>NC_135804.1:44017633-44368428 GCF_964213995.1 Mustelus asterias | reverse complement strand
TACTGTCGCGCGGGTGGCTACATGGGCCTCATTATAGCGGGTCTCCGCCTCAGACACAGGCCTCTGCACAGGTGTCATCAGTCATGTCTGAAGCGGGTAACCCATATCACCCAGGAGCCACCCCCGCTAGCCTGGGCTCCTCCTCGAATGCCTCCGGGATGTCCGAGCTCCTGACTATGAAGCTGCCATGCATGCTGCCTGGATATCTGGCGCAGACGTGCATGATGGTCATATTATGGTTGCACACTAGCTGAACATTCAGGGAGTGGAACCCCTTCCTATTAACAAATCTTCATGGATTCTGTAGGGGGGCCTTGAGGGCGATGTGTGTGCAGTCGATCGCCCCCTGCACATTCGGCATCCCCGCAATTGCTGCGAACCCTGCAGCCCGAGCTTCCTGATGGGCCTGGTCCAGGTTGAAGTTGAACTGCCCAGCCCGGGCATACAGGGGCTTCAGTGACCTGCCTCACACAGGTGGGCACGGCAGATTGGGAGATGCCACAGACATCTCTGCTCGGGGTCTGGAAAGAACCAGTCACGTAGAAGTTCAGAGCGGCCGTCAATTTGACAACCACCAAGTGGGTGCCCCCACCCACCCCCCCGCCCGCCCGCCCCCCCCCCTACCCCCACCCCGGCTCTAGGTGCCAGGTCCTGCAACAGGTTGCACAGGTGTCGCATGGTCTCCTTTGGAGTCGGAGACGTTGGCGGCACAGGGTGTCCGACATCTGCTCGAAAGACACTCGTGCCCGGAACTGCCGGGATCTATGCCCCCCTCTGGGTGAATGGCGGACACCCTGCCTCTGGTGGTCATCTCCCTCTGGTCCTGCAAGTGGTAAGGCCCGGGCCTCCTGTGCCCGCAATTCTTCCTCCTGCTCCTTTTCCTCAGCTCCAGCAGCAGTCATAATTGGAAGTTTTAATTGAATTTGCTACCGCCACCCTTACAGGCAAGTTCAGATCAGAATTCATTCTATGAAATAAATTATCCTCTGGCTTATTTGCCAATTATTGTAAATTTGCATCTTCTCATTACTGCACTCCTGTTAGCTAAACTTGTCCCTATCCATTCTATCAAACATGGCTACAGATATTGTTTTACAGTCGATAACGAAATATCAACTGTAACACCAAGTTCAGTATTTAGATAATTCCACAACAATCATTTCTCTTTCGACTGTCATGTAGATCGAATAATGTCTTTCGAACAGAATTGTAAAGAAAAGACACTTATGCTATATCTTACCAAGTCTCTGAGAAATATCTGAAAAGCAGGATCTTTGTCCATCTGAACCATTAGAAGAGACAGGCAGCTTAACATCTTATCTGAAGGAAGGTATCCCCCAACTACACAACAACTCATTCTGCATTGGACTGAAATGTCAGTGTTGATTATGTGTCCAAGTCCCAAGAGTCAGGTTCATATCTGCAAGGCCCAAATTTAAAGACGCGAGTATTACAGGCAGAGCCAAGTTGACATTTATATCCATGGTTTGGAGTCGAAATCTAATGAATCATTGCATTTCACCTACGTGGCATTTTAGGAGCAGTGTGAAGATCTAGTTACGCATGGATGACACTCTCAGTGCGTAGAACTATAGCTCATTTGATTACACTGGAGAATAACTTGATGGGCCATTTTCACTAAATTCCTTTCATAAAATAAAAATAAATGGTCAAATTTGATCAATCCAGTGCCGAAGTACAAATTGAAAATCCTTCCAAAAGTTGGTGCAATTGTCAATTGTTATTTAAACTTCAAATTATTGTATGCAGATGAAGCCTTAATGTTTTTGGCCATATCCTTTTGTCAGTTAATTTAATATAATCATTAACATATTTATTTTAAATGGATTAATGGCTGTTATAAGAGACAAAGGCATGTTTGAGCAATGTGTTGGGCATTCAACGATTAATACTGGCACCAGCAATTTCTAGAGTGATTAACCAAGACTTTTTCTGGAATTTATGACGTGCTTGTATTTTACTGTGAGACAAGATTTTTCTATCAGCCCATTTAAGCTCTTTCGGTCAGGCATGCCTTTACTCCACACGTAGACGGCCCACCCTTTTGTGGGTTTTCGGACAAGTATTCTGGTAGCTTCAAAGCAATATTCATGAGAACCCGTCCATCGTAAAGCCAGGTTCTTTTCCATTCTGAGGAGGTCGGATCAGTCGGTTGTTAATTACTGTTCATCCCCAGATGCAAACACAAACAAGACGCAGTAGGATTTTTAGGACAGCTTTCACAGTTCTCCAGCTTCTGGCAGTCCATCAAACATTTGAAAACTGGCAAATCTTCAGAAATACAGAGGAGGCAGCTCAGTGCGAGTATCCAGTTCCCTGGTGTTTTCACTTGATTGACTTAAAATGTTGTACTACTTCCCAACAAAAGTCTTGACATGGATACTTTAATCCCTGATTTATCCAACTATTCTTCATTTAAATATTTCTCTTTATTTCTTTGTAAATGAGGTCTTCGTTGGATGCCTGTTCCTTTTCTGTTTTATTTTCCATTATCCGTTTTCAATGTAATTTTTTAAATCTTTCTCTTTGACTATTATTTCCTTTATCTCTGTCACATCCTCATCCATTATTCTTGCATGTTTTTCTGCCGTCCTCTCCACTAATTAATTACTCTACCTCTCTGAATCCCTCCAGTACCTCTGTGTTATCTGATTGCTTGTCCAACATGCAGTCTTGGATGAGTTACAAATTCCTCCAGCTAAATACTGGGAAAATCAAAACCATAATGGTTTGCCACTGCCGTAAGCTCCATAACCTCACGACCAGCTCCATCCTCCCCCACCATCCCCGCCCCACCCCCCTGCCTTATGCTCAATCAAACTGATAGTAACTTCATTTAATCTTAAATTGCAATTCTCACTCCATATCCTCTGCGTGAAAAGAACTATTTTCTTCCCCCTTTTGTAACATCGTTTACCTCAACCCAAAATATTAGCCCATTTACTGCTGAAATCCTCAGCCAAAGTTGGATCACCGCCAGATTCAGTGACCTAGAAATTCAGGAGCTGCACAAACTACAGCCCAAAGAACGAACTCGAGTGTTGGAGCCATAAGCCTCATTCACAAAGGTGCAGCATTGCAGGAGGATCCCAAGAAGGTGAGTGGTGGAAGTTCAGCCCACTGACAAGTGATATTCTTGGCCAGAAAGTTAGTGGCAGAGGAAGGGGTGATGAGAATCATGGGTCTCAGAGGTGGATGCTGTGGGCCTCACAATAGCTTTCCAGCCTCCATAGACTTCTTCAGATCATCCAAGATGCTGCTACCTATATCATATGCTGCAATAGGTCCTGCCGGCCACCCTGCCCTCATTGGCGTATAGGCTTCTGTTTCCATAGCACCTCAAATTTAAAAATCCCATTTATAAGAACATAAGAACATAAGAAATAGGAGCAGGAGTAGGCCATCTAGCCCCTCGAGCCTGCCCCACCATTCAATCAGATCATGGCTGATCTGAAGTGGATCAGTTCCACTTACCCGCCTGATCCCTATAACCCCTAATTGCCTTACCGATCAGGAATCCATCTATCCGTGATTTAAACATATTCAACGAGGTAGCCTCCACCACTTCAGTGGGCAGAGAATTCCAGAGATTCAGCACCCTCTGAGAGAAGAAGTTCCTCCTCAACTCTGTCCTAAACTGAGCCCCCTTTATTTTGAGGCTGTGCCCTCTAGTTCTAGTTAAATCCATGGCCTCACTCATGAAGGGGTACCTATTTGGAGGCCCCTATGCCTTGGTGCCGGCGATCCTTGTCAGGGTAAGGGTAGGGAAACATACTGCCGATGAGGGGGCTCCCGATTTCCATGGGGGGCATTGGGGGAGAGGGGAAGGGGTCTTCCAGTGCATTGTGAAATTGGGGTGTCCTTTCAAAACGGTGCCTGATCACTTTGGAGCCAGGCTCACCGGTGTGTTTAGGCCCTGCTCCACCCCTCCCAACATGCAGCTCACCACACTCCCAAAAAATGACTCAGTGTGAGACAATTGCGTTCCAGTCCACGCCGGACAGACTGGAGCGGATTGCTCCAGTTTTCTTGCCATAAGTCATTTTTGGGGAAAATTCTGCCCATTAACTCGGTGTCTCTCCACCGATGCTGCCAGCCCTGCTGAGTTTATTCAGTATTTTCTGTAAACATCCCCTCACTCTGTCTGTAATCTCCTCCACCACTTCAACCCAGCCTGAGGTTCCCCAGACCCCAGCCTGTTATACTTCCTGATCTCCTTTTGCCCCAGCATCGGTGGCTGGGTTTTTTTTGCCCACTTACATATTCTTAAATGTCTTCCCTAAGCCTCACTTTTCTCAACCTGCCCCTCTTTCCTTGAGCTTCTCATTGATATCCGCTTCTTTCCTCAAGAATTTGGGTGCTTTCTGGATTTGTTGTGACACAACAACAACTTGCATTAATAGAATGCCCAAAAGAAATCAAAGAAGGAAATAATCGAAATAACAAGAATTTGGAGGAGTGCAGCTACAGCCGGCAGTAAAGAAGGTAAATAATGGTATGTTGGCCTTCATCGTGAGAGAATTTGAGTATAGGGATAGGGATGTTTTGCTGCAATTGTACAGGCCATTGGCAAGGCCATACCTGGAGTATTATGTACAGTTTTGGTGTCCCTATCTGAGGAAAGATGTCCTTGCTATAGACGGAGTGTAGCGAAGGTTGTCCAGGCTGATGGCAGGTCTGTCACATGAGGAGAGACTTAGTCAGTTAGGATTATATTCACTGGAATTTAGAAGAGTGAGAGGGGATCTCATAGAAACTTATAAAATTCTAACAGGATTAGACAGGGTCGATTCAGAAAGAATGTTCCCAATGGTGGGGGAGTCCAGAACTAAGGGTCATAGTTTGAGGATAAGGGGTAAACCTTTAAGAACTAAGGTGAAGAGAAATTTCTTCACCCAGAGGGTGCACGCAATGAGAATTTTAACTTGGAGGCATTGGTAAGGTGTGTGAGAACAGGGCTGATGAGTGAATAGGCCTTGCAACAAATGAAGAAACATAGGAAATCTAGCAGGAGAGTATATCGTTAAATAAAAATACAATATTGGAAATCTGAAATAGAAAATTAGAAAATACTGAATAAACTCAGCAGGGCTGGCAGCATCGGTGGAGAGACACAGAGTTAATGGGCAGAATTTTCCCAAAAAATGACTTATGGCAAGAAAACTGGAGCAATCCGCTCCAGTCTGTCCGGCGTGGACTGGAACGCAATTGTCTCACACTGAGTCATTTTTTGGGAGTGTGGTGAGCTGCATGTTGGGAGGGGTGGGGCGGGGCCTAAACACACCGGTGAGCCTGGCTCCAAAGTGATCAGGCACCGTTTTGAAAGGACACCCCAATTTCACAATGCACTGGAAGACCCCTTCCCCTCTCCCCCAATGCCCCCCATGGAAATCGGGAGCCCCCTCATCAGCAGTATGTTTCCCTACCCTTTCCCTGACAAGGATCGCCGGCACCAAGTCATAGGGGCCTCCAAATGGGTACCCCTTCATGACCCTCAACATGCCCCACCGCTTCGTACCCTCTTCATGCCTCACTGCTTCGTGCCCTCTTCATGCCCCACCACTTCGTGCCTCCTTCAGGCCCCTCCCCTTCATCATAGCCCCTGACTGCACACCTCCCATCATAGCGCCCCCCTCCCACATAGCCCCCAATCACAGCCACCTTTCATAACCCCCCGTCATAGCCCCCCACTGCATTCCCCCATCATAGCGCCCCCCCCCACATAGCTCCCGATCATAGCCACCCTATAATCCCTCCATCATAGCCCCATATTGCATAACCCCCATCATAGCCCCCCCACTACGTGACCCCCAATCATAGCCACCCTTCATAACCCCCCTGTCATAGCCCCCCACTGCATAGCCTCCATCATAGTGCTCCCCCCTCCCCACATAACCCCCAATCACAGCCTTCATAGCTCTCCTTCATGAGCCCCACTAAGGCCCCACCCCCACTTAGGCCCCACTCCCATTCATGCTCCACCTCCTGTGGCACTGCCCCTGGCACATTGGCAGTGCCCACCTGCATGTAGATAAGGAATTGGGAGGGACCAATAATAGATCCTTGGAGGACATTGGATCTAATGATGCAAGGACAGGAAGGCTTTGTGATTTTGATGAGGGCCAGTTCAGTCCTTTAGCAGGTGTGTAAGTAGGTTTTGTGTTGTGGAAAAGATTGCAAGATTTGGAAGGTGGCAAATTGTACAAGGACTTTGGAGGACCAAGGCAAGTTGGAGATCAAGCAATTGTTATGAGCAAAGGTTTCAGGGTGGGTTTCTGGATGGGCGGGATGCTGGGAACAATGAGAGGGGATGAACAGCACCTTAGAAGAGGAAACCATGTACACTGTCAGCCAGCTTGAGGGCAGGGGAGGGCAGTTAAGTGGTCAGCAGTTTACGAAGAACAGGGTCACAAGGGCAGGGGCTGAGCTTCATGAACAGAATGAACTGTGAGTGGCCAGAAAACTGCAGTTATATGCGCAAGCATAGACAGCAATGATGGTTCTACATCTTGTTGTGAAATGGGCAATTAAATATTGATTACTAATGGGTTTCCAGGTCTCTAGAGTGTTCGAGTTTCAGCTGACAGAAATAATTCAACCCTATATTTGTGTTTGCAGTTCCTGTCCCTGGAGTATATAATTTGCCATTCATTCATACACTTGCTGCCAGCTTCAGGCCAACCCATTTCCATCATAACACAGATGGAAGTACCATATGCTCAGAGTGTTTTCCACCCAAGTGTTGGCTTCGAACTATCAGGAGTTTCCATGGTGTTCACATTAACGAGGATAATTTTGTTGATAAGCTTTGGACACAATAGCTCCCTAAACCATTGCAGTCTCCATGGCGGGATTCTCATTTTTGCTTAGCCTGCTGATCTGATGATAAACAGCACTGGTCACAGTTGGGCTTTTAAAAGAGAAAAACCATGATTCCTGAAAGGTGCAATATGTTTTGTCACTTATTTGGGTTGCTTGTCCAAGGGTATCTCTATTGTACTGTCATCTCTTTGCTCTTTCTCTTCTCTAAGTAGTTATTAACAACAGCTGTTCTCCTTTCAATAGTTGGGTTCAGATCATGGAATCATAGAGAACAAGTGTCACAGAATCATAGAATCCCTATAGTGCAGAAGGAGACCATTCAGCCCATCGAGTCTGCACCAACTCTCCACATTACATCTTACCCGGACCCTCCCCCCCACCTTATCTCTATAACCCCATGTATTTACCCCACTAATCCCCATAACTTACACATCTTTGTACACTAAGGGGCAATTTAGCATGGGCAACCCACCTAACCCGCATATCTTTGGACTGTGGGAAGAAACCGGAGCACCCGGAGGAAACCCACGCAGACATGGGGAGAATGTGCAAACTTCAACAGACAGATACCCGAGGCTGGGTTTGAACCCGGGTCCCTGGCGCTGTGAAGCAGCAGTGCTAACCACTGTGCCTCCCTGATGCGCGTCAATTGAACACGAGGCACGAAGCTTCGGTAACAGAAGGCTTTTATTGTCTAACAATGGAACTAATAGAACGTAAACACACTATCCCAGACTGACGAGGTCCCGCCCGAGCAGGGGGTCTTATACCTCTCCCAGGAGGCGGAGCCCGACTGGGATGTGCCACAACAGTAACAACCACAGGTGTATTAATCCCACCCTAGCCCAACAACAACATTAGAACAATCCCACAGTGGGAACCAACGATGGTTCACCACACTCCCTGAAACCTTTCTCTTTGAATTAAAATTCAAATTGTTTTTTGCAGCTCGGTCAATACTGTGACAGGAGCTCTACAGGACAAACTGTGACTGCTATAGTATCCATCAGACAGGGATGGCATCTACACTTGCTTGGAGCTCTCGGCATCCTCCTCACCCTCCTCTGGTCTGCAGCCATGAGGTTGCCACCAGGCAATTAATGCTCCCCACCCCCACCCCCACTCCCCATCTCCCTTCCAAGGCAGTCTGCTTTAATTGCCCTTAATAGGCTCTTAATAACCTGTGCTGGCTACCTACCATATGCAAGAGGGCAGTCCAGCCACACCCTCATCCCACCTTCGTGAAAATGGTCCGGAGGGCGGGATGGAGCTGTGAAACCGGCACACAGGCAGGGTGCTATTTTTAGCAGCAGCTTGCCTCCTCCGATCCTGGCCCCAGTATATCAAGCCCCTCGTGATTGATATTCCTCTTTTAATGAAATATGGGCAAGCTGCCCATTCTTCTTGTAACGGCCAGCTGCTAACAAGATCACAGGAATGTGCGGTTTTGAAACATGTCATTTCTGTGAAGACAATTTCATTAACAACAATAAAATAACAGTAGCCAATCATGGCACACCTGTGATAATGATCCTTGAATGCTATTCAAACAGCTACAAGCCAATTAGCTGGTAAAAATCTCGAAGTCTATTCATCCAAACATGAAGTTCATTAAGAAAATGGCCAAATGATAAATAAGAACCTCTTGCAAAGATGAGGACCTGCAAACACTAATTACTCCCAATAAACAATATACGCAAAGGTGACAAACATGATAATAGATCACTCACAGAATGGCCAGAATTTTCTGATCTCATACGCCCCGCCACCAATGAGAACAGTGAATTTGGTGCTCAGCCAAAACTCCATTCACTGCAGCGGGGCCAAAAAACCCCAGCCCCAGGCGAGGTCGGAGAATTCCAGCCAATATTAGTTGAAGTAGCACCAACTTACTTTCCTGTAGTGATTTCAACATAATAAAGTGCTGCAAAATACCTCGCAGAGGCAACAGCAAACATCATGTGGCAATTGAACAGTTTTTGAATGAAGGCAGCAGGCAAAGTACAAAGGGTGGGTTTTGAGACCTCAACGTAGCAGGGTGTAGGCACTGCTGCCTGGCAACACCAGGGACCCAGGTTCAATTCCAGCCTCTGGTGACTGTCTGTGTGAAGTTTGCACATTCTCCCCGTGTCTGCATGGGTTTCCTCTGGGTGCTCCAGTTTCCTTCCACACTCCAAAGATGTGCAGGTTAGGTTGATTGGCCATGATAAATTGCCCCTTAGTGTCAGGGGGACTAGCAGGGTAAATATGTGAGGTTTCAGGAATAGGGGTTGGGTGGGATTGTTGTCGGTGCAGATTTGATGGGCCGAATGGCTTCCTCCTTCACTGTAAGGATTCAATGATTCTCGGGATTCATAGACTTTACTTCAGAGTGCACAGCTAAGATAGCTGAAGGCTTTGTGCTCAAAGATGGAGTCAGGATGGGAAGCAAGAATACAAAGGACGCCACAAGTGGAAGAGTGGAAAGTGTATGAAGTGGAAACGATGAAAGTGAGGATTTTGAAATTAATGTGCCAAAGATATGGGAGCTGATGAAGTTTGGAGTGGACTGGGATGCTGGAGAGATGGTTTAATGCAGGTGATGATGTTCACCGATTTATGTTCTATAAATCAGTGAACAAGAAACCTGAATGACTGGTAGCAGCTGGACAAAGTGAAGTTAAATGAAGGTATAAATGGCCTGGAAAAAACCCTGAACTCTTCTAATTACGTTAATTAGGCCATTGAAGTTGACCTATTGGAGTCTGAACTCCCTGATTAAGGATCCACATCAAAAGATGTCCCTGATTAAGGATCCAATTGATGGGCCAATCAGGGAGTCTTTGCCTTGTATTTAACCGGGACTGTCAGTTCCTCTGACACCCTTGGAGATAGATTGTGAACTACTAGTACTCTGTGTACTGCTGTTAGAGTTTGTAAATAAAGGGATGTTGGTGAAGGGACTTCTGCCTCCAAAGACTGATGAAAAAATAGCATGGAAGTAGTTTTGTGCATTTTTGTGAGGTTTCTTTCACCTTTCACCTTTATTCCATAAAATCATAGAATCCCTTCAGCGCAGAAGGAGGATGTTCAGCCCATCGAGCCAGCATCAGCAACAATTCGACCCAGGCCCTATCCCTATAGCCTCACGTATTTACCCTGTTATTCCCCCTGACACTAAGGGCCCTATTTTACCATTTTGATTCAAAGTGCTGGGCGGAGTTGAATCTGGGAGTGTTTTCAAATCTGACTTTTAGACCCGTTCTCCAGCGTCCCCATACGCACTCTGCCTGAAAAAATATCAGCGATTCCAAATCGAGTTGCACAAGCCTATGGGGTTATTGCGCCCGAAATCCTGCAGCTCTGATCGGCGCCTCCAACTGCACATGCTCACCAGAAAAAATGATAGAATGTGGCTCCCCTACCACATCGCGCCCGGCCAGATAATGCCTCCCCCTGGCCCCCACAGACATTGCCCCAGCTCCACAAACATTACTGACCCCTTTATCCCCCCACTCGCCCGCCACCCAGACCAATCACAGCCCCCTCATCCCTTCCCCCCAACAATCTCAGGCAGAGTGTCAGCAGACCCCCCCTTCCCCCTCACTCATCTCAGGCAGAGAGATTCACCCTGCCCTTCCACCCTACAAATATCAGGCAGCGTGACCCCCTCAATCCCACCCCGGACCCTCCTGCACAAGGTCCCCATCTCCTCCGGACTCCGATGGCTGTGTGACACCTCCCTCTCTCTCCCCTGTCCCCAATCATTGAGACACTCATCCACCACCCGCCGCCTTCCCCATCAGCACACCTGCAAGTGCTCACTTGCCTTCCCCTCAATGCTAACAAGCAAACTGCATGGAACTTGCTGGAATGTTCTGCCAAACTGCCTGCAGTTGATCTGCCCTAACGAGGGGCAGCTCCATTAAAAACTCAGGAATGGACAGGCAGGCACGCATTCCTGCACAAAATGTGTGCACGACCAGCCCCCCGATTCTCTGAGGGCGACCTGGGGAGGCTGCTGGATGCAGTAGCGGTGAGGCAGGACACCCTCTTCCCCCCAGGAGGACGCAGACCTAGGGGGGCTGATGGAAATGTGGCCTGGGAGGAAGTTGCGCCTCGGTCAGTGCCAGGGCACTGGCCCCCCGAACTGCGAAGCAGTGACAGAAAAAACTCAATGACTTCATCCGTGCAGCAAGGGTGAGTGCTGAACCCCATTTTGCATCTTCCCCCAGATCTCCCCCAGGTCCTCCCATCCCCAGCACCCTGCATGCTTCAGCTCCTGACCCCCAAGCACCTCCTTCCTTTCCCCCCAATGAGCCCCGCTGTGTTTGCTCTCTAAGGGCCACCACCTGATACTCTGCAGGAGTCACGCTACCATTTCTTTCATGGCTCCTTCTGTCTCCACAGGAGAAGACCGAGCATAACACCCATGAGAGGGCGAAGATAGGGGGTGGTGAGCCAGACCTCTGGGTCCTCACCTCCTTTGAGGAGCGGGTGCTGGAGCTCTCCAGAGAAGGGGACATGCGTGTTGTCAGCGACAGCATAGTCGTGCTGCCATCAAGACGTGAGCACTTGTCATTCCATCAATCACTTTGAGGCAACTTCTCGGGGGCACAAGTTTTGGGTGCGAGGGGCAAAGTTTAAAGGAGATGTACGAGGCATGTTTATTTGCACAGAGAGGGTAGATGGTGCCTGGAACCTGCTGCCGAGGAGATTGTAGATGCAGATATGATAGTGACCTTTAAGGGGCATCTCTGCAGCTACGTGAATGGGATGGGGATAGAGGCATATGCAAATATGCCTCTAATAAAAGAGGGTTGCAAATCAAATGGGCAGCCTGGTCGCTACAGGCTTGGAGGGCCGAAGGGCCGATTCCTGTGATGTAATTTTGTTGTTGCTTTGTTCTATGTTCAATGAAGACATGTGAATCATGTGTTTGGCATCCCGGATTCCTCTCCCTCCCTTACACTTAATCTTGTGTCCTGTGTTGCAGGGACAGATCCAGATACTCCGGGACCTTCTGGACTACAGGCCCCGGCTACAGCTCCCGCCCCTCCTGGTCCAGACAGCTCGGATGAGTCCTTGGAGGATGCGGGTGAAGGGACCTCCAAGGGTGGCATCGTTTTGGCATCAGCTGCCACCTCACAACTCACCATCCCAGATACTGACACATCGGCGGATCCAGTTAGTGTTGAGGCCTCTGGGTCACTCTCTGGTGAGCACGTCACATCTGATAATGTACATCAGGTGGAGGAGAGAAGGTCCGAGGCCTCTGGCATGCAGGGGTCTGCTGGAGGCGAGGACTCAGCTGGCCCCAGGCTACATGCTGGTCCTCTGAGATCACTTCTCCCTCAGCTGCTGGAGATGCAGCAACAGAGTCAGGGAATGCAGGAGGGGCTGACGGCCACACTGGACCAACTGCGAGGCTGCTGGGAGGAGTCCCAAAGCTTTCAGGTGGATCAGCTATTGCCTGCCTTGCCAACACTGCAAGGGTGGCGTCTGCAGTGGAAAGCCTGGGGCAGGGGATCCTCACCATGAGTGGCAGGCTCCAATCGATGGCCGAGTCACAGCAGGCCACAGCAGAGTCCCAGAGGACCGCGGCTGAGTCACAGCGGGCCACAGCTGAGGGACTGAACAGGCTTCTCGAGATTCTGCGGCCCATGGCTGAGAGGCTCGAGAGCTTGCAGGAGACCCAGCAGGACAGTGCTGAGATACAGCGGGCTATGGCAGCAGCCATTGAGAACGTGGCCTCGTCTCAGAGGACCACAGCTGACGGGTTGCAGAGCATGGCCCAGTCTCACAGGGCACTTGCAGCGGCCATTGGGAGATGGCCACTGACTCAAGTGGCCATCGCAGAGTGCTCGACTACCGTGGGTAGGACGCAGGTGGTCCTCCAGGACTGGCAGTGTCAGGTGATGCTGAAGCTTCTGGAGCTCACTGCAGAAGCACCGACGTCCCATGGAGTGACCCAGGGGCCCACAGGAACCCCAAGGGAGGAGGAAGGGCTCGAGCCCATGTCGGGGCCTTCCAGCCAAGAGACTGTGGCTGTGGCTACACCTTCTGACTTCTCCCTTCCGGACACCAGGGCATCTGAGGGGCAGTGGGAAGAAGAGGGTGTCATGGAAACATCCCAGACACATGGAAGCAAGGTCCTCCCATCTCCAGCATCCTGCACTCACCCTTGCTGCACGGATGAAGTCATTGAGTTTTTTCCGTCACTGCTTCGCAGTTCGGGGGGCCAGAGCCACCCGCCACGCGCATCAGAGGCCATGGGGTGAGGTAGGCAGCAGGCCCCCTCCTCCCCCGATGTACATTCTGGGGAGTCACTGAAACGTAGTGATAGGCCACGTAAGGTTAGGAAGTTGTAGTTGCACTGAGATGGCACGGGTGAAGGGCTGCCCTAGTTAGAAAGATATTTAAGCACCTTAACATTTTCTGTTCACAAGTTTTTATGTTAGAACATCCTATTTAATCACGTTTATTGTAAATAAATGTTTTTTCACCACCCACCTGTGACTAATTTGTCTCGATTATGAATCCTCTTCCATTGATGATCGCCAGAGCGATGCTTCATGTTGATGTCAGTTGGGGAGGCCCCTCAATGCTGTGTCACTGAGAAAAGGAAGGCATTGGTTTCCCAGACCCCACGAGCGATCCCCTTCCATCCCCCACTCCACCTGCCCCAGAGCCCTTTATGGGGGTTTCAGATCCCTTACCCACTACACAGACATGGGCGCGGGTGCCAGCGTGCATGCGGAGCTCAGCTAGGAGTCAGACTAGTTTGCACCAGGGCATCATCATAATGGTGCTTAGCGAGTCGTTATCACCCTCTTGCCTGCCAAAAAGCTCACAAACACAGAGTACCCAGGCCCAGCACTCTGGTGTGACAATGCGCAGGATATAGAAGAAATTTGGGGAGGGCGGCAGGGCAGCGGGGGGGGGGGGGGTTGTGGCGGGGTAGAATCCACAGACACAAACCCCTAGCAACTGAACCACCTGGTTATCAGGGCCTCCCTTGCCACCCTCGCATGCTTCATTTGGGCTGCCAACCCGCGAGCGTTTGGTTGGTGTTCCGTGGCATGCTCTTCCTCATCTTCCTCCTCCTCCTGCTGGTCATCCTCCTCCCCAGCGACAGCCAGCTGCTCAGCCTCTATGTCCTCCTCCTCCTCAAGAGGTCACCTCGCTGCAGAGTCAGATTGTGCAAGGCACAGCACACGACCACTATGCGGGAGGAGATCAGGGGGCTGTACTGGAGGGCCCCTCCGGATCGGTCCAGGCACCGGAATCACATCTTGAGGACCCCAATGCATCTCTCCACTATTGCGTGGGTGGCTACATGGGCCTCATTATAGCGGGTTTCCGTCTCAGACACAGGCCTCCGCACAGGCGTCATCAGCCATGTCTGAAGCGGGTAACCCATATCACCCAGGAGCCAACCTCACAGCCTGGGCTCCTCCTCGAATGCCTCCGGGATGTCCGAGTTCCTGATTATGAAGCTGTCATGCACGCTGCCTGGATGTCTGGTGCAGACGTGCATGATGGTCATATTGTGGTTGCACACTAGCTGAACATTCAGGGAGTGGAACCCCTTCCTATTAACAAATCTTCATGGATTCCATAGGGGGGCCTTGAGGGGGACGTGTGTGCAGTTGATCGCCCCCTGCACATTAGACATCCCTACAATGGCTGCGAATCCTGTAGCCCGGGCTTCCTGCTGCGCCTGGTCCAGGTTGAAGTTGTTGAACTGGCCAGCCTGGGCATGCAGGGCTTCAGTGACCTGCCTCACACAGGTGTGCACGGCAGATTGGGAGATGCCACTGAGATCACCAGTCGGGGTCTGGAAAGAACCAGTAGTGTAGAAGTTTAGAGCGGCCGTCAATTTGACAGCCAGCGAGAGTGGGTGCCCCCCCTCCCGCCTCTAGGTGCCAGGTCCTGCACAGGCTGAGCACGTGTCGCACAATCTCCTTTCGGAGTCAGAGACGTCGGCGGCACACAGTGTCCGACATCTGCTCAAAAGACACTCATGCACGGAACTGTCAGGGTCTCTGCTCCCTCCTTCTCTGAAGCCCCCCCATTTGGGTGAATGGCGGCCACCTCCTGCCTCTGGTGGTCATCTCCCTCTGGTCCTGGAAGTGGTAAGGCCCGGGCCTCCTGTGCCACAATTCTTCCTCCAGCTCCTCCTCCTCAGCTCCAGCAGCAGCCAAAAGGACAGCTAGATCCATTGGTTGCATAGAAAAAGCCATGTTGTCACTCTGAAGGGTGGGGAGGAGTTGAAGATGGAGAGGAACACATGGAGAGGTTATGGAACGCTGCTTGCGCCTAGCACATCCACTGTCACTGTCCATACCCCCTAATTCCCCCAGCTACATGTTCCCCACAATCACAGCCCCCCCAATTCCCCCAGCCACATGCTCCCCACAATCACAGCCCCCCCACAGTTCCCCCAGCCACATGTTCCCCACAATCACAGCCCCCCCAATTCCCCCAGCCACATGCTCCCCACAATCACAGCCCCCCCACAGTTCCCCCAGCCACATGTTCCCCACAATCACAGCCCCCCCACAGTTCCCCCAGCCACATGTTCCCCACACTACAGCTCCCCCAATTCCTCCAGCCACATGCTCCCCACGATCACAGCTCCTTGCAAAGTTGAGAGGCTGCAGCACTGCAATTTACAAGGGCTTTGCGCACACCCTTCAGCTGGAAGTGAGCTGAGTGCACTAGGACCCAGCAGCACCGCAAGACTCAAGGTCAGTGCTGAGACCTGGGTCCGTGCTGCAAGTTGGACATTGGAGACCCTGCAGAGCAACAGCCCCCCACCCTCCCCCCACACACACACTCGCAGAGCCGCCACCCACCCGAGACAGAAAATAACCGCAACAACAGGACACCTGTGAGTATCAAGTGCTGTGCACCTACCTCCTCACTAACCCCTGACTGATAGAGCGCCCAAGTTTTATTGAGCATGTCTGATTTGTGCCGATTCCCGATTGGCGAACACAGTGGTAAAGGGGGAAGTGCTGGTAAAGTTGGGCGTCCAGCCTATTAATTCAATTTAAATGCATTCAAATGCATTTAAATTGCCATCGCGCACTTTTTGGGTGCGATCCCAATCATGGCCATTTTAGGTGCTTGTCAAAGGGGGAACGGGCACGGAGGCGGTCACAGATCGCGCAACTCACCTCACGTCCGTCTTTATCCAGTTTTCGTGCCCGAAAACGGCACAATTTGATGATAACATCGGACCCTAAGGGACAATTTATCATGGTACCCACACATCTTTGGACTGTGGGAGAAAACCAGACCACCCGGAGGAATCCCACACAGACACGGGAAGAATATGCAAACTCCACACAGACAGTCACGCAAGGCCAGAATTGAGCCCAGTTCCTTATGCAGATAAGCAGCAGTGCTAACGACTGTGCCAACAGTCCACCCATTTGTCTGTTTATTTGTCTGTTAATTGCTTAGAAGACCTTGTGCAACATTTTTTTGATACTGTGGTCTTTTACTTACATCTTAACTTAACATGTAAAGCTAGATGGGGAAATAGGAGAAGCAATGAATAGATGCCAGACGAATGCAGTTACGCCAATGGAGGACTGCCCTCAGTATAATCACTTTCCCACCCATAACGAAAGCAGATTCACCCAGAGGTCAGTGGCAAAGTTCTGCACATGTTGCAACCTGAGCTGTATCCAAACTCTACCACAGGCAAGGCACTGCTCTGTGAAAGTCTTTTTTTAAATTCTTTCATAGGATGTGGGCATCACTGGCACCACCAGCATTTGTTACCCATCCTTAATTGCCCTTGAACTTGCAAGTTGCTTGGCCATTTCAGGGGGTATTTAAAAGTCAAGCGCACTGCTGTGGATCTGGAGTCACATGTAGGCCAGGCCAGGTAAGCGTGGCAGATTTCCTTCTCAAAAGGACATTAATGAACCAGATGGGTTTTCACAGGAAAAAACAGGACTGAGAGTAGCGCTTTGTTCCTGATTTATTAATTGAATTTGAATTCCACCAGCTGCATGGTGGGATTTGAAGCCATGTTTCCAGAGCGTTAGGCACTACACCACCATCTCTCCTTTAAATATTTATCTTTAAAGCCTCAGGCTATTGCAGGCACGCTACACGATTATCTTACAAAGGAATATGCTTGCAGTGTCAAGGAAAATATCTTTCTGATATCCACTTCATGCAGCACCCACTTCGTCAACTAGGGGATGGTGTATCCAAGCTGGGCAACTCTATCCAAACATTGGATCTTTCCATTACCTTGACTGTTTTTTCTCCATTCCTTTCACTCTATATTTGCGTAGAATGTTTTGACTCTCTCTCCACCTTCAGCCCTTGCCAACTGAACTGCAGAACAGGTTGAAATGCTTTTTGGTGTTTCTAAAAAAAACTGGAAGAATTTTTGCTCCCCGTGCCCCAGTTTTCTTTAAATGGACACATCTCTTTAACTTTTACCCGCACCGCAATTTTCTGGATTTCTTCTCTCCACCCTCCAATTAGGATGGCTCCCATACAAACCTGCAGAAGCAGGAACTTTGAGTAATTATGAGGATGAGCTGACCACAGGAAATGACATGCAATCAGCACATTTGTTTCTGACTGGATTTTACACTGGTTCCCAGTCACAACTGTTTCAACAAAATCCCTTGTTCTGCTGTGACTGAACAGTCGAAAGAAAAAACATGCAGGAGTTTATTATTACTGGCCTTCAACAGAAACATAAAAAGTTAAAATCAGACCTTTTGTGTCACTTTCAAACCGATGGGAATCATGTGACACCAAGTGGCAGCGGCTGGCATAATGAAAGGACATGAAGGATTCACAGTGGACAAATGCTGGACCAGCCCTCATCTGATATCAGAAAATGCTGGAAATGCTCAATCAGGCAGCAACTGAGGAGCGAGCAGCGGAGTTAATGGTTCGGATTTTTCAAGGAGTCAGGATGCCCCTCAAGCCATTTAAAATTGGTGAAAGGGACCTGATTCAGGGATTCCTGCCCCATTCCCAACACCTCTGATTTTCACAGGCATGAGATAAGGGTGCAGGTAAGGAGTCCACACGCTATATTCCAAGCTGGCTCCATTGCAGCGGGGTAAGCATACCCTAGTCCCCCCAACATAATTTTAATGGAATTAGACCAGACTCTCCAGCACTCATGATTCATAGCCTCTCAGAGGTGTCATGAGCCATAGTCTGGATTATGGAACCTTTGAAAAGGTAAGTTCATGAGGTCTTACCGATGGCCCCCATACCAACTCATGCCCTGCCACCGACCATGGCCCCTTATATTCTCCATGCCAAATCAATGACAACTCATGCTCCCCCAGCCACTCTCCAAGGTCTTTCAAATTGCCCATGACAACTCAATGTCAACTCATGCCCTTTCTGTGCCCATTCACCAAGTATGCAATATGCACTTAACCCAATGAGCCATATAACAAAAATGGTGCATGTGGAATTGCTGAGAAAAAAAATCATTCACAAATCTCCTTTTGAGAAAGAAACCCTATAAAAGTGCCAATCAGACAGACCATTAATTATCAATAATAGGGGATTCAAACACTTCATACCTCTCAATCTTGTCAAAATAAACACTGATGTATTGACAAAAGAGATCACGAAAAGAACAATTAATTATAACCACTTAAAGATGTCAATCAAGCAACATCATCAATACTCTTCAATGGTCAAAATAGAACTCCTGCTGAGCGAATGGCATTACCTATCTGAGTTCCCAGCTAAACCTCATTATTCATAGGCTGGTATTGAGTTGGCATGGAGTATCGGGGGCCATGGGGACTTGTTGGGGCATGAGTTGGCATTGAGTTGTCATGAGTTAGCATGGAAAATATCAGGAACCTTGAGGGGGTGCTGTTGGAAGCGGGTGAGATGGTGTGTCGGTTAAAGGCTAGATGGGCTAACACAATTGGGATAAAGCTCCACGGAGTCAAGGTACGCTTTCTAACCAGCCTACCTTGGCACTTTCCTACCCCTGTAATCACCAACACTCTGCTTCCACAGTCAGCTGGTCCAACTCCATTCAGTACCCACCAGCCCCGGAGCAAAAATTGTGGCACTTCTTATGGAGGCTGGTCTTGTGGGTCTGGCAAATGAGGAAATTGCCTAACTCAAGTTACTTGTGTCGGCAACCAAAATCCAGCCTAATATTTCGGGTCACTCACTTTACATTAAAACTGGGAAGAGTTGAAAAATGTAATAGGCTTTAAGAAGGTGAAATGGGGTAAGGTAAAAAAAGGAAAGGTCTGTGATGGGGCAGAAAATGGGAACCATTAAAAGGCACGAGAGGCTGGTGCAGAACCAAGAGGATTGGTAATTGCCAAGTAAAGAAACAATAGATGTGCTGTGGTGTAAATGCCTGTAGATAGCAGTGGTGTAAATGCCTGTATGATGAATAACTGCCATTCACAAGCAAAACCAAATGAAAACCAAAACCTGCAAAGGAAAGGAGGCTAACTGGGACCAGTGGTTCAGGCTTGAAATTATTGGACTCATTGTTGAATCCAGGAGGCTGTAAAGTGTTGAATGGAAAGATGAGGCACTGTCACTTGAGCTGTCGTAAAAAGGAGTGCTTTTTAAGAAAGTGGAAATTCATCAAAGAATCACATTTTTAAAAACTTTTTTTTACACGTTCCATTGTCACTATAGCATTCATTGATTCTGTGCATTGTATGGTAAAGGAGCATGGAAGTGCCATAGCTTGGAATGGGGGCCATTAGGGGCCACTGGGTAGCGGGTAGGGAACATTCCTTGTCATAGGGGCCATGAGGCCATGGGAAGGGTGGTGTGTAGTGCAAACTTTGGCACAGGAACATGAGAGGCCAAAGGGGTAGTTAGGGGGAATAGGTTGGCATGGGGACATAAGGAGGACCTTCTGAATTGACCTTTCAAAAGGTTCCCTCAAGCAGGCTATGTTTCAAAACATCTCTGAGGTGGCATGAACTATGACTCTTTGAAAAATTTGCCCAACTCCACGAAAATTGCAGAGGACTAGGCCATGCCTATTCCTGCAATGGAGCCAGACAAGTTCGGAGTGTTGGTGCGGGCTCACAACTCAAACCAAATTGCATTCTTAAAAGGCACTCCCAAAAATCGGAAACTCGGGAATGGGATCGGGAATTCTGGAATCGGGGTCCACTCGCCATTTTTAAAGGGCTCCCAAGTCATCCCAACTTGGCGGAAGTCCAGCCCAATATTTGTGAGGTACCATTGTGCATACCTTTCTTTGTCTTGTGTTAGAATCTTCGAAACAGCTCCCACTCTACTTACGCTAGTATCAGAAAGTGAAATAACTGACGAATGTCAACTGTCAGAAATGAAGACAGATATAAAAAGCTGTCACTGCAAGAAGATACACTTCTAAAAAAATCAAATGTTAATGCACCAATAAAAATGTTGGTGAAACCATATAACAAGCAAAGAAAATCTAAATTTCATGTGAAAATGTAACATGTGAAACTTACTTTTACAAAACCTACCCTTGCAGGCTGGACTATTTCAGCTGACAATATGTAAGAAAGCGGTGAAAACCAAGATGTGAGTTACTTAAATAAACCGTACGTATATAATGGCACTTACGTTTTATTTAAATTAAAAAAATGTGATGCTGATGACAAGTGTATGTATATAATGGCACTTACACATGTCATCAGCATTTCATTGATAATGCTGGCATTTCTCTTTGCCACAAGATGTGTGGTTCTGAGAACTGAATGTAATGGACTGCACAAATATCACTATCTGCATTCACCCACTCGTAAATCAAGCTTCATGAATTCAGGGCTCGTCGCTAAGGTCCTAGTGGTGATGTTGCTGTGTGCTACTTTATGTTGCATCTGTGAGGCGTGCGTACTTTATAGTTACAAGCTGCTTTTATACTGAATGCGTGCAGTAGGCATGAGGTTCGCCTATTGCCAGTTGCATGTTGTAGTACAGGCGAAGCATGTTCCTTTGAGGTGAAATTGGTCTTTGCCAGCACACTCATAGAAAATCGGCAGCTCATTTTACACAGCACTCGGCTGAAGTCAATAGCAAAGGAACATGTGGCACAGTATAAAGCTGGGGAAGACCAACTTTACTCCCATGACTTTGGTTCACAGGATCCGATTGTACAGTAACAGACTGGTACATAAAAAAGGGAATACATCATCCAGAGTTCAGGAATCTCCTCCTGAGGGCCATTCTCCTGGAAATCCAATCAATAATGTATTAAAAGTCTTGTATTTAGTGTGATGTCCTGTAAGTGTCACACTTTCCCTGTTGCGTTTTCCCGATAACACTCCTATTGTTGTGAAAAAAAAGATACAACTTCTCACTCACTGAGAGCCACACCACAGGAGACCTAAGACCAATAAAAAGGATGCCAAGAATGTATAACCAAAATGTAATTTGGGCAGTGTGCTTATTTTTACTGAAGTCTGCACATAGATACAAACCTTCCAGTTGCAATGCGCATCAAATTTCCAAAATATATATCAGATCAAATTGATAGTTTAAGAACATGAAGATATAGCAAAGTTGCAAAATTCTAACTATGAAGGTAAGGAAATGATAAGGGGATGAGAGAGAGTAGAACAGCAGGATGAATGGTGATGGACTGCTACTGCCAGACTGCGGCTGAGAGTAATTCAGAGGATATTGCAAAAAAGACAACCTGCAAATCAGCACTATCACAATTATCTCTTGAATGGTAAGCAGGAAAAAAATATAATGAGCATGTGTTGCTAAATAATGGTTATTTCATATTCTAACATTGTCCTTTTGGGTCAGTCACATAATTATAGAAATGGGATGCTGACATACCTACGCATTCTGCAACTGTTTCCAATCAGCAGAAGCCAGTTTTTGCAACATTGGATAACATAATTCCGCGTTGCACGACTGCCACTGCTGTAATGTTTTGAAAGGATGAACTAATCTCAGAGATCAGTAGCAATGGAATGCGGAAGATCTTAGATCTTCAAAGACAAGCAAAGGTGGTGGTTAATACACAGGCCTTTCACCTTTTACTTTTGGGACGAGATTGATGGGATGAGAATTGTCACTTGGTGTGTGGATTTTATCTGAAATTAGTTTTGGGCAGTCTGAGACCCGTTCCTATACATGTGGACCCATTGATACAGCACGGAAAAGACAATTTCACCTAGAGAGATCACAGGTTGCTATGAAAAACCAAGGTCACACTGCTGCAGAGAAATATGCTGTTCTGAACTTTAGAGACAAAGCAACTCATAGAATCATAGAAACCCTACAGTGCAGAAAGAGGACATCCGGCCCATCGAGTCTGCACCGATCACAATCCCACCAAGACCCTACCCCCATATCCCTACACATTTACCCGCTAATCCCTCTAACCTACGCATCTCAGGACACTAAGGGGCAATTTTTAGCTTGGCCAATCAACCTAACCTGCACATCTTTGGACTGTGGGAGGAAACCGGAGCACCCGGAGGAAACCCACGCAGACACGAGGAGAATGTGCAAACTCCCACACAGACAGTGACCCAAGCCAGGAATCGAACCCAGGTCGCTGGAGCTGTGAAGCAGCAGTGCTAACCACTGTGCTACCGTGCCGCCCGGTACGAGTTCGAGAAGAGGGAGGAGAGTTTTACTTTTCATCTGACTGCTACACTTGACTTGTTATTCATGCTGACACACAGGGTGCCTGAGTTGGAAAAGTTCCATTTCCCAACACGAACATCTGTAGGTTTCATGAGTTGATGAGCAAAACAAAGGGCTCAAATAAAGGTGCCACTGTAGCTTGGTGGTGCAGTTTCCATATTGATGATCATGAGTTTCAAGATTGGAACCTCTCCTTTATTATTCACCTGGAACTGCTGGGTTGATCATCACCAAATTTAACGTGAGTTCTTAGTAAATTGCCCAGAACGTCCTAAATGGTGCCAAAGCACAAAGTGTTTCATAAGTAAATAATTAATTACGCAGGTAATTAAGTAACTAGTTTATCCTGGGGTTTTTTATCCGCATAATAGAATTGGTTTGTGTTATAAAGTCAGTTTCTTCCGGACTATTTATTGCCTCTAGGAGCATAGGAACAGGAATAGGCCATTCAGCCCGTCAAGCTTATACCACTACTCAATACGATCATGGCTAATCGGGTATTTTAATGTCTTTTATACATACTATCACCATGTTATTCTTAATAGGAATATAATATGTAAATAGCTACTTGCAATACTCAGGTGGAATTATTTAAAGCTGTAGTATTTCCAGTAGGTGCATACAAAGTGCTTTAATGATTTTTAAAATATTATTTCATGGAATGTGGATGTCACTGGCCAGGCCAGCTTTTGTTGCCCATCCGTAATTGTCTTGAGAGAGTGGTTGGGAGCAGCCTTCTTGACCCACTGTAGCCCATTTGGTGCAGGTACACTCACCAGGTGAGGGAGTGCCACATTTTGCCCCTGCAACAGAGAAGGAATGGCGATATAGCTCCAAGTCAGGATGGTGTGTAGCTTGGAGGGGAAGTGTAATGGGGGAAGATTGCTACCTAAGCTCTTTCAGTAATAGTGAACTGAGGGGAGTGGAAGTGTATAGACCCCCTTGGGCTGTATGACTTACACTGAATGTATACAGTGAATATTACATGTATCACAATTGTATTGAAGCACCTCAGAGGGCAACTTGATCTATGTAGACAGCTTAAATGCATTGCAGCATTTGTAATGATCATTTGACCAAATAAATATCTGTAATATTCCTTAGACTGTATTGAAGCATCTCAGAGTGCAGAATGATGTTTCATACAATTATAGAATCCCTACAGTGCAGAAGGAGGCCATTCAGCCCATCGAGCCTGCACCAGCAACAATCCCATCCAGGACTTATTCCTGTAAGCCCACATATTTATCCTGCTTGTCCCCCTGAAACAAGGGGGCAATTTAGCATGTCCAATCAACATAACCCGCACGTCTTTGGACTGTGGGCAGCACGGTAGCACAGTGGTTAGCACTGCTGCTTCACAGCCCCAGGGACCTGGGTTCGATTCCCAACTTGGGTCACTGTCTGTGTGGAGTTTGCACATTCTCCTCATGTCTGCATGGGTTTCCTCCGGGTGCTCCGGTTTCCTCCCACAGTCCAAAGATGTGCGGGTTAGGTTGATTGGCCATGCTAAAATTGCCCCTTAGTGTCCCGGGATGCGTAGGTTAGAGGGATTAGCGGGTAAATGTGTAGGGATATGGGGGTAGGGCCTGGGTGGGATTGTGGTCGGTGCAGACTCGATGGGCCAAATGGCCTCTTTCTGCACTGTAGGGTTTCTATGAAAAAAAATTTCTATGAAACCCAGGACACCCAGAGAAAACCTACAGAGACACGGTGTGAACATGCAAACTCCACACAGAGAGTGACCCGAGGCCAGAAATGAACTCAGGTCCCTGGCGCTCTGAGGGGGGCAGTGCTAACACTGTGCCACCGTGCCGCACACTGTTTGTAGAGAATCTGAATATTATTGCACTTTGTGTACTGGTTATTTTGAAACGTTTATAATGATCTTTCAGATATTTTACGAATAAAATATATTTTTGCAGCAAAAAGGAAGAAATCTGCATGTGCTGGTGTTCCCATGAACTGCTGCCCTTGTCCTTTCATATGGGAGAGGTTGCGGGTTTGGAGCAACTTCCAGCAGTTCAGGAGGGTAGCACATCAGCTCGTCACTACTTTCTCAGGGGCAATTAGGGAAGCACAACAAATCTGGTCTTGCCAGCAAAGCCCACATCCCATGAAAAAAAAATTAAAGCAATCTATATTCACCCACTGGGAATACTGCAGCTATTTGGATAATTCCACTTAAGTGTTGAAAGTAGCCCCCGATAAACATTCTCATAGAGATACAGTTTTAAAGTTTATTTATTAGTGTCATAAGTAGGCTTACATTAACATTGCAATGACGTTACTGTGAAAATCCCCTAGTCGCCATACTCCTGTGCCTGTTCGGCTACACTGAGGGAGAATTTTAGCATGGCCAATGCCCCTAACCAGCACGTCTTTCGGACTGTGGGAGTAAACTGGAGCACCGGGAGGAAACCCACGCAGACACGGGGAGAACGTGCAGACTCCGCATAGACAGTGATCCAAGCTGGGAGTCGAACGCAGGTCCCTGTCGCTGTGCTAACCACTGTGCCACCGTGTCACCCATAACTAATCTGACAACGTTAAACCAATTTTATGATCAAACCTAGCCTACTATCCAACCTAGTGGTTGAGTCCACTTATAAAAGTTGGTGTCACCTTATATTAATATGACAAATGTTTATATTCACTATGATGGAAAAGCAGGATGTGTAGTAAAACATTTAAAACCACTCTACGCAATCCAGGTGATGTACAAATTGAAATGCTAAACCTCATAAAGCTTCAAACACTGAGTGACTGTTGGCACCTACAAGTGGAACAGTCACTTTGTGCCGCTTCATGCTTGGTTCAGGTTTCTGGTTTGGCCTGACTCAACAACATCTCAATAATGTTGAACTCAGATTTTGTCAGGGGGATTTGGTTTCTTGGTAAATGCAGAAATTGGCCACTTTACAAGAAGTCGCAACGAATTTGAGACCAGTTGCAGGTGAGCCCAGTTGGAAAAATGACGGACTGAATTTGGCAACTGGCGAGTTGAATAACCTTAGCTGAATCGTTGCACTGCCTAAGAACCTGAAGAAACCGGACTAAATATAAATAATAATATTCATGAAATATGAATGTGAGGAACAAATAGGTGAAGAATGATTGAAAAGGAGCTATATTTTACAACTAAAACCATCTGGCAATAGATCAATTGTATCACTGAAATAGTAAACTGCAGCAATTGCTCATGAATGTTTTACAGTATTAATTAATAAACCAGATGTACTCTTTGTTAAATCTATATCTACACATTGCGATGCATTTTAACATTTCAGTAACATAAACTGGGCCATGAAATTACCATGCTATAAAAATCTGGCATAAACACTCAACATTACTCTTAAAAATGGAGCTATGGGAAACAACAGGTAATAATGCCCGACACTCGGTGATAAATTTTGCATGTGGTTTTAATGAACTTAATAAAAAATAGATGATTGGATGATATGTTGTAGTTAGGGCTGATAAAAAAAAAGAGACGTCTATAGTGAAGCCTGATGTGTTGTAATAAGGGCTGATAAAAAGGGATTTCTTCACTGAGAATTGTAGCCGCCTCACCCAAACCAATGGTCTCTAATTTTCAAATAGATTTCTATTTTGTATAATTTCTTTTCCATATGACGATTGAAGTTTAATCCTTGCCATGAGGAGTATGAATAAACATATTTTAGCCATAAAACCCATATGCAGTGGTTAATAATAAATTACTTTCTTAAAAAAAACAAAAATACACTGAGGTTACTAAAGTATTCACACTACAAACAGAAGCCAAGGGAATAACTATATGTATTTCTTTGCCCTTTTTGTCTTCCTTGGTTATAAAAAAATCCTTCTGTTTCCAATGCATTCATGGTGAATTCTTTTTTTTTACATTTTAGGAACGCTAGGTCTAGCTGTAACTAGCCACAGCACAGCTACTGTATATCAGAATGTAGGATTTTGATCATTAATTTATCACAGTTCTAGCAGTTTGTTTGACAGGTACGGATTCTTTCATCTAATGGCTACACAGCAAGTGTGCAGTACACTAAAGTGTGGATGCCACTGACTTCAGGTAGGGAAGCAGCAGACAACAGCCACCTTCCTACCTTTAGCCAATTTACTCTATTTTTCAAAGACAAGACAAAAAGTACATATAATAACTGATAAGAATTCAGTTCTGCTTGTTATACGGCACCAATTTTGAAGGATTTTTACGAGAACTTCATTGTACATGAACAAAAGATTTAGGATATGTCAATATATCTAATGGTGTGAACTCAATGAATACTTTAAAACAATTCATGATTTGCTTGCATTAAACCCCTAGAAGGTTTTTGCATTGTTAGAGGATAATTGTTACGTGCCTGAGAGAGAGAGAGAGAGAGAGTTATATTTTCTGGATTGTCACTATTTTCTGAAAATTAAAATGCTTTTGTTTTTCACCCAGACACAAAACAACTCTAGGATATTTCCATAGATTGTGAAGCTCTTCTTTGCCCATCCACAATCGCCTTTTAGTACCCGAGCAGAATAAAGCAGGACAAGGTGAAGCAAAATTTGGCATCGAAGATATGAGGTCTGACAAGTATAAACTTGGGATCTTTTTTATTTTGATTTGTTTTATTACTGTCACATGCATTGGTATACAGTGAAATGTATTGTTTCTTGCATGCTATACAGACAAAGCATACCATTCATAGAGTACATAGGGGAGAAGGAAAGGAGAGGGTGCAGAATGTGGTGTTACTGTCATAGCTAGGGTGTGGAGACAAATCAGCTTAATATATGGTAGGTCCAATCAAAAGTCTGATGGCAGCAGGGAAGAAGCTATTCTTGAGCCGGTTGTTATGTGATCTCAGACTTTTGTATCTTTTTCCCGACGGAAGAAGGTGGAACAGAGTATGTCCGGGGTGCTTGGGGTCTTGATTATCCTGGCTGCTTTTCCGAGGCAGCGGGAAGTGTAGATGCAGCAAGTGGACAGGAGGCTAGCTTGTGTAATGGACTGGGCTACATTCACAACCCTTTGTAGTTTCTTTTGCGGTCTTTGACCATACCAAGCTGTGATACAACCAGAAAGAATGGTTTCTATGATGCATCTGTAAAAATAAAGGAAGAAAGTGAGGTAGAAAAACTGATAGGTTTGGGTTACGGAGGTAATTCTGGAGCCAAGGACCCAGGCTGCTGCAGGCATGGCTGCCAAAATTGGAGCAATGGAAATTGAGAATGTTCAAGGAATCAGAGTTGAGGAATACTGGGACCTTGACGGATTGTAGGGCTGGAAGAGTCTACAGAAATAGACAGGAGTGAAGCCATGGAGGGCATTGAAAATAAGGATAACAATTTTAAAATTGAGGTGCTACTGGACTGGGAGAAAATGCAACTCAGTGAACATTGGGGGTGACAAGTGAATGGGACTTGGTGTGAGTAAGGACACGGGCAGCAGGATGACCTGACATTTACAGAGGGTAGAATGTGTGAGGCCAGCCAGTAGTGCATTGGAATAGCCAATTCTGAAGGTAATAAAAGCATTAATAAGGGTTTCAGCAGCAGATAAGCTGAGGCAGGAATGGAGTCGGGTGATGGGAATTATGGAGATGGGAATAGCCAGTTTTTGTGATGGCGATATATGGTCAGGAGTGCATCTTGGGATCAAATCTGATATCAACATTACAAACAGACATGTGAGGCTCAGACAATTGCCAGGGAGAGAGATGGAGTTAAAGTTTCGAGAACAGAATTTGTAACACTGACTAAGGACAATGGCTTTCACAATTGGAGGCAATTTCAGCTCATCCAATTGTAGCAAGGCCTCAGGCAGCAGGTGTCGATGGTGGAGGAAAGCACCGAGTGGGGTAATTGGTTGGCCCCTGTGGGCCCCTCGCTGTATGGAGCAGTGTCTTTGACAAACTGAGGGGCAAAATCAGATGTAATGGGGTGGAGGAGAAAGCAGCAAGGACAACTTCAGGACTAGTGAATGATAGGAGCCCAGGCCATTAATAGGGCAGCTTGAAGCCCCTGAGGGTGAGTAGAGCCAGGAAAGGGAATAGGAGACCTGGCCAGACTGACGAATGGCACTCCTGAGTTCGAGAACCTTCATGCAGAGGGCTAGTTAGGACTGCAGCCAGGAGTTGGAGCAGCCTGGTTAGCCATTGCATTGAGAAGCCAAGGCCCTGAATAGAATGGAGATCTGGAGCCTCAGAAGTGAATATTCTCTGTCAATAGTTTATTTCTTGAAGTTACTTTTTTCCTTGGGAGTTTATACAGTGTTAATACCGATCGAATAAAGGAACCTTGTTTTATTAGCTTTTGTGCAGTCACATGCTTAAATCTCACATTACACAATGCCATATATCAGACAAGCAGCCTGATAACTTAGAGATTGTGACAGAGTCAAAAGATGTGTAATGAGGTAGAACTACGTGTCATCAGCATATATGTACAAGCTGACATTGGCCGGAATCTCTTCCTCACAAAATGTATTACTGTTCACGCTGGCAAGATTTTCCCATCCTGCTACAGTGAATGGAGATTTGGCTAGATGCCTGATTCTCCAACCTCACTGCAGCGGGAGTGTGATATGAACGGCAGGTAAGATTGTGCCCATTGTGTTTTCAACTGATGTTCACAGAATCACAGAATTGTTGTGGCGCAGAAGAAGGCCATTTAGCCTACCATGTCTGCACAGGCTCTCCAAACGAGTGTTATGGCTTTGTGTCATTCCCCTGTCTTTTCCCCAGACTCCTGCATATTGTTTCTATTAAAGTAATCATCTAATGCCCTCTTGAATGCTTCAATTGAACCTGCCTCCATCACACTTCCAGGCAGCACATTGCAGACCCAAATCACTTATGTGAAATAAGTTTTTCCTTCCAACACATTTGCTTCTTTTGCAAATCATTTTAAATCTGTGCCCTCTTATTCTTGATCCTTTTATGAGCGGGAGCAGTTTCTCTCAATCTACTCTGTCCAGCCCCCTCATGATCTAGAATATCTCTATCAAATCTCCTCTCAGCCTTCTTTTCTCCAAGGAGAACAGTCCCAACCTCTCCAATCTATTCTCATAATTGAACTTTCACATCCCTGGAAGCATTCTTGTGCCCGTTGGGCACCGCAGGGCGGGGGTGCCTTATCAACCCCATTAATCACATTTTAGTTTGATGTTTTAAGTTTCATTTGTAATTTGTTTTTGTTGAAGGCGGTATCACTTTAAGGGGCTGCCCCTTTTTCTTTGTCCATCAGTTAATTTGATTTGGTTTAATTGGTTTATGCAATAGAGTTGGAACCATTCTTGTAAACCTCTTCTGCACTCTCTCCAATATGTTCACATCTTTCCTATAGTGTGGCGTCCAGAACAGTACACAATTTTGCAGCTGAGGTCGAACTAGTGTCTTGTACAAGTTCAGCATAACCCCCTTGCTCTTGTACCCTATGTCCCTATTAATAAAGCCCAGAGTACTATACGCTTTATTAACTGCTCTCTCCACCTGCCCTGCCACTTTCAATGATCTATGTACATAAACACCTAGGTCTCTCTGCTTCTGCACCCCCTTTGGAATTTTAACCCTTATTTTGTCTCTTCCTCGCAAAATGTATTACCTCACACTTCTCTGTACCAAACTTCATCTGCCACCTATACTTGTCTATGTCCTTTTGAAGTTCTACACTGTCCTCTCCACAGTTTACAATATTTCCAAGTTTTGTATCATCCCCCAACTTTGAAATTGTCCCCTGCGCACCGAGATCTAGATCATTCAATATATATCAGAAGAAGCAAGGATCCTAATATTGACCTCTGGGGTGCTCCACTACAAAATGCTCCCCCACCAAAACATCAATCACTTGGCCCGGCTCATTCCCCAATACCAAATTGAGTATGGCCCCCTCCCTGATTCTCCAGCCTGAAAAAATATCTATTGACCATTACTCTCTGCTTCCGATTATTCAGCCAATTTTATATCCATGTTGCTATTGTTCCTTTTATTTCATGAGCTATAACGTTTCTCACAAATCTGTTGTGTGGCACTGTATCATATGCCTTCTGAAAGTCCAAAAATACCACACCAACAGCATTACCTCATCAATCCTTTCTGCTACCTCCTCAAAAAGCTCCAGCAAATTAGTTAAACATGATTTCCCCTTTAGAACTCCATGCTGGCTCTTCCTAATCAACCCACATTTTTTCCATGTGACTATAAATTGTATGCTGAATAATTGTTTTTAGAAGCTTGCCCACTGCTGAGGCAGGATTTTCCAACCACGTTCACCCCAAAACCGAAAATCCCACCTGAGGTCCTTTGCATGGCCCCCCCCCCCCCCCCCCCCCTCACTCGCTACGATTCCTGTGATGGCCGGGACGTGAATACTCCCCCTGTGATGTTAAACTGGCCTATAATGGCAGGGACTATCCTTACAACCTTTTCTGAACAAGGGTGTAACATTTGCAATTCTCCAGTGCTCTGGCATGGTACCTGAGTCTAGCAAAGACTGAAAGATTATGGCCAGCATCCCCGCAATTTCCATTTACAATTCCTTCAATATCCTTGGATGAATTTCATCTGGTCCCGGTGGTTTGGCAACTTTCGGTATGGATAGATTATTCAGCACTTCCTCCTTATCAATTTTGAACACTTCTAGGGATAGGACTTCCTTGGCTGCCACCACATCCTGGGTAGCATCTACCTCCTTGGTAAAGATGGATGCAAAGTATTCATTTAATACCTCTGCTATGTCCCCTGCTTCCATGTGTAAATCACCTTTTAGGTCCCTAATCGGCCCTTCTCCTTCTCCTAATTATTTGCCAATTGAAGACTATGAAATTCCTCAAAATGTTAGCTGCCAATATTTTCTCATAATCCATCTTCACTTCTCCAATGTGCTTTTTCATCTCCCCTTCAGGAACAGCATGTGGATGAGAAATAGGAGGGCCAAGAATAGATTCTTGAGGGACACCAGAGGTGAGAAGTTAGAAGCAGGAGGAGGCCATTCAGCTCTTCTAGCCTATTCCACCATTCATTATGATCATGGCTGATCATCCAACCCAATAGCCTGATCCCGTCTTTCATCCCCTTTGCCTCAAGTGCTATATCCAACTGCTTCTTGAAAACATTCAATGTTTTGACCTCAACTACTTTCTGTGGTAGTGAATTCCATAGGCTTATCACTCTCCGGATGAAAAGATTTTGGACATCGGAAACATCTTTCTTTCATCTACCCTGTCTTCTCCTGTTAGAATTTTATAGGTTTCTATGAGATCTTTGCTCATTCTTCTGAACTCCAGCGATTACAATCCTAACTCACTCAATCTCTCCTCATACGTCAGTTCTGCCATCCCAGGAATCAGTCTGGTAAACATTCTTTGCACTCCCCCTATAGCAAAAATATTCTTCCTCAGACAAGGAGACCAAAACTACACACAATATTCTAGGTGTGGCCTCACCAAGGCCTTATGTAATTGCATCAAGACATCCCTGCTCCTGTACTTAAATCCTCTCGCTATGAAGGCCAATATACCATTTACTGCCTGCTGCACCAGCATGCTCACCTCCAGTGGCTGGTGTACAAGGATACCCAGGTTACTTTGCACATTCCCCTCTCCTAATTTATGGCCATTCAGATAGTAATCTGCTTTCCAATTTTTGCTACCAAAGTAGCAACCTCACATTTATCGAAATTGTACTGCATCTGTCAATCATTTGCCCTAAACTTGCCCTCGCTCACTCAACTTGTCCAAATCACACTGAAGGATCTCTGCATCCTCCTCACAACTCACCCTACCACCTAGCTTTGTGTTGTCTGCACATTTGGATATATTACAATTAATTCCCTCATCCAAATCATTAATATATATATTGAATAGTTGGAGTCCCAGCACTGATCCCTGCGGTACCCTACTAGTCACTGCCTGCCTTTTGGAAAAATACCCGTTTATTCCTCCTCTTTGTTGCCTGTCTGCCAACCAGTTTTCTGTCCATCTACATACACTACCCCCAATCCCATGTGCTTTAATTGTACACATGTCAATTTACCATGTCATTTTGGTATCATAAATACCCTTTTCAGAATTTGTGAATGAGAAAGCTAGACAGTAGGGCCTCATTTTTGCTTTCCAGTTAGCTTTGTAGAGTCAGGAATTTTAATGGACTCTTGGATGTTACAATTTTTATTCCAGGGAGATGGGTGTTAGCTAGAGTTGGATTCGCTGTCCCCTGAAAGTTTTTGAGACAGTCACAGGGGCTGCTAGATCCCAGCTATTAAAAAAATATTAAAGCAAAATACAGCCCTCTTGCCCTCACCCACTTCACCCGTACCCCCATACACAAATCATTACCCACCCATGCCAATTCATTCTTCCTACCCACACCCTCCATACCAATTTATGCCCCTCTACCCACCTGCCATGGACCTAAAAAGGTCATGTCAACCAGTGACCCCACCCTTACACCCTCTATGCCAGCTCACCCAGTATCCTCCCAACTTTCTTTTCTCCAAGGGAAACTGAAGTTATAGGGAGGTGATGGCCTAGTGGTATTATCGCTAGGTTATTAATCCAGACACTCAGCTAATGTTCTGGGGACCCGGGTTCGAATCCTGCCACTTCATTAAAAAATTCATTAAAAAAAAACCTATCTGGATCTAAGAATCTATTGAAGACCATGAAACCATTGTCGATTGTCGGAAAAACCCATCTGGTTCACTACTGTCCTTTAAGGAAGGAAATCTGCCGTCCTTACGTGGTCTGGCCTACATGTGACTCCAGAACCACAGCAAGGTGGATGGTTCTCAACTGCCCTCCAAAGGCAACTAGGGATGGGCAATAAATGCTGGCCAGCCAGTGACGCCCATGTCCCACGAATAAATGGAAAAAAAGCCCCTCATCCCTGGAACAATTCTCTTCAAACTATGCTGCATCCTTTCTAATACCTTTACATCCTTCCTAACACATGGTGCCCTGAATTGCACAGTACTCCATAGATACCTATAGAATCCATTGTGCAGAAAGAGGCCATTTGGCTCAGCAAGTCTGCACTGACTCTCCGAAAGAACTTCTTACCCAGGCTCACCCCAACCCCCATGACCTTTCCCCCCAACCCTGTGCATTTGCCATGGCCAATCCACCTAGCTTACACATCTATGGACTGTGGGAAGAAACTGGAGCACCTAGAGGAAACACACACAGACATGGGAGGACGATCTTACCAAATAAATTCTAAGTCCCAAACGAGCGTGAAGACGGGAGTTTCAGATCCATTTTTTCAGCAACGCCACAAGTCCAATATTTTGTCACTCTGTGAAAAAAACAATGCAAAATTTGTTTCCCACCAGCAGGAGAGGGGGCTGGGCCTAAGCTAGCCGGAAAGCCGGCACTTTACAGTCGATGCGTAATCACGCATGCACAGATCTCTCTAGCACAGAGAGATCTGTTAGCCACCTCCACCCACCTGTAAACTGCCTGCCTCCCCCACCACGCTCCCCCCCCCCCACCCTCCCCTCCCCCACCCCACCTACCCCCGCCCATGATCAGTGGCCTTCGTGGCTGATCGCATCCCTGGCACGGCCCGGACAATTGCCACCCCAACGGTAGGTCACTGGTTGCAGGGTGCACAGCATACCCCTGCCCGCCTCCCCTTAGGCCCTGTCCTCACCCAGGCTCTGCCCCTTCCCAGTAGGCCCACCTCTTTGGCACTACCCAGTGGGCACTGCCAATGTGCCACGCTGGCAGAACCAGGGTGTCCAGTGGGCAGTGTCAGGATTCCAGGCTGGCAGTGCCAGGCTGGCACTCCCCAAGGGGCACTGCCCCCACCACCGACTTCTTGGGGGGCCTCAATGGCCTCAGGTCCTACTGGTGAGTCCATCATGACATGTGCCCATTGATGGGGATCATACATGATCCTCGTCAGTGAGGATCTCCACCGACGAGGCCCACAGAGCCAAGTGAGCCGGGTTGCTTCTGTCACAGGCTCACTAAAAATATTTAAATCAGATTTAAAATTGATTTAAATATTAAAATCAGCCTCGTGCCCTTTTTGGACATGAGGCTGATCTCACCAGATATCTGGGCCTGGTAAGATCTCGATTTTTCTGGCTCGCCTCACCCATTGACCAGCGGGACAAGAAGGTAAAAGTTTATTTATTATTTATTAGCTACAAGTAAGGCTTACATTAACACTGCAATGAAGTTACTGTGAAATTCTCCTAGTCGCCACAGTCCGGCGCCTGTTCGGGCCAATGCACTTATTCAGAATGTGGGAGGAAACCGTAGCACCCGGAGGAAACCCACGCAGACATGGGGAGAACGTGCAAACTCCACACAGACAGTAACCCAAAGCTGGGAATCGAACCAGGAGGACATGCAAACTCCACACTGACAGATATCCAAGCCCTGAATCAAACCCGGGCCTGGCGCTGTGAGGCAGCAGTGCTAACCACTGTGCCACCACGCTGCCCCAGTTGAGGTTGTGCTAACGTTTTAAATGTTCATTATGACTTCCTTATTTTTGTACTATGGACCTCAATTATTAAAGTTATAAATAGAATTAATTTGATTTTTTTTACGTTGTATTGATTAGGCTTGTGCCTTGGAACGTTCGACACCTGAACGCATTTGGTATTTACAAAACTCTATTCCAGGAGAATAGAGACTTCAGAAGTTGAGCGATCCAAAACATGCATTCAGAAGCAACAACAGTAGTTGCTGGGAAAACAACACTCAATCACATTGTAGAACTTCATTAGAATCTTAGGTTTTGTGAGAACGAATAATAATCTGTAATCGTAAAACCAATACATCTCACAGGTCTAATCTCTCACTTTATTGTCCACATACCTAAATATTCTTTAGCTTTAACTAGCAGACACCTGTTGGTATATTGGGCCAGTAACTCGAAAAAAGCAATTGTACAGTGCTTACATTGTTTTTCCTAATGTGATCCAATACACAGTAACCCCACTATAATATTCCCTCTAGGAGCCATATAAAAACATGTTACAGTTCAATGGAAACATTTGGCATCAAATATATGTGCTTACCTCCACAAAGTTGAAAATGATCCTGGGTGTGAGACACAAAGCCTGGGAGAGTGGTCTAATTTTTTACGATGCTGAATAATATTTGGCACAATATTAATTGGATCACACCCAATGTGGAATAATAGACCTACATGAATATTTTCGCAGGATAGACTTGATTCTCCAACTATTTATGAATGATTAGCCTACTCCCCTTCTACATAATGATGTACAGGTCAAAGTTGGTTGCCTTTCTGCACCTTGGTTACAGCTGTCCAAAGGTTGTCTGATGGAGGGGGAAAGGGCTCTCTCTTTACTGAACTTAGGGTTGCTCAAAGATCTCTGAAAGACCTGGTAATAAATATTTACAGAATCTTTCATCACAGGAGCTTGACAAGGACTTCATGTGCACAACTGAGGAAAACAATTTATTAACAAAAAAATCAAAAAAACACATCAGTCAAAGAAATGCAGCATATTTTACTTCTCTTGATTTTGGCCATCTCCTAAGTTTGTCTTCATTCTAATTTTTGTTGTCCTCTGCTCTTTCCAATCTGGGAGGGACGCTGTGTTACTGACTCTTCACTGGGTTCTCAACTTTTATTACCTAGAAATGTTGCTGGTAAGGTAATGCGGAGAAACTTTGGTCCGAAAAGCAATGTTAAATATTTGAAGATATAGCCCTTGACATTTAATTTACAGTGGATCCTAATCCTACTAAACTTTAAAAAATTCATTCATGGAATGTCAGCCAGCATTTATTGCCCATCCTAATTGCCCCCAATGGCTTGCTGGACCATTTGAGAGGGCATGTAAGAGTCAACCACGTTGCTGTAGATCTGGCATCTCATATAGAGAGACCAGATAAGGATGGCAGATTTCCTTCCCTAAAGGGCATTGGAGAACCAGATAGGTTTTTATAACAATTGACAATGGTTTCATAGTCATCATTTAACTTTTAATTCCAAATTTCTATTGAATTGAAATTTCATCATCTAACAGGGTGTGAATTGAACCAGATCCCTAGAGCATGACTCTGGATTACTAGTCCAGTAACAATACATTACACCACCATCAACCCCTCCCAAGTATCTCATATGACTCCTCAACCACTTTATCTATCTGTCCTACTGTCTTCAGAGATCTATGGACATGCATATCAAGGTCCCTTTAATCCTCTGTACTTCCTGGGGTCCGACCATTCATTGGATATTCCCTTCCTTGTTAGGCTCTCAAAATACATTATCTTTTGACCTTTTGACAAGGTCTGACCTGGGAGACTGATTAAGAAGATAAAAGCCCATGAGGTCCAGGGCAATTTGACAAATTGGGTCCAACGTTGGTTCGTAGCAGGAGGCAGAGGGTGATGGTTGAAGGTTGTTTTTGGGACTGGAAGCCTATGTCCAGTGGTGTTCTGCAGGATTGAGTGCTGGGTCCCTTGCTGTTGTAGCATGTGTTAATGTTCCAGATGTGAGTTTTGGGAGTATGATCAGTAAGTTTGAAAAGACATGAAAATTAGTGGTGTGGTGAACAGCAAGGAGGAGAGCTTCAGAGGGATATAGATAGGGTAGATAGGAAGAAACATTTTTCCTTAGTGGAGGAGTCAATAACTAGCTAAGGAGCTGGAGATTTAGAGGAGTTGTGAGGAAAAACTTTATCACTCAGAGGGTGGTGGAAATCTGGAACTCTCTGCCTGAAAGGGTGGTAGAAGTGGGAAACCCTCGCAACATTTAAGAAGCATTTAGATGAGCACTTGAAATGCCATAACATACAAGGCTATGAACTGAGTGCTGGAAAATGGGATTAGAATAGATGGGTGCTTGATAGCCAGCACAGACACGATTGACCGAAGGACCTCTTTCTGTGCTGTAAAACTCTATGACTAATACAAAACCCTTTTCTGTAATTTTGCTACCTTACCCTCATTACTGATAAGACCTAACTCACCTGAAATGTTCACAAACTTTGCAGCTGATGCAAAGTTTTAAATGTAGAAGTGTACTGTATTCGTAAGCATACTGCAGGATATTTACACATACATTTTGTACATTCTGTCCTTACAAGTACGAACTCTCTGTAGAAATGAATTTTTATTCTAAGAACTTTCTCTAACTCAGTATTTGCAATGTAAAACATCATGTTTTAGCCTAGAGGTGTTGTACAGTGTTCCTGTCACTAGTATCCAGATGCATAATTGAATTGATCAGATATATAAGTTTCCCATAGGCAGGCATGCAACAAAAGAGCCTTTTACCACCTTCTCGACTTTGGGATACAAACCAAAAATATCATAAACTGCCCATATTTTGTTTTTGCTTTGGACACCACCATATAATGTTAATTCAGTGGAACAATACTCTGGTAAAAAGAGGATATCTCCCCTTCTCTCACTCTCTTTCGTCTATGCTTTTTCACTTTGCTCTTCCCTAATGGTGGGAAATATTGATATTTGTTCAACAAGTATAATTGACTTGTAATTTTTGAATGTTGCTATTAGAAATTCTAATCACATGCCTTCTTACAATAGATTCTGGTTGCCATCAATTTTTTGTGGGTTTTTATTCTGTGAGGTTGATTTCATAGCTTAGACACAACAAAATTGGACAGGACTTCAACATTAATTAGCTCATAGGGAGGATTTAAAAAATCACAGTTCTACTTACAGTGTCTATGCACACCTTATGGTTATGCTGCTGAACTACTTACCTATACATCTGATAGCAAGTATTGTGGCACCTAACAGTTGTTAGCAATCACCATTGCGATTTGGTTTCACAACATTACAGAGTGGATGTTTCTTCAGTGGCCACTTTTTTGGAATGAAGTCAGGATGCCTCAGACTGCTTTACAGTCCTAACTGGAAGCAGTAGTGCTGTTGTGAGTAAGTGACACCGACAGCAAAACATGAGCAATCAGCCTAAACATAGGCATTTTGAGGGAGTTGTTTCATCCACTGTTTATAATAATTATTGGGAGATGAAGTTGAAAGTTTTTCCTTTAATGATCCTGATTGTGCAAGCAGATGGTATTAGTTCAACTTGAATCAGGATTTTATTAATGAGTTTGGTTCATCAGATTGGGGCTTACATACAGGGTAGTTGCAGAATATGTTCCGTTTCAATTGAAACCTGTTTTAAGTTATCCTGGAAAATAACATTTGTTGGAAGGTAACCTGAGATGGGGAGAGAGACCAAAAATTGATTTCAGTATAGCTGTTGTACATTGCATGAGTAAGTCCAGCATATACTCAACTAAAGGCAGTCATTATAATAATGTAAAGGCAAAATACTGTGGATACTGAAATCTGAAACAAAAACAGAAAATGCTGGAAAATCTCAGCAGGTCTGACAGCATCTGTGGAGAGAGAATAGAGCCAATGTTTCGAGACTGGATGACCCTTCATCAGAGCTATTAATAGCAGGCAGCCATTGTTGAGCTAACTTTATTTACACATCCCCAACAGAGAGAGCAGCAGAGAGGCAGCTGTAAGATACTACAGCGATAAAAGCAAAATACTGCGGATGTTGGAATCTGAAGCAAAAACAGAAAATGCTGGAAAATCTCAGCAGGTCTGACAGCATCTGTGGAGAGAGAATAGAGCCAACATTTCGAGTCTAGATGTCCAGATGCTGTCAGACCTGCTGAGATTTTCCAGCGCTTACTGTTTTTGTTGTAATACACTACACTCCCTTTTCACTTCACAAAACAGCTTATACATTAAAATGTGAAATGGCATATATAAATAATTATCCAGAATGCAATTTGACTAAACCTGCATCAATCATACCTGAAAATTAACAGGCTGGGTTGCTTATGTTTGTACTGTAATCACAACCATGACATATACAACCAATAATGCCAGACTAATTTACATGTTTAAATTTTCTTTTCCTGAACACCAGTATGCGTTTAACAAAAATATAATCTTTGACAAGAAACAATGAGAGGAACAACTTTTTTTCTTCTATCTTCCTAATACTTTAAATTAACCTAGCTGGCTTCTTTGTCTGGGTATCTCCCTCCATTTTCATTAGCTTGACTCTGCGCCCTCAACATCTGACTGTATCAAACCTGAACCTTGACTTTCACGACCAAATGCACTTAATGGTTGGGACTGTGACATTGATTGATTTGTCTTAAAGATTCTGACTCACTTTGCTCTACCAGTGGATTCTGTGATACTGGTGGCTTCTTTCTGACTTGCAATTTGAGTTCTAGGAGTAGTGTGGATTATGCAAACATATTAACATACAAGCAAGAAGCAGTAGGCCATTCACCCTCTCAAGCCTACTCTGCCATTTAATAAGATCATGGCTGATCTGATAGTAACCTCAAATCTGCATCCTGCCTATCCCCAATAACCTATCACCCCCTTGCTTAGCAACAATCCACCTCTGTCTTAAAAATATTCAAAGACTTTGCTTCCTCCACCTTTTTAGGAAGAGAATTCCAAAGACACACAACCCTCTGAGAGAAAAGAATTCACCTCATCTCTGTTTTGATTAGGCGATCCCTAATTTTTAAATAGTGACCCCTAGTTCTAGATTCCCTGACAAAAGGAAACATCCTCTCCGTATCCACCTGGTCAAGACCCCTCAGGATCTTGCATGGTTTCAATCAAATCACATCTTTCACTTCCAAATTCCAGCAGATACAAACCTAGCTTGTCCAACCATTCTTCATAAGACAGCCCACCCATTCCAGGTATTAGTCTGGTAAACATTCATTGAACTGCTTCCAATGCATGTATATCTTTTCTTAAATAAGGTGACCAATAATGTAAATAGTACTCCAGATATGGTGTCACTAGTGCTCTGTACAACTAAAGCATATCCTTCCTCCTTCTGTATTCAATTGCCCTTGCAATAAATGATAACATTCTATTAGCTTTCCTAATTACTTGCTGTGTACATGCATACTAGCATTTTGTAATTCATGCACAAGGACACCCAGATCCCTCAGCACCTCAGAGCTCGACAACCTCTCATCTTTTAGATAATATGCTTCTGATTTACTCTTTCTGCCAAAATAGACAATTTCACATTTTCCCACATTATATTCCATTTGCCAGATCTTTGTCCACTCACGTAAACTACCACTACTAATGGCAAGTATCACGTAAGATACTTTTGTATCTTTGTTATGCTCTCTTCACAACTTACTTTCCTACGTACCTACCTACATACCTACCAGCAAATATGGTAACCATCCTTTCAAATTCTTCATCCAAGTCATTTCTATAAATTACAAACAGTTGAGGTCCCAGCACTCATTCCTGTGGCAGACCACTCATCATATCTTGCAAGCCCACTTATGCCTACTTTCTGCTTCCTGTTAGCCTGCCAATCGTCTATCCATGTCAATATGTTATCCCCTATACCATGAGCTTTTATTTAACGCAACAACTTTTGATGGGCACTTTATCAAATGCCTTCCAGACGTCCAAGTATAGCACATTCACCAGTTCCCTTTTATCCACAGTGCATGTTACCTCCTCAAAGAACACCACTAAGTTGGATAAACATGGTTTCCTAAGGGGTTACAGGAGGTTCTTCACACCCTTCCTTTGTCAAATTTCCTCTTTCAAACAAATAATCTACATGACATGATAGAATTGCTCTCGTTCAGGAAAAGAACATCTTTGCAATTTGCAACTACCCTTTTCTGTCATTTCCATGGCTGTGGCCTTATTTGGGCCCCCTTTCCACATCAGCTCATTGCCTTTGCTCAGAAGTTTGGCATGGATTTTATCATGGTGGGGAAAACATTTACTTTACCCTCATCTCCTATTTTATTCATTTTCAGCCAAATGTGTAACCTTTGCTCAGAATGACACCAATCTTCTTTGTTTGAGTTCAATTCCTCCATTGTCCCATTGTCCTCAAAAAAGTGCCTTTTGTTTTCAAAAACATTCCACGTTGACTCATTTCCTCCTGGTGCTCCAGTTTCCTCCCAATCCAAAGATGTGTAGCCTAGGTGGATTGGCTATGCTAAAATATCTCTTAGTTTCCCAAGATGTGTAGGTTAGGGGTCATCAACTTCAGGAAGCAAAGTGGAGGACATGCCCCTGTCCACACAACAGGGATGAAGTGGAAATGGTCGAGAGCTTCAAATTTCTAGGTATCCAGATTACCAACAACCTGTCCTGGTCCCTCCACGCTGACACTATAGTTAAGAAAGCCACCAACATTCTCAGGAGGCTAAGGAAATTTGGCATGTCCGCTACAACTCTCACCAACTTTTACAGATGCAGCACAGAAAGCATTCTTTCTGGTTGTATCACAGCTTGGTATGGCTCGTGCTCTGTCCAAGTTCACAAAAAACTACAAAGGTTCATAAACAAAGTCCAGTCCATCACGCAAACCAGCCTCCCATCCATTGACTACACTTCCCGCTGCCTCGGAAAAGCAGCCAAAGCAATCAAGGACTCCACGCACCCCAGACATTCTCTCTTCCACCTTCTTCCATCAGGAAAAAGATACCAAAGTCTGAGGTCATATACCAACTGAGTCAAGAGCAGCTTCTTCCTGACTGCCATCAAACTGTTGAATGGACCTATCTCGTATTAAGTTGATCTTTCTCTACACCCTAGCTATGACTATGACACTACATTCTGCACTATCTCCTTTCCTTCTCTCTATATGGTATACTTTATCTGTATAGTGTGCAAGAAACAATACTTTCCACTGTATATACCAATACATATGACAATAATAAATCAAATCAGATTATTGGGGTAAATACATGGGGTTGCAGGGACAGGGCGAGGGTGGGCCTCAGTAAAATGCTCTGTCGAATGGCCTCCTTCTGCACTGAAGGGATTTTTTGATTATATACCTGACTGTGATGTGTGCACAGGGAATCTTTCATAAGGCTCAAACTTCCTCAAAATCAACTTCACGAGTTCCAAAAAGTGGAACATTGTTCTTCAGTCCTTAATCTCTCAAAAGAGCTGCAAAACAGAATACCCCTATCATCATCATCATCTTTCTTTTGGGTGTAATTTTACGCAGATGGGATTTTTTTGGCCCTGCCACGATGGGGTTGTAAAATTCCACCTGTTGTGCATTGCTCTAAACTTCAAGCAGCCCTTATTGAACCAATTTTATTTCCAGCTCCCCAGCAGAGAAGGTCACAGAGAAGCACCAGTAATATACCACAATAGCAACTTACTTTCAGTGAGAATCTTTGGTTGAAGTTAAAATTTCATTTAGTTTTTTTAATATCGAATACAGCACAAAGGCAAAGCAATACTTTTCTGATTATTTTAGGTGGCATGATGGCACAGTAGTTAGCACTGCTGCCTCACAGTGCCAGGGACATGGGTTCAATTCTGCCCTCGGGTCACTGTCCATGTGGGGTTTGCACATTCTCACCATGTCTGCGTGAGTTTCCTCTGGGTGCTCCGTTGATTGGCCGTGCTAACATTAGCCATATATTTAGCCTGCTAATCCCCCTGACACTAAAATTCTGCAGTGTCGGGGATTAGCAGGGTAAATATGTGGGGTTACGGGAATAGGGCTTGGGTGGGATTGTGGTCGGTGCAGACTTGATGGGCCGAATGGCCTCCTTCTGCGCTGTAGGGATTCTATGGATGCTATGAATTCTATTAGGAATGAACCCACCTTCCTGTGCATTTGGAGAGAAGGAGTAATTGGGAGAGCTATTTTGAGCCTTTGCATCCATTCAGTGGTTTTTATAAGTTTTATTTGTGTTCTTTAGAGTGAGGAATGACAGCACTGAGGATCGGAATATTTTTCTATTTTGGCAGCTGGGTATTGGCATCGAGCACTCTTGGGTCAGGTATAGAACAGCTGGTGAGAATGAAACCGACTTGAATCTGGTCCAACAGTACAGCCCTGATTTTCCGAGTTCAGCAGCCATCCTGGAAGGCTACCCAGGCTCAATTTTCTGACAAGTTTCTCTCCACTTTCTGGCTGGACTACCAATGCTGGGGAAATGTGGGCAGGAGTTGTGCCTGCAGTCAGGTTGGTGATAAGTCATAATGTTGTGAAGTTGAGTTTATGAAGTATGGTCCCATTAAAAGCTGGTTTTGTGTCCGTGTTTGGATGTTTCAAAGGCAGGTGGCTACAGGGTACACAGATTGCAACATTTGTAACAAGGACTAAGCATTAGGGGTGCCATGGTAACCGGCTTTTCAGGCATTTGAATTTTGAATTCAGCAGCCTATCAGTTTAAAGAAGACACTCAGCTATCAGGAACTTATCAAATTTGAATTTTGCTGTTGTTGACAACATCAGACCAATCCTGGTGTGGGAAAATTGATAGGTCATCACAGTTATAAAAAGAGGAACACACCTGCCTGCCTGCAGTTCAACTGAAGAGCTGCCACCTCTCAATCCCTAGAGAGGGAAAGAGCAACTTCCAACCAGCTTAAAAATATCTCTTAAGAGAAGAGTCTCTGTGGGTGGAAGTTCGGAGTGAGAAGGGGTCGATCACTTTGCTGGGAGTTTTCTATAGGCCGCCCAATAGTGACAGGGAGGTGGAGGAGCAGATAGGGAAACAGATCCTGGAGAGTTGCAATAATGATGTGGAGATGCCGGCGTTGGACTGGGGTAAACACAGTAAGAAGTTTAACAACACCAGGTTGTTGGACTTTAACCTGGTGTTGTTAAACTTCTTACTGAGTTGCAATGATAGCAGAGTTGTTGTGATGGGAGACTTTAATTTCCCAAACATAGATTGGAATATCCCTAGGGTAAGGGGTTTGGATGGGGAGGAGTTCGTTAGGTGTGTTCAGGAGGGTTTCCTGACACAGTATGTGGACAAGCCTACAAGAGGAGAGGCTGTACTTGATCTGATACTGACCAATGAACCTGGACAGGTGTCAGATCTCTCAGTGGGAGAGCATCTTGGGGATAGCGATCATAACTCTATCTCCTTTATGCTTGCATTGGAAAAAGAGAGGATCAGGCAAGCTAGGAAAGCGTTTATATGGAGTAAGGGGAAATATGAAGACATAAGGCAGCAAATTATAGGAGTAAATTGGAAGCAGGTATTCTCGGAGAAATCTACTGAAGAGAGGTGGCAGTTTTTCAAGGAATGTCTGTCTAGGGTTCTACAGGACAATGTTCCGAGCAGACAGGGAGGAGTTGGTAGGTTAAAGGAGCTGTGGTGCACGAAAGCTGTGCGGGACCTAGTCGAGAAGAAAAGGAAAGTGTACAAAAGGTTCAGAGAGCTCGGCGAAGATAGGGATCTAGATGAGTATATAGCTTGTAGGAAGGGACTAAAGAAGGAAATTAGGAGAGCCAGAAGGGGTCACGAGAAGGCCTTGGCAAGTAGAATTAAGGAAAACCCTAAGGTGTTCTATAAATATGTGAAGAGTAAAAGGATGAGACGTGAAGGAATAGGGCCTATAAAAGGTGAAGGCGGGAAAATCTGTACGGAACCAGTAGAAATGGCAGAGGTGCTTAATGAGTATTTTGCCTCAGTTTTCACAGAGGAGAAGGACCTGGGTGGATGTACTGTTGGCTTACGGTGGACTGATAAGATTGAGTATGTGGACTTTAAGAAAGAGGTTGTGCTGGAATCTTTGAATGGCATCAAGATAGATAAGTCGCCGGGTCCAGATGGGATGTACCTCAGGTTACTGTGGGAGACGAGGGAAGAGATTGCAGAGCCTCTGGCGATGATCTTTGCGTCGTCAATGGAGACGGGAGAGGTGGCGGAGGATTGGAGGATTGCGGATATGGTTCCTATTTTCAAGAAGGGGAATAGGGATAGCCCAGGAAATTACCGACCGGTGAGTCTAACCTCAGTGGTTGGTAAGCTGATGGAGAAGATCCTGAGGGACAAGATTTATGAGCATTTAGAGAGGTTTAGTATGCTCAAGAATACTCAGCATGGCTTTGTCAAAGGCAGATCGTGCCTTACGAGCCTGGTGGAGTTCTTCGAAAATGTGACTAAACACATTGATGAAGGGAAAGCGGTAGATGTGGTTTATATGGATTTTAGCAAGGCGTTCGATAAGGTCCCCCATGCAAGGCTTCTAGAAAAAGTGAGAGGGCATGGGGTCCAAGGTGCTGCTGCCCTGTGGATCCAGAACTGGCTTGCCCAAAGGAGGCAGAGAGTGTGTATAGATGGGTATTTTTCTAAATATTACTTGCTAAGTTAAAGTTCCCGGTTGGCTAAATAAATAACTTGTTAATTATTCACTTAAAGTGAGTGTCAGGTCTTTCTGTTAATCAACCTCTAAATGTGAATGAAGAACAGTTAACACCTTCCCAAACAGTTTTAACAGATTACAAAGCGAGGTATTCCTCTTTTGGGGGATTCATCACGGCTTCTCAAAAGGGGAACAACCTCTGCGTCGTAACAATAAACTGGGCTTAAAGGGAAGCAAGCTGTTACTGTTGTGCTGAGAAAGAGGGGCGTAATAAAATGATCAAAATGTGTAGCGAAGATAGCGCCAAGCCTGCACCCTGCAGCCTGAAAGGTTAAGGCATGAAAATACTGCAAAGGAGCATGGCCCTGTTTGACACTGAAGGGCGCCTTTCTGTCAAATCTCAGTGTGAATCTTCCTATTTTGTACACCGCCATCCTTGCAATTTGTGGTCAATTTTCTGCTGTAGACTCATGGCAAAGAGAAACAGCTCAGATGTATTTCACCAGGGACCCTTGCGCTGACTAAAAAGAAGCTTTTATTTTATCCGTCTAGTCTGGATTCAAACTCAGCTCTAAAAGATACCAGGACATCATACATCATCCAGCTTCATTTATACTTAAGGATACAGCTCAAAACATCCACATGGAGCCCTGACTAAGATGTAAATATATGTGTGAAAGGGGTCGTATCATTTTAAATGAGAATTTATCAAATATGTATTAGGCCTGCATGCTGTATAAATTCTATTTGTTCTAAAACCTTGGACTGAATAATGTGGGTGGGAAGGAAAGAAGCAAGGCTTGGGTGGGGGGACCGTCCGGGCGTCGGGGGGGGGGGGGGGGGGATGTTGGTGGGGTTGGGGGGTCCTCCCTGATTGGCAAAGAGAAATCCAAATAGATAGAATCCCCGTCCCTTCCTGCTCTTTGAAGAGATTTTTTTAAAATGTTTTTATTTAAGATTTTCCATTTTACCAATAATGCAACAAACCCCCAAAGTCCAGTACAGCACAGAATAATCATCATTCTACATATACATACCAGGAAAGACTGGCAAATATCATTGCAATTGCCTTGGATTATCAATTACAATTTGTTGAAATCGGCACCTCCCTTCACATGGATAATGAAAGGATATTACACAGAGTGTGGGATATCAGGGTAACAGGATAAAGCATTGAGCACACGGCACAGTGGCGCACACCCTCACCACCCAGTAACAAAGATCGAGCTATACAGCATAAGGGAGTCCAAGTGGGGACAAATACAACCAACTGGAGCCTTAAACAGCACCCCAAAACCTCCAAACAATGAAGGGACATCCCACAGTGACACCGTATATATAAATTCTATTTGTTCTAAAGTCTTGGACTGAATAATGTGGGTGGGAAGGAAAGAAGCAAGGCTTGGGTGGGGGGACCGTGCGGGCGGCGGGGGGGGTGGGCACAGTGGTTGGCACGGTGGCACAGTGGTTAGCACTGCTGCCTCACCGCACCAGGGACCTGGGCCTTGGGTCACTGTCTGTGTGGAGTTTGCACATTCTCCCCGTGTCTGCGTGGATTTCATCTGGGTGCTGCGGTTTCCTCCCACAGTCCAAAGGTGTGTGGGTTAGGTGGATTGGCCACGGTAAATTGCCCCATAGTGTCAGGGGGATTAGCAGGGTAAATACGTGGGGTCATGGGGATTGAGCCTGGGTGGGATTGTGGTTGGTGCAGACTCGATGGGCCGAATGGCCTCCTTCTGCACTGTAGGGATTCTATGATTCTATGATGATGATGAAAAAGGGGAACATCTGGCTATAATCCCAAACCCAAAACATAGCGTGACAGTGAAGCTCTCTGATCTTTCATACAGTTTGACAGGAGCAGAGCTACACAGCCTCAAAGGAAGAGTGCAAATGAAACACAGTCCAGGTACCTAAACTCACTCTCAAGCCCCACAGATAACAGGGTACCTTCCACTCGGAGTATAATTTCCACAACTTCCAAATACCAATTTTCAAAATAGGTGCTACCTTTGCCAACTCAGCCGAAGAAAGAGATATTGAGACAGATTTCAAAAAAAGAGCCAATAAGCCAAGGATTCTCACATCGTGTTTTGGCTCACAACAAAACCAGCCTCACTCATCTTCAGCCAGACCTGAGGTACTTCTTCAGGTGAAGAAGGAGCGACACTCTGAAAGCTTCTGCTACCAAATAAACCTGTTGGACTTTAATCTGGTGTTGTGAGACTTCTTACTGTGCTTACTCCAGTCCAACGCCAGCATCTCCAGATAAAGTATTCCAGACAGGATTGGGAATGGATAAACAAAATGGCTCCTGGCCTAACCTACTCAACCAAGATAGGTTTAGAAAATGACACAATTAAAAGAAGGACTGACAGACCAGGAGTACTCACCCCATCTCTGGGCTTCAAAAGAAACAAACTTCCCCTATCTCCAGTCACATCGGAAGTCTCACTCAGGCCCGCCATCAACAGGATTCCACCCATTTTCCCACATCAAGGAGTGGCACAATGGTTAGCACTTCTGCCTCACAGGGCCAGGGGGCCAGGGTTCAATTCCCAGCTTGGGTGATTATCTGTGTGGAATTTACCCATTCTCACTGTGCATGGATTTCCTCCGAGTGTTCCGGTTTGCTCCCACAGTCTGAAAGACGTGCTGGTTAGATGCATTGGCCATGCTAAATTCTCCCTCAGTGTACCCAAACAGATGCCGGAGTCTCACGACTAGGGGCTGATTTGTGTCAGGAAGCCAAAACCATCATCTACAACTTTACCCACAATGGTAGCCATCAGCTTGACGCCTACAACATCACCAGAGTGTGAGCCTACTCACCAGCTAAACTGCCACTGCAAACAAGGCCCCACCCATGCTGTCTCCGACTACCTTGATCCAACAAGGACGATCTGGACTTTACTCAGCTCCCTGCCATCCAAACCTAACCTGGATCTTCCAGGAATGTATACACTCCAGGATTAGATAATTATGGGTTGTGCATCAGGAAAAAAAGGATTAATGCTACAGCTTGCAAAAACACAGCCATCCCTGCGATTACATCACGTGACCACCCCCCCCAAATAAATTATTTTTAAAATCGGTTTGCCAACGCCTAATATGTTGTGGCGTGTGCAACATATTATCAGGTTAGTTGGCTTGGTAACAAGGCTAATTAATCCTTGAGTACCTAATTGAAAATGACAGGCCGGCTGCTGATTTTAACGGCTGCCCAGTCCCCATATTTTGGGCTGACGAGGTGTGGGTGGGAAGGTAATGGGGTGGGCACCTGCCCTATTTTACCTGCCATCCCTGATGAAGAGATGCCTGTCAGGGGCATGTAAAATACAGCCCTGTGTACTCTTCGTAGAATATTAAGTTTGTCTTTACGTGAACTGCGGACACAACCTACCATCAGGCATCAATCACCAGTGGAGTAACAAACCTGTGTACATTCAAACGACGAGTAAGTATTATTAATTTGTTTGAAAATATTCTGTATGCAGCCCCTTTTAGGGAACGGATCAGGTGACCTGGGGTGATCTGCCCGGGGACCGAGCTGAGAGTGCAGCTGTCTTTTGGAGTGTGGCGTGAGGAAGACTGTAATAAAGATCTGTGTTCCCTGATGCCTGGCTATGGAATAATTCTTGAAGATACTCCACAGTACTAAAGAATTTAACAGAAGACAACAGAACAGCAATATAAAAGCAATACCGGGGTCAGTGAAACAAACCTACAGTGTTGACCACGTGACAGCATAGATTAAAAATTGACAAATCTGATACAAATTCAATGTTTTTGTTAGTTGGAACGAGCAGCGAAAGAAAAGCAAGGAGCTGCTCACACGGAGAATAGGAACTTATGGGAATGTGACATTCAGGACTGACCTCCAGCAGTGCATTCACCCGAAGCGCTCAAAACAAACTATTCTTTCATGTAATTTTACAGAATTTATTCATGAAATAAACTTAAGGGACAGGAATTGGCAGAAGATATGAATATGAGGCAGGTGTGGAATACACAGGAATGCGGAAGTTTGAGGCGACAAAGTTGTTCTCTTGTATCTAGTTTGAACAATCTTCCTCTCTCCTCAATCAACAAAGCAATATTTAAAAATTACACTTCAATTAATTTTTAGGCTGAGCAACTATATAGAATCCTATATTAATGAATGTAAAGCCCAACCACAATAGGCTTGATGCAATACTTCAGTGAAATACAACATTTTCTTCGCTGTTTTCTGACAATATAACACCCTGTGGTGATCTATTTTAGCAGGAAATTCACTCTAAGCTTTTTGCTTCTTTTGTTTAGTCACCACATCTGAATTGGTGACAACTCAAATAGATTTTGTGAAGAAATGTTAACATTAGAACATTGAGAAATGTTCCCTTCGCTCTTCATCTGAGGTAATATTTAAACTGCTGCCCTAAGTCTAAGGCTGATAGATACAGCATCAATTTGTATCCAAAATAACCTGATTTACGCTGCCTGTCTGCAGATTAACTAGCAGCAATTTTGAATATTTTGAGAATGCAAGCTGGAGCATATACACACTTGAAATTGTTTTTTAGAATCTGCTCATATTTATATGTATCCCAGAACTTTAAGTAGGTGACAATAATTCAAAAGTGACACTTTTACTGTATATTAATATTGCATCATTTTCTCCTCCTCATTTGTGGAGATGTACTCCTGGAGGCTTCTTACGTTGAACAAATGAACTTTATTTGCAAGGTTGCTTCATTAGCTGCATGCTTCGAGCTAATCCATAGTACACTCTTTCTAACTAGGAAAACTCTTCCCTTTAGAGAGATTCCCCACACTAGGTGCTGATCAATTGTTCAGGCCACGTGATCCTTCCTCAATGAAGTTGATCTTAAAGTGACAATTGCCACACCATTGTAACACAAGTTTCATTAAGCGATCTCACTCTTGACTCTGGGTTGACAGACTATGGATTCAAACTCTATTTCAGGGCTTTATGTGCATAATCCATCCAGGCTGGCACTTTAAGTGAAGTTTTACGGAACTGTTGCAGGTGTGGCTTTTTACACCAGGAGTTGAAGTTAAGCCCTGGCTGGATGTATAATGGATATAAAAGAACCTAGGGAAGAAGACTTCAGATGATGTTCTGGACAACATTCATTCCTCAGCCAACTGGTAATTTCATTTCCTGTCTGTGGGATCCTACTCTGCAAAAATGACTGAGGTGATTAACTACAGAACAACTACCTTTACACTTTAAAAATAACTAATTAGGTGTGAAGTGCTTTGGGACATCCCTGAGAACAAAAAAGACACAATGGTTGGCCTAAATAACAATTAAGTGCAGTAAGAAGTCTCACAACACCAGGTTAAAGTCCACCAGGTTTATTTGGTCGCACAAGCTTTCAGAGCGCTGCCCCTTCATCAGGTGAGTGGAGAGTTAGATTCACAAACAGGACATATATAGACACAGACTCAATTACAAGATAATGGTTGGAATGTGAGTCTTAACAGGTAATCAAGTCTTTACAGGTGCAGACAATACGAGTGGAGAACCCAACTCTCCACTCACCTGATGAAGGGGCAGCACTCCGAAAGCTCATGCTACCAAATAAACGTGTTGGACTTTAACCTGGTATTGTGAGACTTCTTACTGTGCCTACCCCAGTCCAATGCCAGGATCTCCACATCAACAATTAAGTAGGTAGAAGAGTCATGGATGAGAAAAGGCCGTTCAATCTTGGAGTACACTATTGGTCTCCTTAGTTAAGGAAAGATGTAAATGCATTGGAAGCAGTTCAGAAAATGTTTACTAGATTAATATCTTGGAATGGGCAGGTTGTCTTATGAGGAAATGTTGGACAGGATAGGCTTGTATCTGCTGGAGTTGAGAAGAGTAAGAGGAGACTTGATTGAAACATACAGGATCCTGAGAGGTATTGACAGGATGGATGTGGAGAGCAGAATCTAGAACTAAGGGTCACTGTTTAAAAATATGGGGGTCACCCATTTAGGACAGAAATGAGGAGAATTTTTTTTTCTGCAAAGGGTTGTGGAATTCTTTTCATCAAAAAATGCTTGAGGCAGAGTCCTTGAATATCTTTAAGGTAGCATTAGATATATTTGTGAAAAGCAAAGGGCCAGGAATGTGGAGTTGAAGTTAAAATTACATCAGCCATGATCGTATTGAGTGGTGGAGTAGGCTCGAGGGCTGAGTGGCCTACTCTTGCTCCTACCTCATTAGTTCCTATGACCCATCGAAGCACACCCTCTTTATATCCTAACATTCCCATGTTAACTTTTTAATAAAACAAAAACTTGTGTTTATATCGAGCATTTCATTACTACAGGACATCCCAAAGCACCTTCCAGTGAATAAAGTACTTTGAAGTGTAGTTGGTGTGGTAATGTAGAAAACACAACAACCAATTTGACAGCAAGCTCCCACAAACAGTAAATCTTCACCTTCACCCTCTGGGTAGTAATGCAATACAGTAAATCACCCATCCTTTGTTTTATTGGACTTCGATTCCATTGATTTCAATGAGTCAAAATTTAGTATGGGATCCCTCAATGGCTGGGCAATCTGCTTTCCTGGATTTCCACCAGCAAATTACCCCAATATATCCATAGTTCTTATCATTTACAGCATTTCTACATCTGGGGGGAATAGGGTTTTAAAGTATTTGTCGTGTTGAGTTAAACCTTGATCTTCCCTGAAATGGGGTAGAACACCAGCATAGCATATCAATTGAAAATTGAACTGAGTCATTATAACATTACTATTGTTTAGGTTAGTTATCATTGATGGCCTTATCACTAACCTAATTGCATCTTATTGACCTTTAACTTTTGACATAATTTCCTTTTAAGTGAAGAATTCAGATCATAATTCAACTTGAATAATGGAATTTTGCACTGAATGTTTCTCAATACTGGAAAGTCAGTGAGAGGTGGGGATGACCTGGCTGGGAGCTGAAGTGGGAGCCATTTTAATGCCTCTATCCCATTAGCATGATGTTGGCTAGCTGGCTGCCCAAGGGCGTCCAGAGGCAACTCGCTGGTTTTGGTCTACAAAGATCAAGCAATCAGTCATATCAAGGCACGGGTGCTTGGGAGGATATTTTATGTCTGACCATGGGGAGGGTGAGGTGGGTGGGGGATAGTGGATGGATTTAGATCTCCTCTACCCCTGGCCCCGCAAAGGCAAGTCTTAAGCTTAGCTGTCAGGGCCTCCAGCCGGTTTATTGAGGGCAGCATCCACAGCTGATACCTTGCTCCATTGGCAGGTAAAATTGCATTGCAGTCCTATTGACGTCTTAGGACCCGAATTTAAATTTATTCCTGAATCTTCCATCGAAGTCAGGCCGATGCCTTAATCAACCAAGAAAACAGCAGCACTAAAACAGATGTGGGTCGAAAAAGATCGATAAATCCACAGCTTGGATTTTAACTCCTCTCCAATGCAATCACCACTGGGGACTGAGCTAGAATTCCTCCTCATACATCAACGATAGAAACAGTATTGATTCCAGTGTTCCATGGAACTGCAAATTTACTGTTTCTTATGCGATCTTGACTTTTCTGTTTTTTATATATTTCATATTTTCTTTATTGTGTATAACATCAAAGCAATCGGCCAATGCAAATCACATATTCTCAGTAGCAACATGGATTCAAAGTTGGCTGAGTGACAGGAAACAGAAAGTGAGTGGTGATGAAATATCGGTTTTCAGTCTGGAGGACAGTATATCGTGGTGTTTCCCGGGTGTCTGTATTGGAACCATTGTTTTTCCTGATATATATTAATGAACTAGACTTGCAAGTACAGGACACAATTCCAACATTTGTAAACTCGGAAGTATTGTGAACTGTGAGGAGGATAGTGATGGACAATTGTGTACAAATTATTGAACGAGGCAGGATAGGCTGAGAAAGGGGTTAAAAAGTCAGACGAGTTCCTGGGCTTTATTAAACAGAGGCATAAAGTGCAAAGCAAAGAATTATGTTGAACCTTCATATAAATAAAACTGGTTCCACCTCAAATGAAGTATTATGTTCAATCCTGTGGCACCACTTCAGGAAGGATGCAAACTCTTTAGAGAGGGTGCAGAAAAGATTTAAGGGAATGGTTCCAGGAATGAGGGACTTAGGTTGCATAGATACCTTGGAGAAGATGCGATTGATCTCCTTAGAGAAGGCTGAGAAGGAACTTGATGGAGGTGCTCAAAATTACGAGGTGTCTCGACAGAGAGGATGGACAAGAACAGTTTGGGGGTTGGGAAGGGTCGAGAAACAGTGGACACCCAATATAAGGTGAATGGAAAAGAAGCAAATGTGAGATGAAGAAGCACTTTTTGATTCAGTGAATGGTTAGGATCTGGAATGCACTGTGTAAGAGTGTGGAAGAAGCAGATTCAATCGTGGCTTTTGAAAGGGAGATAATTAAGCTCCTGAAGAGAAACATTTTGCTATGGGGAAAGCACAAGAGAGTGGCACTAGCAGTTTTGCTCTTTTAGAGAGCCAGCATGAACACAAAGGGCCAAATGGCCTTCTGTGCTGTAATCGGTCTATGATTCAAATAACGGTGTGCGGCTATTTTGATCGCGGCTTCCTCGACTTGAGTTATGCATCATTCCAGATCACAAGCCTAAACATATCCTCATCCTTCCAATTTTTTGACAGTCCTGCTTTTTATATTGTTGAGATTTTTTGAAAATATTTATCCTGCTAATGAGTGATGCAGCCAATATTATTTTTGTTGTGTACAATATTGAGAAACAATATACTGGTGAGGGTTTCATGAATATTGCACGACTATTATGATCCAGGATGGCTGACTGCCCGAGTTTGGGACAAACATTCACTGTTAATGAGAGCTGTAGAGATAAGCTGTGGATAAGGCTCTTGGAACAATTAGACGCAATTGGAGACCTAATTGGAGATAATCCTTGGATGGGGCCCCTGGGAGGAGGGAAAATCTGGGAGGCCATTGATCTTAATTTATTTTGGTTGGTATGTCCATATACATTGCCTTTGCTTGCTACTTTAACATAATTAACTGATTTAAAATCATCAGGTTACTGAGTGCTGGATACAGTACACAAAGCAATTTTCTCAATGCGTTAACCTGAGTGCTACCAGAACAAATTAAACCCTTACGCTTATTCGTAAACAAAATTCACGTGTGTGCTGTAAAAGGGCAGTCTGAATGTCTCTGGCTTGGAGGACAGGGAGTAAAAATAACTGATCATCAACAACACAGCATTTCAGTTTATATAGTGCCTTTAACATGGAAAATTTTCTTGGACATTGTACGTGGTGGACCAACTGGGGAGAATAAAAACATAGGCAAAAGCAAAAACAAAGGGGGTTTTGGAAGCTCCTTTGATTAAGGAAGGCAACTGGAATAGCTTAATCGCGTCATTCCAGCCAGCTGGTGTAACATGAGTTGTGGGCAAACTCTTTGGTTGGAAAATGATTTCAGACCATTTTTTGAGCTAGAAATAGGAGATAATAAAGTTTAAAGTTTTGAAGTTTAACGTTCATTTATTAGTGTCACAAGTAGGCTTACACTAACACTTAAAAGTTACTGTGAAAATTCCTTAGTCGCCAAATTCCGATGCCTGTTCAGGTTCAGTGAGGGAGAATTTAGCATGACCAACACACCTAACCAGCACATCTTTCAGACTGTGGGAGGAAACCAGAGCACCCGGAAGAAACCCACACAGACACGGGGAGAATGTGCAGACTCTGCACAGACAGTGACTCAAGCTGGGAATTGAACCCGGGTCTCTGATGCTCTGCATATGCACTGTGGCTCAACTGGGAGGCACTAGGCTCACCTGAAATTGGACCTCAGACCTCATCAGCATTATTTGGGTGAGCTGGCAAAGTTTTTAGTGCCCACAGAAGAATTTCATCCTTTTAAAAAGATGAATTTCAAGTTGTCAAAAATCCACAAGTAAGTGAGAGAGAGAGAGAGAAGGCAACACTAATACAAGTTCAGACACACATGGGAGGAAAGAAAGGGAGAATGTTCAGACACACAAGGAATATAAGAGTTCCAATAAACTGAGAGGGACAGAACTAGAGATAGAGATGTCCAAACAATGTAGACAAAGAGGAAGAAAGATAGAAAGTAACTCAGACTAGAGGAGAATGAGATGTTCATACTCAAAGACAGGATGAAACAAGGGCACATCATGAAAGAGAAGCCCAGACACAGAGGAACAGGGAGAAAGTGGCAAAGTGATGGATGGAGCAAAACAGAACCATAGATATTCAGACAGAGAGAAAAAAACAGGTAAAATTAGAGAGAAATTGAGATGCTGCTTTGGTTATAGCACTTTTCACATCCTCAGGATGTCTAAAGTTCTTTGTGATCACTGAATTTGAGTACAACTTTGAGGTGTAGTCAATGTGGCTACTTAGCCAAATGTGACAGTCAACTTGGCACTGCAAATGATCACGAACAGCACTGAGATAAATTATCAGTTAATCTGGTTGTGGGGTGGTGGTTAAAAGTTAAATGTTGGGCATGACAACTCCTTGCCCTTCTCTGAATAGTGCCACCAGTTTAAAATCTCATGTGAAAGACAGTGCCTCTGGCAAAGCAGCACTCTCGCATGGACTGCACCAAAGTCTTAACCTAATTTATGAACTCACATCCACAATCTCTCACTCGGGTACAAGAATCTTACCAACTGAGCCAAGCTGACACTTGAAGTATATTAATCACAGGGATAGGTAGGTGTACGATATATATAAAAGTTACTTAGAGAAAGAAAAAGAGAACAATCATAACACACAGACTTTGTTAAGTTTGGGTTAATTATGGCCATAAATAAACTTGTTATGTAAGTAGGTCAACATGCTCACAAAATACAATCATAAAATAATTTTGTTTTGAATAAAATTAGGTTCTGAACGTATAGAGTCAGAGGAGCCTGAATTTCTGGTTGAAAAAGATGGATTCCAAGGGTTTAAAAGTGTAAGTAGAAGCAGAGAGAAAAATCCACTGAGACTTTTTGATTTGATTTGATTTGATTTATTATTGTCACATGAATTAACATAGTGAAAAGTATTGTTTCTTGCGCGCTATACAGACAAAACATACCGTTCATAGAGAAGGAAAGGAGAGAGTGCAGAATGTAGTGTTACAGTCATAGCTAGGGTGCAGAGGAAGATCAACTTAATGCAAGGTAAGTCCATTCAAAAGTCTCACAGCAGCAGGGAAGAAGTTGTTCTTGAGTCGGTTGGTACGTGACCTCAGACTTTTGTATCTTTTTCCTGAAGGAAGAAGGTGGAAGAGAGAATGTCCGGGGTGCGGACTCACAACTGCTTTGCTGAGGCAGCAGGAAGTGTAGACAGAGTCAATGGATGGAAGGCTGGTTTGCGTGATGGATTGGGCTACATTCACGACCTTTCGTAGTTCCTTGCGGTCTTGGGCAGAGCAGGAGCCATACCAAGCTGTGACACAACCAGAAAGAATGCTTTCTATGGTGCATCTGTAAAAATTGGTGAAAGCCGTAGCTGACATGCCAAATTTCCTTAGTCTTCTGAGAAAGTAGAGGGGTTGGTAGGCTTTCTTAACTATAGTGTCGGCATGGGGGGACCAGAGAATGGAAGACCGTTTCCGAATGGCAGGATTGAAGTCTATTGAATATTGGTAAAGATAAGGAAGTAAAGTAAAGACTCTCCTTTGATCAACCTTTACCCTGTCCTAAAAGTCAAACTAGTTAGTCATTCATCCCGAATTTCAACCCATTTTGCCAGGCAGGCCAATATGTTGTTCACTCTTATCTAAGAGTGCACCAGGGTGATATTTTCTTCAACTATTTTATAGTTTAGTTTATTTATTTAAGAGCCACAGGTGGGCTTACATTCACACTGCAATGAAGTTACTGTGAAAATCCCCTAGTCGCCACACTCCAGCGCCTGTTCGGGTACACTGAGGGAGAATTTAGCATGGCCAACTCACCTAACCAGCATGTCTTTGGATTGTGGGAGGAAACCCGGGGCACCCAGAATAAGCGCACGCAGCTACGGGGAGAACGTGCACACTCCACACAGACAGTGACCCAAGTCGGGAATCAAACCTGGGTCTCTGGCGCTGTGAGGCAGCAGTGCTAACCACTGTGCCACCGTGCCGCCCAACTAGATGAAGGAGTGAAGATATATGCTAATTTATTATGAATAAGCCCTTGGCTGAGCTTTTTTTTTAGTAACTCTTTAATTCGGAATCAACTTTGTATTTTGGATTTGCAAACATGTGAGAATATTATGTGATATGACAAGCAAACAAGGATTTTGCAGCTGTCAGAGATAGTGACTGCATGCTAAAACCTCACACAATATGTCAAGTTTGACATGATGGAATTACTGAAAATGATGTGTAAAAGACAGCAGAAGTAATTTGTATAAATTAGAATAGAAAGCTGACTGACTGGTGGAAGATGCACATGAGACAAAGTAGTCGTCTTATTTGCTCTCAGTTGTTTTCCCTGTTGCGGTAATATGCTTCATGGGTCTAATCAGATGATCATTGAAACAAGTCACTTTGATTTGAAAGTACTTCCCAACAGACGTTAGACCTTTGCCCTCACTAGAAAAAAGCTTCCTATTTTAGTCAAACCGATGGATGGTTAGCAATATATATTAAAGCGTTTGTTATAATAACTGAAACTACATCTGGATCAGAGGCAACATCAGACACTTTATAAAATGACTGCAGTGCAAACTATCCATAATGACCACCTTTGGGATTGACTTCAGGTGATCCTTTAGACAGGTTAGCCCCTAATACATATTCATCGCTCAGTCATGAATCTTTTGATGAAGCTGGCATTAGATAGTTGCCATGTACTGCTTTAGTGCAATTGAAATCACAACTGGGAAGCACGAGAACATATTCTTTCTTATTTGCTTTTGTATGATGTACTTTAGAAAGAATTGTTGCTTGACATTTTTTTCAACAAAGTAAGCTCAATAACAAAACCATGTCTTCTCATAATGAATTAATATTGCCCCAACTATTGTAAATGCAGCAGTCAGGTTGTAGCATGAGAATGATAAAACCGTTCACACAAAGAAACATTTACTTGAATTTTTTAATGTTTTCATTGCTTTTCCTCACTAAATAATTCATGATACAGTATTCACCACTGTGCATCATTACAAACAGCTGTGGTCTCTACACATGTCTGCTTCACAATGATCAAAACAACACACGCAAAAAACCACTGTTTTCAAATTGAGAATTAGTTCTGTACTAGTAAGTACAAATCTATTGTGGAATCAATTAATGCATAAATGGTGCTCAAAGAATACAAGTAATAAATTGGTATGGCGAACAAACTGGGTATATTGCACGTTATATTCTACTGATCTGAAGTGAATTCTGCTTTTATCTTAAACCTCAGCACCTTAAACCATACTGTATTGGGACTTCTCCAATGTCTATCTTCCTGACCTCAATGAATGAGATTGCTCAACATGCTGTACCTTTTGGGAGACTTGTTTTTGGTTAGAGATGGATTCATGTCAACTACAAACCGGATTAGCGATTCCCAAGCTCATTTCACCGCCCAGCTGTCAGGCAAGAGACTTTCATTCTCTCTGGCTGAGATATTTTTGAACTCTGGCCCAGAGGTGCAACAGTGTTTTAACCTATTGCATTACCCTTCCTTAATCAAAACGCATCCACACATAAAGAAGATGAGATTGCTATGCCAAAGCATTGTCCGCTTTGCTGTATTATTAGCACTCTTGCAGTACATTGTTAAGACCGCTTTTGCTAATAGACAAACTCCAACAGATAACGTATCAGTATGATACGCCTTTCATATGCAAAGACAATGATATAAAGAAAATCTACTGCACCAGATTTAGTTGCAGTGGTGACCAATGTTTTTCTGTGTGTCTCAGTTACAGAAATTGCAACTACTTCAGTTTTAGAAAAACATTTTTTGGAATTAAGACTCATAGCAGTTACCTTGAGGTAATTTCAGCCATTGCTATTTGATCATTGAAGGACAACACATTAAAAGACTGGCAATTTGAATTGGTATACAATGTATTGGCGCACCTAGATATCATGCTTCGAAATATATGTTGGAATTTCTTTAACAGAATTAATGGCTCACACCTGAGACCATTAAAAAACAATTTACTTTTGTGTCTTGCATGTGCTTACCAGGGGTATGTCTGTACTCAAACAGGACACAGCACCATGGAGTCTTTGAAATAACATAAATGACTTCATAATTACCCATGTATGTTTGATGAAAATGCTTTATCTGAGCACTTGCCTATTTTAACTGTAGTAGAGGGTGGCAGTGATATGTATTTGCAAACACGGGTGAATTTATGTGACCTGTCATCACTCTAAACTTCACACAATCACTTTAAAGCAACATTTTAAGCTGGATGAGCCAAATAGTGGGGATTTTGGATGAAAGCTCTTATTTTTCATTAATAAAGAAGAGAAGTGGCAGGTGTTTGTACTTTCCTTTCCCACTGAAAACAATAGAAGTGCATCTGTACCTTGGAAGATGTTCTTACCCTTGTCAAGTCTATTCTCTGTGCCCTCTCAATTTCGCACTCCTTTGCCAAAGGGAGTTTGTGTAGTGCTGTAACTATACTGCTGCCCGCAGCCCACCTTCCCTGGACCTTGTTTGTTTTCAGATGGTTTCCTGCCCTTGTTATTTTAGTCCAGAGCAACCAGCTCAGCAGCGATTAATCGCTCTCTAGGTTCTGAGCTGCAAGTCTTCACGTTCAGATACAATCACTTCATTTTATCTCAAGCTTGTTGACCTTGTTTATTACTCTTTTAACTTTGAAAAGAAACACACAAAAGGACCTGACTGCCTGCCTTTCTTTCTGTCCAACTCTTTCCTTATCTCTTGCCACCCATTCCAATTGCAGCAAACACCAAGTGTTTTATCTAATCAAAAAGGTGCAAACATTGGTCGATATCCTCCTCACAGCACCACAATACCTTCCCTCAGTCTCGCCATGTGTTTAACAGGCCTTTGCCATTCACTGGCAATACAACCACAATGTATTTGTTGGTGGTGCTCTTTTTTGGGTCAGAGTTTCACAGCTGTACAATTGTTTTGGAGCGTTGAGACCAGTGGGTGTAACAAAGTTGTGAATCTGCAAGAGTTTTACAACAGCCGTCACATATATATAATGACATCCAAGTCAGCAACACTGAACTAGCTGATGTTCACTCCATATGCTGCTGCAGTCAACGATAACAGAACAGAATCTTAAAATACAAAAGAGCTATTAAAAGTCCACAAATTATCAAAAGAACAATTGTAAAAAGTGTCACATCTCAGGCAATTAAACTGAATGAAACGTGTTTAAATAATACACGTGCATTTTCACTCCCCCTTAGCTACTGTACAATGTCACTGACATATCAAGAGATGCATCTGAGTCAATGTTTTGATACGCTAACATTTCCATTCAGCAGAAACGTATGTATTGTTTATTTTGTATGTTCAATTGCTTGAAGGGGAAGTGTCTTGAAGAGGAACTTCTAACTTCCAAAGCATTTGTTGCCCTTGTCAATTTGGATGGCGGTGGTCATGGGTTTGGAAGGTCTGTCAAAGGAGCCTTGTTGAGTTGCTGGGGTGGAGGGTGTGAATGTTTGTGGAAGGGATGCCAGTAAAGGAACCTGCTTTGTCATAGATGGTGTCAAGCTTCTTGAGTGTTGTTGGAGCTGCACTCATCCAGGCAAGTGGAGAGTATTCTGACTTCACACTCCTGGCTTGCGCCTTGTAGGTGGTAGACAGGCTTTGGGGAGTCAGGATGTGAGTTGTTTGCCTCAGGATTCAGTCTTGCTCTTGTAGCCACAGTGTTTTAAGTGGCTAGTCTGGTTCAGTTTTTAGTGAATGGTAACCCTCTAGGATGTTGACAGTGGGGAATTCAGCAATGGTGATGACATTGAGTGCCAAGGGGGCGATATTTACATTCTCTCTTTTTCGAGATGGCCATTGCTTGGCATTTGTGTGGCACAAATGTTACCTGCCCAAGCTTGAAATTATCTAGGTCTTTCTGCACTTGGAGATGGACTGCTTCAGGAGTTGACGAATGGTGCTGAACATTGTGCAATCATCAGCAAATATTCCCACTTCTGACCTTATGATGGAAGGAAGGTCATTGATGATGCAATTGAATATGGTTGGGCCGAGGACACTACCCTGAGAAACTCCTGCAGTGACATCCTGAAGCTGAGATGACTGACCTCCAACCATCACAGCCATTTTCCTTTGTGTTAGATATGACTCCAACCAGCAGAGAATTTGCCCGCTGATTCCCATTGAGTCCAATTTTGGAGGGCTTCTTGATGCCATGATCAGTCAAATGCTGCCTTGATGTCAAGGGCAGTCATTCACCTCACTTCTGAAGTTCAGCTCTTTTGTCCATGTTTAAGCCAAGACTGTAATGAGGTCAGAAGTTGAGTGGCCCTGGCAGAACTCAAACTGAGCGTCACTGAGCACGTTATTGCTGAGCAAGTGCTGCTTCATAGCACCATTGATGACCTCTTCCATCACTTTACTGATGATCGCGAGTGGACTGAAGGGGTGGTAATTTGCCAAGTTGGATTTGTCCTGCTTTTTGTTTACAGGACATGCCTGGGCACTTTTCCACATTGTCAGGTAGATGCCAATGTTGTAACTGTACTGGAACAGCTTGGCCAGGAGTGCGGCAAGTTCTGGAACACAAGTCTTCAGTACTATTGCTGGAATACAGTTAGGGCCCATTGCCTTTGCAGTATCCAGTGCCTTCCACTGTTTCTTGATGTCATGTGGAGTGAATTGAATTGGCTGAAGACTGACATCTGTAATGCTGGGACCTTTGGAGGAGGCCGAGATGTATCATTTACTTAGCTCTTCTGGCTGAAGATTGATGCAAATGCTTCAGCCCTACCTTTTGCACTGATATGCTGGGTTTCTCCATCATTGAGGATGGGGATGTTTGTGAAGCCTCCTTCTTCAGTGAGTTATTTAACTCTCCATCATCATTAATGGTTGGATGTGGCAGGATTGCAGAGTTTGGACCTGATCTGTTGATTGGGGGATCGCTTATCTCTGCCTATCATTTGCTGCTTACGCTGTTTGGCACATAAATAGTCCTGTGTTGTAGGTTCACCAGGTTGCCCCCTCATTTTTAGGTATGCCTGGTTCTGTTCCTGGCATGCCCTCCTGCATTCTTCATTGAATCAGTGTTGATCCCCTGGCTTGGTGGTAATGGTAGAGTGGGGGATATGCTGGGCCATGAGGTTACAGATTGTGGTTGAATACAATTCTGCTGCTGCTGATGCCCACACACCTCATGGTTGGCCAGTCTTGAGTTGCTGTTTCTGTTCAAAGTCTAACCTATTTAGCACAGTGATAGTGCTGCACAACACAATGGAGGGTATCCTCAATGTGAAGATGGGACTTTGTCTCCATAAGGACTGTGCGGTGGTCTAGTCCACCGATAGCGTCATGGACAGATGCATTTGTGGCAGACAGATTGGTGAAGATGAGTTCAAGTATGTTTTTCCCTCTTGTAGGTTCCCTCACCACCTGCCACAATCCCAGTCCAGCAGTTATGTCCTTTAGAACTTGATCTGTTCCACCTGTGGTGGTTCTACCAAGCCACTCTTTGTGATGAACATTGAAGTCCCACTCAAAGCACATTCTGTGTCCTTGCCATCCTGAGTGCTTCCTCCAAGTGATGTTCAACATGGCGGAGTACAGATTCATCTGCTGAGGGGGTTGCAGTATGTGGAAATCAGCAGGAGTTTTCCTTGCCCATGTTTGACCTGATGCCATAAGAATTCCTTGGGTCTGTATTTGAGTTGATCCATAAGGTTGTAAATAAAATAATGTGCAGGTGGGGAGGTAGCTTGCAATGGCTTTGGCGGCAAACTAACCAGTTTCTCTCCCAGGCAAATTAATGACAAGTGAGCTAAACTTTTCTTGACTGGAATGCTATCACTACACAAGTCTTTTAAATTAAATATCATTGCAAATAACACACCAAATCTACGTATAATGAACGTGACATTAAAGAATTATACTGTTGCTGTGGGTGATCAGATACATGTTACTGTAGTAATAACTGACTTTAGTTAATTTCCACAACTTGCTAGATATGATTGATTGCCCTGGAGTTGCATTGTTCAGGATCTACCTGCTCCAATACACAGACTTTTGCAGGATTCCTATGTGTGTTATGTCCCTGATGCTAACAGCATCAATAAACAAACAAAAAAATAGCGAGCCCTACCATAAAACCTGTCAATTGTATTCACTGCTAGATGGCTAATCAGCACGGCTATTGTAGAATACCAAGTGAACTTCCCCTTTTATTCTGACTTTCTGAATTTATTTCAAATATCCTGTTTATACCCTAGCTGTGCAAACTTCAAATGCAGTTCCATGGTTGTAAGGCACTTTGGGACATGCTGAGGTTGTGAAGGATACTATATAAATGCAAGTCTCTCTTTTTCTTTCAACTCAATTTATTAATGGATCGCCTCAATAGGAGTTGTATTGTCCAGTCTGTGATCACAGTCTTTGCTTTCTACAGGGCCAGCTTTTTTGTACAGATAGATTTAATTTTGAATTATCCATTGCTAGCAATCAGAATGGAGAGCAATATTCAATGTACATTAATTTACTCCAATGTGTTAGTTTTGAGCCAGACTGGTGTAAAATCCTTCACTGAAATATTTGGATTCACACCAGCCATGTTTTAAATTATGTTCCATTTATGAGCGACAAGAAACAATGAGAGCAGTGGGGCTACAAACAGCACAGAGAGGGAAGGTGGGACTATTGGGGCTGCACACAGCAGAGAGAGGAATGGCGGGACCAGTGGGCCTATAAACACACAGAGAGGGATGGTGGAGTTATTGGGGCTGTACACAGCACAGAGAGGGATGGTGGGACCAGTGGGCTATAAACAGCACAAAGAAGAATGTTTGCACTATTGGGGCTGTACATAGCACAGAGAGGGATGGTGAGGCTATTGGGACTATACACAGCACAGAGAGGGGTGATGGGGCTATAAACTGTACAGAGGGATGGCGGGACTGATCCATGCATTCTTCATCCGAATCCTTTATATAAGCTGTAAAAAGATGGGGTCACAGCACAGATCCCTGTGACACAAAACTCATTACATCTTGCCAACCTGAATAAGACCCGTTCATGCCTATTCTCTGCTGCCTGAAAGCCAGCCAATCTTATCCATGCCGATGTGTTATCCCTATACCACGAGCATTTACTTTCTACAATAACCTTTGATGTGGCACTTTATCAAATGTTTTCTGGAAATCTAAGTACAGTACATCCACTCATTCCCCTTTATCCACAGTACAGGTTACTTCCTCAAAGAACTGCCCAGTTATAACTTCCTTAATAATAGCTTCTAAAATTTTCGTTATGACAGATGTTCTGCTAAATGGCTTATAATTTATCTCTTTCTGTCTCCCTCCCTTTTTGAATAATGGAGTTATGTTTGTTATCTTCCAATCTCATGAGATCTTACCCGAATCTGGGCAGTTTCAGAAAATTAAAGCCAATGCATCAACTATCTCACTCGTCACTTCTATTTAGACCTTAGCGTGAAATCTATTAGGACCCGGGAACCTGCCAGCCCAAAGACAAAACAATTTACTCAGTACCACTTCTCTGGTGATTGTAATTTCCTGGAGTTCCTCCCTCCCTTCCATTTCCTGAATTATAGCTGCTTTTGGGCTGTTACTTGTTTCCTCGATAATGAAGACTGATGCAAAATGTCTGTTCAATTCATCTGCCAATTCTTCTGCCATGACCTTTGACAAAGGGTCACCTGGACTCAAAACATCAGCTCTTTTCTCTCCTTACAGATGCTGCCAGATCTGCTGAGATTATCTAGCATTTTCTCTTTTGGTTTCAGATTCCAGCATCCGCAGAAATTTGCTTTTATCCATCTGCCATTTCCTTGTTTTCCATTATTAATTTTCCAGACTTACATTCTATCAAACCAACACTCGCTTTGTTAACTCACTCTTATTTTTAATATTTATAGAAACTCTTGCTATCTGTTTTTATAGCTCATGCTACCTTCCTCTTCTACTCTAACCATTCCCTCCTTATTAATCTTTTAACCATCCTTTGCCGTTTCTTATATTCCGTCAGGTGTTCTGACCTTTCACTAATCTTTGCACAATTGTATGCTTTTGATTAAGCTTAACACTATCTTTGACCTTTCTAGTTTATCACGGATGGTGTGTCCCTCCTTTGGACCTTTTCTTATTCATTGGAACATATCAATTCTGTGTATCATGAAAAATCCCTTTAAATGTTTGCCACTGCATCTCCATTGATCTATCCTTTAACCTGATTTTCCAATTCACTTTAGCAAACCCTGCCTTCATAATTGCCCTTAGTTAATTTTAAAATACTAGTCTTAGACCCACTGCTCTTTTCTCAAGTTGAATGTAAAATTCAATCATACTATGGTCGCTGCTACCTCAAGGCACCTTCACAGTGAGATCATTATTTAATCCCATCTCATTGCACAATACCAGGTCAAGTGTAACCTGCTCTCTGTTTGGCTCCAGAATGTACTGTTCAAAAACTATCCCAGAAACATTCAATGGACTCTTCATGTAGTCTACCTTTGCCCATCCGACTTTTCCTGTCTATATGCGGATTAAAATCTCCTGTGATTTCCACCATACCTTTCTGATAAGCTCCCATTATATCTTCCTTTATGTTCTACCCTACCATGTGGTTATTATTAGGGGGCCTGTACATGGATCCCACGTGTGACTTCTTGCCTTTACCATTTCTCATCTCTACCCAAACCATTTCCACATTCTGATTTCCTGAACTTACGTCATCCCTCTCTACTTTGCTAATGCCATCATTAATTATCAGCACCGCCCCTCCACCTTTTCCTCATTTTCTGTCCTTCCTAAATGTCCACTGAAAGTTTTAAATAATAAAAATGTTCCAACAATACTTCTCTCAGGTCAGGTGTTTGTTAAGCAATCAGCCTGGCAACAGCAGTTATTTATTATGTCCCATATATAAAGTATCTCTTCTCTCTCCAACTGTCCCCCCTTCTATCTGTGGTTTCTCGAAGAATGACATTCATGGCACCAAATTAATCTGGTAAACTTTAAAAAGATATCTCTGGGCAAAGAATATCCAAAAACACGTTCCTTACATTTTTGAAATCCTTTTTTTAAGGCATATGGGAGACAATTTTTGAACTTCTCCAGCAATACTATTTCTCTTAACTCCTTGGAGGTGCACCCGATTTTTAGGGCTCGCACCAACGGGTCAAATATTAGCTGTTTCGTTCTCTCTAAGTCAGGAAAGTTTTGAGTGGTTTCTTTACAAGAGCTCTGGAACCTTCAGTGGTATTTCTCCAGTAGGCACGGAGAATTTTTGTGTGTTCAAACTTGCAGGACTCTTGCAGGCAGCATGTAATAAACATTGTGGGCTTTTCCCACCATCTGACCTTGTACGAGGAGAGTTCAAGACTCTGCTGGTCACATTAACTGACCTGCCAGTTTCTCAAGGGCAGTGAAGAAGGTTTCCACATCCTTTGCTTCAAATTTGAGGATGAATTGGGAATACGTTATGAAATCAGAGCTTATTTCTGGGCTAAGCGTATTTAAATTATCAGCATCCCTCCTCCGATCAGGTCAAGTCAAGTTCACCTAGGCTGTTTCAATCTGTCTTAGTTTCCTAGTGGAAAGCTTGCTCATGCTCTCATCCCTGGAATTGACTCCCTGCCTTATGTTCCTCTCTCTCATGCTTTTTTTCCCTGAAAATGCAATTCTGGTCTGCGCTCCTCTAGGTCAAGTTGCATCAAGGTAACCTGGTCTGACTCAAGTTGTGGACCCTTTATCTGTTCCAAATTTGAAGAAAAGCCAAGAACCTTAGGGTTTATTATTACGTGTTTTGCAGTTCTGTCTATTTGGCTATGGCTTTTAGTTGTTCTATGGATCGAGATTCTAATTTTGGATAAGACCTCCTGTTGCGCAAATGCATTTACATCGAAGCCAACCATCTTATTTCCTATCAGTATTTACAAAGTCTATTGCAGTAATCCCTTTTGTTTTTCTTCCAATAGTTTTGTCATTTTTTCCCTTTCAATTCCAATTTGTCTTAAATCTGATTTGGCTCAGTTACTCGCATGGATTTAAATCTTGGATGCAGCTCTCAATTCCGTCATGGGCAGAGTATATTTGCTTTCTTACTTCCGTGATTGGTATGTTTTATTATGGAAAGAGGTGTTATTTTTCTTACCTTTGGAGTGTATGGCTGCGATTTTACCAGCTCACCCCGCCATGGGTGAGAGCAGAGAAATCAGGATTGCGCCTGATTTCTTAAATTCCTCAAAGGTGAGGTGAGGATCTTGTGATATAAAACATCCACGGCAGGCTGTGAGGTTTCTTATAGTTGAATTTCAGGAGTTGATTCTCAGGTGAACTTTATCTGGAGTAGGTGACGTACTTTGGCTGCCTTTGGCTCACAGCTTGTTTGGGTCTGGTTCACAGACTGGCTGAACCAATGGTTTTAGTGGTTCTGCCTGCTAACAGCACTCTTAGTCATTTTATTAAAAAGCCAACAACAACATGGCTCCCTTGCCATGTGAATTTCTACAAATTCAAGTTTTTTTCCAAATAAGGGAGTAGTGTTCATGTTGATTTCACATGCTTTGTTGCAGATTAAAGTTTTAAAGTTTTTAAAGTTTATTTATTAGTCACAAGTAGACCACCCTCCCTGAACTCTTCCCATCTCAAAGCAGAGTTATCGGCTGCCTGCTCAGGGATAGGGAATGGCTGCTTAATCATGGCTGATGACACCCATGAAGAACTCAATCAAAGAGGCCCAGGAACGATTTGATGAAAGCCACATGACAGCCAGATGTGTTATCGTGCATGGGATCAGTGTTATGAAGATGCATTTCAGGTGGATCCCAGTCAGCATCCCCAGAGTGGTTGTGGCATACCATGTCTGTACATTATTACAGTAAGAAGTTTAACAACACCAGGTTAAAGTCCAACAGGTTTATTTGGTAGCAAAAGCCACACAAGCTTTCGAAGCTCTAAGCCCCTTCTTCAGATGAGTGGGAATTCTGTTCACAAACAGAGCTTATAAAGACACAGACTCAATTTACATGAATAATGGTTGGAATGCGAATACTTACAACTAATCAAGTCTTTAAGAAACAAAACAATGGGAGTGGAGAGAGCATCAAGACAGGCTAAAAAGATGTGTATTGTCTCCAGACAAGACAGCCAGTGAAACTCTGCAGGTCCACGCAACTGTGGGAGTTACAAATAGTGTGACATGAACCCAATATCCCGGTTGAGGCCGTCCTCGTGTGTGCGGAACTTGGCTATCAGTTTCTGCTCAGCGACTCTGCGCTGTCGTGTGTCGTGAAGGCCGCCTTGGAGAACGCTTACCCGAATATCAGAGGCCGAATGCCCGTGACCGCTGAAGTGCTCCCCAACAGGAAGAGAACAGTCTTGCCTGGTGATTGTCGAGCGGTGTTCATTCATCCGTTGTCGCAGCGTCCAAGGCGGCCTTCACGACACACGACAGCGCAGAGTCGCTGAGCAGAAACTGATAGCCAAGTTCCGCACACACGAGGACGGCCTCAACCGGGATATTGGGTTCATGTCACACTATTTGTAACTCCCACAGTTGCGTGGACCTGCAGAGTTTCACTGGCTGTCTTGTCTGGAGACAATACACATCTTTTTAGCCTGTCTTGATGCTCTCTCCACTCCCATTGTTTTGTTTCTTAAAGACTTGATTAGTTGTAAGTATTCGCATTCCAACCATTATTCATGTAAATTGAGTCTGTGTCTTTATAAGCTCTGTTTGTGAACAGAATTCCCACTCACCTGAAGAAGGGGCTTAGAGCTTCGAAAGCTTGTGTGGCTTTTGCTACCAAATAAACCTGTTGGACTTTAACCTGGTGTTGTTAAACTTCTTACTGTGTTTACCCCAGTCCAACGCCGGCATCTCCACATCATGTACATTATTACACAGAGGCAAGATTTGTACCTACTGAAGGAACAAAACACTAAATCTCTTCAGGCAATTCTGATGAGGAGGAGGAAAAAGATTGGAATGTGCAATGTGATGTTGCCAAGGCACCAGCCACAGCGTACATTGGTCGTGATGAGGCCTTCAATATTGTGAAGTCCATTTAGTTTCCACCAGTCCACCTATCTGATAACCACATACAAAAGCTACTTCCACACCATAGCCCCTTTATAGCACAAAACAATTCTGCAAACAACCCTTTCACAGACCTCCATTGTTCGACATCAATTCATCTTTTTCTATTCATCATGAGTGAGAAAGCTGCTTGCCAACACAGCAACCAAAAATGGGCAAAACAGAAAAGTGGGGCAGCACAGTGGCACAGTGGTTAGCACTGCTGTCTCACAGTGCCAGGGACGTGGATTCGATTCCCAGCTTAGGTCACTATCTGTGTGGAGTTTGCACATTCTCTCCATATCTGCGTGGGTTTCCTCCGGGTGCTCCGGTTTCCTCCAACGGTCCAAAGATGTGCGGGTTGGGTTGATTGGCCATGCTAAAATTTACCCTACTTTCGGGGGGATTAGCAGGTTAAATATTTGGGGTTATGGGGATAGGATGGGATTGTTGTCAGTGCAGGCTTGCTGGACCAAATGGCCTCCTTCTGTACTGTAGGGACTCTGGTGAACAAAAATAATATTGATGTGGCTGAAATATTAAATAGAAACCAACAAAGTAACATTGTCTAACACACCTTTGTGCCACTATAATCTTTACTCTTCATCACACCTCTACATAGTGCAATTCCTGTGGCTTCAGCAGAGAGAGAGAGAGGCAAGCTGTTCAGATCCCTACCCCAGCTACTGAGATACTCTTGGCCGATATCTTCTGGGCTGCACAGAGCTTAGAGATCCTGCACCTTCCAATGCAGATTCTCCACTGCTGTTCCTGTCTCTACCATCTGCTCTTGCTCACTTGTGATATGTGAGTCACCAGGTGAAAACCCAACCACCTTCCTTAGCAATCCAACTGAAGTGTGAGTATCTGAGCTGGTGCGCAGTCTGCATGAGTTGCGTGATCGTGCATTCTGTGTGTGAGTCACCTCGTCAAAGGAATCAACATTATTCATAGAATCATAGAATCCCTACAGTGCAGAAGGAGGCCATTTGGCCCATCGAGTCTGCACCAATCACAATCCCACTCAGGCCCTATCTCTGTAACGCCACATATTTACCCTTGCTGATGCCACTGACACTAAGGGGCAATTTAGTATGGCCAATCAACCTAACCCACACACCTTTGGACTGTGGGAGGAAATGGGAGCACCCAGAGGAAACCCACGCAGACACAGGGAGAACATGCAAACTCCACACAGATAGTGACCCAAGGCTGGAATTGAACCCGGTTCCTGGTGCTGTGAGGCAGCAGTGCTAACCACTGTGCCACCATGCCACCTTCTTCTGGACCACATCCTGTAGGTTACTTGAGGATCCAATGGGAGATTTAAAGATATGAATTAAAACTCCCAAGTTAGGATGTTTTAAATGACAAGTGCACAGTTGACTATATTACGCTCACTGCTAACATGAAACCAACATGAGTGAGTGTCACACGCTATATTGCTTTCCGATATTTAATGTTTCCTTTGGGTAGCCCATCACTGCATCTCCAATGACCAGGCACAACAAGATATCACAGATGTCAGCATCTCCTCCTCTGCAATTGAGAGGTGGTTGAAGGGCTACATCCATGTCGCAGCCTCTATCCCATGCTCAATGCTGTCTTTTACTGCAAGGAGGAAAAGAACAGATTTATGAATAAGAGATGAGTAAGAGTAATGGTGTGTGTCAAATGGATAGTTCGAGCGTATTTGTTAAAGGTGAGAATGAGAAAGAGGCATGACATTGCATAAAGCTGAGGGTGAATGGACAGTTGTGGATGTCAGGAAGTGTGTAGACAGAGAGAGAGATGGATGTATTGCTTTGTAACTTGGGGTGATAGGTGATGCACTGGAGCTGACCTGAGAAAGCAAAGTGAGTGAGTTGGAGTGAATTGCACATAAAGATCAATATTCCACTGTACTCAATTTTTCTGTCCTGCTTGGGTCATTAGATTGCTTTCACAAGGATGGCACTAGCCACTCCATGGTTCCTCCTACAAACTTCTTCCTTTTGTCAATAGGAAACGATGGGCCCTATTTTACCATTTTGATTCTAAATGCGGACTTGAAACTGGGAGTGTTTCAGATCCAACTTTTAGACCTGTTCTCAGGTGCCCTCATACGCACTCTGCCTAAAAAAATATCAGCAATTCCGAATCGTGCTGCAGAAGCCTGTGGGCGGGGCTTAGCACGCCCGAAATCCTGCAGCTCTGATCGGCGCCTTCAACCGCGCATGCGCAGAAAAAAAATGATAGAATGCAGCTCCCCTGCCACATCGCTCCCGGGCCGGATAATGCCTCCCCTGGCCCCCGCAGACATTGCCCCACCCCCACAACATTACTGACCCCCTTATCCCCCCCACCCTATGCCACCCAGACTAATCGCGGGCCCCTCCCCCCTTCCCACTCACTGATCTCAGACTGAGTGACAGCGGACCCCCCTTCCCCCCCACTGATCTCAGGCAGAGTAGCAGTGGACCCCACTTCCCCCCTCCCATCCACTGATCTCAGGCAGAGTGGCAGCGGACCCCCCCCCCACTGATCTCAGACAGTGACAGCGGACCCCCCCTTCCCATGCACTGATCTCAGGCAGAGTGGCGGCAGATCACCCCCCCCCCCAGGCAATCTGAAGCTGAGAGCCATCGGACGCTCGGCACTTACCTCCTCACTAACTGGAGTGCCCAAATCGGACTTTTATGGAGCATGTCTGTTTCGTGCCGATTCTGGATGGATGAATGGGGTGGGAAAGGGGGAAGTGCCACTAAGTTTGGGCGTGCGGCCCATTCAGTCAATTTAAATGCATGCAAATGCATTTAAATGGCTGTCACGCCTGTTTCGGGCATGGTCCCAATCGCGGCCATTTTCGGGCCTTGGTAAAGAGGGAATCGGCATTGAGACGGGCATGGACTATGCTACTCGCCTCACGCCCGACTTTACCGAGTTTTCACGCACCGAAAACGGACGCAACGCAGTGGTAAAATCAGGCCCAATATCTTTCTGCAGGTGCTTACTGCAACCAACATCACATCCAGGCAGGCATCACTGAAACAATGTGCAGGCTGATAGTTTACCAGCCCTTTAATTATGGGCGGAGAAGCAGGAAGGCTGGCAAAATGGCACGTGGGAGATATTTGGGGTGTGCACAACATCCTCCTGCTACCATGCCATTTTGCCAGCAACTGGCAAGCTGACAGTGGGACCCCATTTGAGCCATTTAAATGGGCATTTTGGCAATGTTGAGATGGCCTGCCACCCCATGGATGGATATTACAGCAAAAATGGTAGAAGGAGAAATGTACAGACTTGAGAGCGAGAGCACAGTGAGACTGGTGGGTGTAAAGACAAGTCTAAGAGTGAGAGCACTGTGAAACTGGGGGTATAAAGAATTAGTGGGTTGGAGTTATACTTGCCAACCAATCAGCACATCTTTCCCTAGTGGGATATATTGTGATGATTGCTTATTGGGCAAGGGATTGCACAGGACGGAACAGCACAGGGCAGAAATACAATCATCAGAAGGGATGGAGCTCTCAAAGTTGCAAAAAGTAAGGTTCAGTCTGAGAAAAGGTGTAGCATCATTGGCAAGGATACACAGTTTAACATGGGGGCCAAAGCTGGTGGTTTCTGTCTTCCTAAATGGAGGGAATTAATGTTCATTCCAGTTGAAAGAGAAAATTTGGCAGATAGTATGTGCACAATTTTATTTGGAAATAAAATTGTGCTTTTGAAAGGTACTTCAAGGTTAATATTATGGAAAAAGTGCTGTGCCTGAGGTTCACCTAGTTTTATTATTGAAATATAAGTCTATTGGAGCATCATATCCCCCCTCCGGGGAGACAGGTTTGGGGGCAAGCGAAAAGGGTCTGTGCACCAGTATCATGATGTCTTCCCATCTCTTTTTGTCTTTCCCAGTGTCGGGTTGGTAGTGATGTCCAGAACCCCCATGGCTGAGGCCAGAAGCCAACTGAAGTGCTTAAGAAGGTAATTAAGAGCAATTTTGTGCATGGATTCCCTCTTTCCCAACAACAGAGCAGTCCCACGCTGTGTCTGAACCCAGCAGGTTGGAGAAGGCAAGTACACAGCAAGAAAGATTTCTTCAAACTGACAAATGGTGAAGGCTTTGATCAGTCCCCACTGAAGATCTCCAGCTTTGTCCAGGTGTGAAGCTGCTGTTCAAAGCACCCCTTCTGCCAGAGAGCGCTCTCACTGCTTAACAAGCCATGCCAAATGCTCAGAAGTTTATTTCACTTGTCCAATACTTCACCCACTCTCAGCTACACTTCCCTGCTGTCCGCTTTTACATCCACACTGGAGCAGCTTGGAGCTCCACCTTTCCCTTCTGCTGAGGGTTAAAGGTGGAGGGGCATCCCACTGCCATCTGCTCCAGATCAGCAGGAGCAACACCAGCAATAGCACCAGCTGCCTTTACCTCAGCCACATTCCCCTCCACAGGGCAAATGGGATGAACACCAAAATCTACTGGAGGGAGGCAAGACCCTCAACAAAGGGTCGACAGGCAGAGAGAATCAACATGTCTGAGCAGCATTGCCTCGGGGGCCTCAGTTTGTCATGGTAGGTTGCTATCAAAATCTTGATATCAGACCTGCTTCCCAGTGGAGCAGGAGGGCGTGGATTGTCAATGGCAATCAAGGGGCCTGTCACTGGACAACTATCCCCTTTCCACCCCACATTCTGCATCTGTACCTCACGTCAAGTAGTATGCTCTTCCCTGCAAGGAGGGAAAACAGGGAAGTCAGAGTACTCAATGGCTTGTGTGCAGAGGACAAAAAGTTGCCATTTTGTTGGGGGGGGGGGGGTGGGTGGAGTGGGGGTGAATGGTGGGGAGTGTGTGACATGGGGGCGAGAGGGCTACAGGCAAGTGTGAGTGTTAGCAGTTCGGGTAGAAATGTGGTGCAACCGCAGGGAGAGGAATGAGTGGAGCTGCGAGGAATGTTAACATGAAATGTGTTGTGTAGGAGAATGCAAGACAAGTCAGAGTGTGGGGCTGGCCGCTGATGGTGTAATGTCTGCCATACCCTCCTGAGGTGTTGGATCCTCTTCGACCACAGTCTTCAGTTGCTGCTTCTTCACTTCTTCTGCCACTTCCACCCGCACCCACATGTTTGGGGATAATCTGCCCCTCCTCTTATCTTCGAGAGAGCTCCGCTCACTGCAGCCCCTCATTCCACACAGGACCTCCAGGGAAGAGTCGGAGATCCGAGAACTGATCCTCACTATTCTTCAGGGTGCTGCAGCCTGAGATCTGAGTGCTGCAGATCTGAGTGCTTCTGAGTTTTTCTCAAACCAGCTATGGTGCCTTTAATTAGAAATCCTGTTTAGAAAAAAAAATGGCCTCCACTCCCATTCCCTAATTGGCCAGGGAATCTGGAGCCAACCAGAAGGCCCACGATTCCAGAGTGGTCCCACAGTTTCACCCGAGGCTAAGGTGGTCAGATTCTGCTCAAGGCATGTGAAAATACAATGGGGTCGATCTTACCAAATAAATTCTCAGTCCAGGACGGGCGTGAAAATGGATGAGTTTCTGATCCATTTTTTGGGCGAGTTCAAATCAGCTACCTTATGCACTTCGACAAAAAACTCCTCAAAAACAGATTCTGGCCTGCACGGGAGGAGGCGGGGCTTAAATCACCTAAATGCTGGCTGAGAGCAGCAGAGGGCGCCATTGCGCATGTGCAGGTCTCTAGTAGCAGAGGCCTGTCACTTAGCTCTGCTGCTTTCAGCCAACCTAAACAAAGCAACCCCCAGCTATCACTGGGGCCTGTGACCTATCGTGAACCCCCCCCTCCCCAACCACCTGGACCGATTGACCCCACAAACCCCCGCCCAGACCGATCCACCCCTCCTGACACTGCAATCGCCGGCCCGACCTCCTCACGATCACCGGCCAGCTCTGATCATCCCCCTCCCTCCCCTCTGATGCATAGTAGCAACAGGTCCCAACCCCCCCCCACACCACTGACCAGGCTGCTCCAGTCTGACCCCAGTGGCAGTGCCAGGGTGTCACTGCCAATGGGCACCCCCCCCCTTGCCTCTGACCAGTTCTACCAGCGACGCCATCATGACTGGTCCCTGTTGTTGGGGTCCAGCTGTGAATCTTGCCGGAGACTACCTCTCCTGGTGAGGCCACAGAGGCAAGTGAACCGGGACAATAATGTCCTAGACTCATTAATTCCATATTAAATATACTTAAATCCAATTTAAATAAATTATTCAGCCTCGTGCCGGAAATGGGCGTGAGGCTGATCGCGCCGGATATTCAGTGTCGGTAAGATCGCGAGAGGCAAGAAATCGGGTTTGAGCCTGATTTCCCGGCTCTCGCACGATCTTACCGGCTCACCCCACCCATTGGCCGGTGGGGCACAACAGTAAGATCGCCCCCAGTATCAACCAGTTTAGAAATGCAGGAATCACCTGCTAGCAATCCAAGGGTTAATTTGAGTACTTAAATGTGGCATCCATAAAAATCAAGCTCATTTCATTGAAAACATGCTAGTTCACATTTGCAGCAATAAGACAGTATATGACTGCTTGGAGAACTTAAGGGTATGACAATTATATGTCCAGACTCTAACAGGTAGTTGAACCGTTAGTATTTAAGTAAGGGGTCAGAAATGCTACACTATACATTTAGAATAAAGTGATCACAAATATACACTTAAGAAATAAGTCTTCGTGTTAAAGAATGATGTATGTTTAGCTTTAAATGCCCCAAGCAGATATACACTTTAAGTGAAGGAGACAGCTGTACCTTTGAGATATATTTAGCAATAATATGTCCAGCAAAGTTATAGTGCCACCGTGGTAGACTTGTGTGCTAAGTACATTGCTAATGTAGCTTTCAGAAGGTAAAAACATAATCTGTACGTTACAAAATATCTGGTCAGCAAGCATAAAAAGATCAGTCTTCCATTGTTACTAAGTCCTTTAACAAGAACCTTTTTCACCGCTGGCACCAAAATCACAGCAGGCATGCCCAACTTTCACCTCCCATCCCACACTGTTAGAGTGAACTCATTCACTTAAACTAGCCCTTTATTTTCAACCCCTTTTATGGAACACATAAGTGTTCTTTACACATCACTGCTATCCTAGTCTTCCAGTTTACCCATGTCATTACACTCCCCGGTACATCGATATTGTTCCACTGCCTCACTGCTATCCTTGCCGAGCCACAATACCTAGCATTTGTAAAATAGTTCGCAAATTAAAAGTCTTCAGACTCAATGATCCTAATCTACACTTGGTCCCAAACAGCGAAATGCTGAAGCCCATCTACTTCAGGCCAGAAATGTAAATGTTCTGCCCCTTGCTCCATCTCTGATATAGCCTTGCTGTTACTCTTCCTGCTCTCTACTCACTGCTTGCAGACCTTTAAATTTTTGATGTGCCTTTTGAGTTAATGTTACAACTCATTAGAATTATGAGTGGCTGTATTCTTATTGCATAATTTGCCCTCTGTTATTGGATGTATTCCACAGTCTAGGAGAGCCTGAGTACTAAGAAAATACAAGATTTGTTTCTTTTTTAATCAACTGAAACAGAATATAAAAGATTGTTGTTTGCAACTTCTCAGGCATGCCATAATCATGAAAATCAAGTTCCTCTGCAAGCACAGAACACCTTCTGTGTGTAATTCAAGGTGATATAGTCGTGTTAAAAATAGAAATCGCCGTCGGTGCATCAATGGGACATTAGGCCAGCACATAAAGTACATTTGTATCATGTGACCTTGTCCTCTGCATGTAATTGGTTTTGGTGTATTAAAAAAAAAGCATTAAGGGACAATAGAATGAGCTGCATTGTTATGGGGCTGCAATAAATTGATTTGCCATTTCTAAATGAAACACTGTTCACAGATTTTATCAGACCCCTGTCAAGACCTGTAGATTTCCATTTCATTGGATTTAACGACTGTAGGAGGAGGTGTGCATTACAGCAAGATACTATCACATTTGTCAGCATGATCCTTTTATGTGTAATTCAATTAGTGTTATTCTCTAATTTCATTATAGACTAAGCTGAGTGCTAATGCAAGTGACTACTTCTGCTACAGGTAGATAATGGTGCCCAATTTGATTTACCTAATTAGAGTTTAGTGGTCTAACATGCTTTTCATATCTTAATTCCCTGAATATTCTTTAATTTTGCATCCAGAACAATTCTTTTAATGGAAAAGGTCAATATAGTACAAGTGTTACTTCTTAGAAACCAACATTATCCTATTAGAATATGCATCCAGTCGTGATGTGGAAGGATCCCATTAAATGCTGAGTATAAATTTTTCTCCCACTAGATTTTCCGATATCTTCCTTTAGAAACCATTGCGTGATTAGTACCTAGTTCTGCATTTTAGAATATATGTGAATAATATATTTTAAGTATTTCTTTTTTGTCAGCTTCAAGAAACTTAAGGCTCAAATTGGCAAAAATATTTTTCAGTGAAACATCTGGTGTAAATTGCTACGATTGTCGAATATTAGTCCCTTTGTTGCTTACTTATTTAGAAAATTATTTTAGATTTCCATTTTCATAGTTACTAAAAATGAGCTTTACTCAATATATAATGGTGTATTTTTAAAAGTCCTTTATTGAAAGCTGATGTGTGTCTGGATTATATTGAAAAACCGTGTCAAGGGCATAGTTAAAAATATTTGAGAAATGGAAATAAATTATCGCTTGCTGAAAGTCTATCAGTAGTGTCAAATTGGTTAAATATGTTTCTTCTGAGAGTAAATGCTTGTACTTCCTATCTTCGGGAATAATGAAATAGAAATATAATATTGAAACCTGTTCTCCGTCTCTGACCTTTACTGAGAAGAGACACAGACACATGCCTAGCATTTACACCCTTGGTCCCCAGTCCTAACCATTGTGCTATTATCTGGAAAGTGTGATTATTACTGCTCTTTCCACAGGAAAATATGCCTTGATTTCCATCGATCTGACTTAAATCAATGCTTTTAAAAATCTTGGAACCTTTTACTTAAGAGCAAAAGCATGCATTTTATGTTTTGACATGGTTTTATTGATTGGGACCAGTATGGGAGAGCAGTGCTCTGTTCCTAACCGTCTACTGCACTTCCCAAGCTACCAGTGTCTGATAGCACACTATTCATAATGGTTTTACTTCTTTTTCTCCCATTTGCTCTCTCATGCTTGCCCTATCTCTCCTATTTGGTCACTATATCCTTCCAGCCGACAGCATGATGCCTTTCTTGGTTTTTTAAAGTAATCAATACTGCACTGAAGTCTCCCGCTGTTCCCCTGTCACTCATATTTGTTCCAGCCATAAATTATATATGGGCTGACCTCATCTGATATAAAATTTCTATTGCAGTTGTCAATTGCTGATCAATAGTTCTAAATTTTCACCCTCAAAGGCTCATCAGCTCCGAAACATCTGATGCAAATATTTCCTTGAACTTAAGATAAAAGAATGTTTCATTACAAAAGAAGAAAGGTGTACGCTTTAGGTGCTGGTCACTTCTTTAGATTCCTATATGTCATTGACATGGATACGCTAAGCCAAAGACATGACACAAAGCTTTAATCTTTGCATTTGGCCATTCAATATCATTCATAGTTATGTATTCAGCCAATGCCCTTTTAAAAGATTGAGCACAGCTCACCTGCGAACCTTTTCAACCTGAATCGCACAAGCTGCTTTATGTGTGAGGTCATGTTTGAACTTCCTTTCTCAGCTAAGAGTGGCTGACATTTTCCCGATCTCAAAGTACCAACTGGAAGATTCAAACTGCTCGTTAGTGTATGTGTGGAATTTGTAAAATTGTCATTTTCTTTTCAATTAGATGTATGCAACCATTTAATCCATAAGACCATAAGATATAAGAGCAGAATTAGGCCATTTGGTCCATCGAGTCTGCTCTACATTCAATCACGACTGATAAGTTTCTCAACCCCACTCTCCCGCCTTTTCCCCGTAACCTTTGATCTCCTTACCAATCAAGAACCTATCAATCTCTGTCTTAAATACACTCAATGACCTGGCCTCCACTGCCTTCTGTGGCAGTGAATTCCAAAGGTTCACCACCCTCTGGCTGGAGAAATTCCTCCTCATCTCTGTTCTAAAGGATCGTCCCTTCATTCTGAGGCTGTGCCCTCGGATCCTCATCTCTCCTACTAATGGAAACATCTTCCCCACATCCAATCTACCCAGGCCTTTTAGTATTCTGTCAGTTTCAATGAGATCCCCCCCTCATCCTTCTAAACTCCATCAAGTACAGACCCAGAATCCTCAAACACTGTAATTTAATCAATACATAGTATATTGTGTTTGGTGTGCTCTGTTTGCTATATTGTTTTAATCTTGCTCATGCAGATTAAATTTGGCAGCAACCAAAAAAGGTTGGGTGGATGGTGATGCACAATTAACTTGCACTTATTGGTGATGTGGGCAGCATGCCCAGAGTAGGTGCTTATCATGAAGGAAGTGATTCTGGTCTGGGAAATATTGAAGGCTTGTACAACATGGGATAGAGTGTGATTCAAGGTTTCCAGGTGCTGCACACTGCAGCCCTTGTTGAAAGGAGTGATGGCTTGAATCCTCAGAGTGCTCAGAGACCCCTCCAGGCATACATTCAGAAAAGAGTGGGAACAGAAAGTGGTGGGTGTCACAGGAGTTCAGCATTCTGTGCTCCAGTAGGGCATAGCAGTGGCTCCATGAATGGGTGGCATGGTGGCACAGTGGTTAGCACTGCTGCCACATAGCGCCAGGTTAGCACTGCTGGCTCACAGCGCCAGGTACCCAGTTCGATTCCCGGCTTGGGTCACTGTCTGTACAGAGTCTGCACGTTCTCCCCTTGTCTGCGTGGGTTTGCTCCGGTTTCCTCCCACAGTCCGAAAGACATGCTGGTTAGGTGCATTGGCCATGCTAAATTCTCCCTCAGTGTACCTGAACAGGCGCCAGAGTGTGGGGACTCGGGGATTTTCACAGTAACTTCATTGCAGCATTAATGTAAGCCTATTTGTGACACAAATAAATAAACTTTAAAAACTTTAAGTATGGATCTTCTGTCCTCTCTCAAGACATCAGCATTCATCCTCCACCCCTCCTACCCCCACCAATGTCCCTTGTTGTCGCCTGTTTCCCAGCCAACCAGCCCAGATTGCTGCCACTAACCCTGGGATTAGTGCAATCTCCAACCAGGCTTTTTAGACCCCGAGCTGCTTGGCATCGTCCTCCAGGAACATCTGCAGTCTCCACCACTGAAAGTCAGCAGTTATGCTGCAGCAATTGAGGCAGTGTCACGATGAAGCGCGAGGATTGGCAAAAGCACACAGAAGCCAGACATCAATGGGGTGATTAATTTAATGATGTATGGAATATGATGTGGTTTCATTTATAAATTTTGTTTGGAATTTTTATTTTGTGGTGTCTTTTATTTTTTGTATTGTGGCCAAACTGATGTTACAATGGTCAGTGACAGAGAGAAGGTCAGGTGTGTGACTGTTCGTGAATGCGAAATTGGAGTTGCAGTCACTAGTATTGCATTCAGATTGATCCTTCAAGGACAGTCCACCTGGAAAGGTGCTGTTCTCCACTTCCTCGTGTTCCCCCTCCTCCTCCGCTGCTCATGATAGAGTTGGTGACATAGCCTGTCCCCTTATGATGGGGCCATGCAGTGGACCACCACAAATCTGAACAGCCATTCTGTCCAGTATTGTATGCAATGATCTGCAGAACGCGTGCCAACATTTCCCAATTCTCTTTGGATTTTCAGCCCTTGTCGCCGTTCTCTCTGGCAACGGACGTGGGCTGAAAATCACCTCCACTGTTATGACTGGGACAGGAGGAGTCCGGAGATTACCTAGCCCCACTAGGTCACACCAAGAGTGTAAATGCTTTATTCATTCACCAAAATGATCAATTATTTACTTTCACTGTTGTTGGACACAGAATAAAAGAGACTTTAGCCAGGCTTCTTTCAACAAACGCAGAATGAATGATTCATTATGAACCAAAACTTCTTAAAAAAGCAAACTGCAAAAACTGCAATCCGGAAGTGTAACTATATACCCCTTTAAACCCCAACACACACACACACACATATACACACACATATACACACAAAGGACAAAACAAGTAGGGTTTCTGCAAAGATTGATGTTTTAGCAGAAAAAAAACCTTCGGCCAATGCGAAAACTTTATGAGAAAGGATAAAGTTTGAAGCGTTTTGGCACTGTCGATCTAATGTCCCTGTGTGTGGAGACAGTTCGCTGGTTACTTTAGTTGTCTGCAAGTTCTTTCCAAAGGAGCCTCAGTGTGGAGGAGAACAGAGTACAATCAATGTCCTTGGGATCTCTCTCTTTTCTCGGCTTCTCAAGTGTCCAAATGCAAATGAGTTATACTGAGATGAGGATCTCTAACTGAATACTGATAACCACACTAAATTTCAGTCAAGGCAAGGAGAGAGCAAGTTCATTCCCAAAACTGAGTCCAAACATTAACTTCAAAATTTATTTCAGTCGGCTGGTTTCCAAAAATATCACCAGGGCCTCACAGCCTAAAAACAGTCGTATTTTTGCCTCCAGCAAAAAAACGTTCAAGTAACTAAATAATTCTTATCTCCTCAGGTGCCTTGCTTGTCATTATGCTGAAGTCATGTGACTGCTTGGAAAAGGCACTTTGCCTACAATCCAAAATGAACTTAAAACCTTCTTTTTAAAAAAATGGTCCGCTCCCAACCAAGTGTCTACATTACTCAAAAACATATAGTTCTTGGCATTATGTATTTATAACAATACACTCAAATGCAACACAATGTTGAGATCATAGAATCCCTACAGGAGGCCATTCGGCCCATCGAGTTTGCACCGACCACAATCCTACCCAGGCCCTATTCCCATAACCGCAAATATTTATCCTCACTGGTCCCCCTGACACTAATTTAGCATGGCCAATCCACCTAACCCATCATTGGACTGTGGGAGGAAACTGGAGCAACTTGGAGGAAACCCACGCAGACACGGGGAGAATGTGCAAACTCCACACAGACAGTGACCCAAGCCGGGAATTGAACCTGGGTCCCTGGCTCTGTGAGGCAGCAGTACTAACCACGGTGTGACCATGCCGCCTCAGTTCAGTTAGAGATGCCAATAGTTAGAGTATGCGTTGTTCATTGGTAACAGAGGTTAAGCAGCCTAGCTACCAATCTGTAAAGATTTATTGCAGACACACAACAACAACTTACATTTATGTAGCACATTTTATGTCATGAAACTTCCCAGGTTTTTTTACAGGAGAATTCTAAAATGAAATCTTACACCAAACCACATAAGGAAATATTAGGTCAGATGACAAAAAGCTTGACCACAGTCAATTTTTAAGCAGTGCTTTGGTTGAGGGAAGTGCAGTAGAGAGGTGTAGAGAGGGTACTCCAGACCTTGAGGCCTGAGCAACCACAAAAACAAATAAGATTTGAGCAAAGATATTTCCCTGACATGACAAAAACCTTCCAGTGCACTGTGGGCCATCTGTTCGCCCCACTTTCAGATAGAACTTTCATTTTAGTGCTGCATAAAGGGCTTCCAGAATGCCTGCCAGCTGGTGAGCTACCTGGAAAGTGCTGGTTAAGCATTTCCAGCTTGCTGGCAGTAGCCAAGTCAGGTATTGTCCTCAAAATGTAGAGTTTGCATGTTCTCCTCATGCCTGCATGGGTTTCCTCTGAGTGCTCTGGTTTCCTCCCACAGTCCAAAGATGTGCAGGTTAGGTTGATTGGCCATCGTAAGTTGCCCACTAGTGTCAAGGGGATTAGCAGGGTAAATATGTGGACTTACAGGGATAGGGCTTGAGTGGGATTGTTGTCAGTGCAGGTTCGATGGGCTGAATGGACTCCCTCTGCACTGTACGGATTCTATGATCCTATGATTGAGGTAAAGGGTGGGTAATGTGTACCCCCAAAAGTTTTATCTAGCCTTCTCTTCATTTAGATAATACTTCTCAATGTGTGATGCACTGGAAACCCAGCAAGGTGATGGACTGGGTGACCCAGCACTGGCAGCTCTGAATGGCTTTGCCACTCGGACTTAAAGCTGTCCTGCAAATATGTCACTGACCCCAAACTAGAAAGAGTCGTTACGATAGCAAGCCATAGGACAGGCCCTGTTGGTCGAGATAGGCCATCAATTGGCCACTGCTGTTTAATGTTGATCAGTGTTGTCTTACATTTAGGAGCATGAAAAAAGGAGAGGGATAACAGGATTAATGGAGAAATATTGGCAAAAGCAAACATTATTAGGGGTTATAGTAGATAAATCCATCAAGTCAATTATCTTAAGATAAACGCAAAATACTGCGGATGCTGGAATCTGAAACAAAGACAGAAAAATGCTGGAAAATCTCAGCAGGTCTGATAGCATCTGTGGAGAGAGAATAGAGCCAATGTTTCAAGTCTAGCTCTGACGATGGGTCATCTCGATTCGAAACATTGGCTCCATTCTCTCTCCACAGATGCTGTCAGACCTGGTGAGATTTTCCAACATTTTTCTGTTTAAGTCAATTATCTAGCTGCTATGAAAATAACAAATCAATTGTTACATAGAACAAGAAGCGGACTAGAGTGCATGAAGGAAGAAATTATGTTGCCTCTGTACAGTGCCATACCTGGAGTGCCATCACAGAAGCCTTTTGAAATAACTTACCAAAGGAGGCTGTAAGAGCTAGTAGCTGAAATCTCTTCAAAGTTAAGATAGACAAGTATCTTGAGGATAAGCACATCATTGATTATAACTGCTGGATCATCAGGAAGGCAGACTAGATGGATCTGTTTTTTTTTCCAAACTTGAGATTGTCTATATTCTACAATTCTTGGATATCATAACAAACTGAGCTGCTTTCTTTGAGTGAATTTAGTATTAACCCTGTGTGCACTATGACAGAAAGAAAGAAGTTATTAACATGGTACATCACAGAACAAGATATTGCACTTTGATCTCAATATTCTCTGCCCCTTCCCTTCACATACTGTTACTCATAAATGCAGCTGGCAGTGCTTATAAAGATCAAGGCTGCATTTATTCCTGACCTGGTAACACCTCGCCGTTTCTATTTGATGAACCATGGCAAGTTTGGTGACCTTGCAGAAAATTGCTCTTTTGCAACAGACACACAATAATGTCACAAGTCATGTGTACCTGTTGGCTAACCTTCCCTTGCCAAGTTCTTTCAAGTTCTCCATCCCCTCCTACCCCTCTTGAATATAGCATGGAGCCTGGTCACCACCTCCAGCTAGACATGTTAAAGCAATATTGAGCTGGGAAAGTGCCCAGGAATGCCAATCACAGTAAATTCTCCATGCACTATAATGCATGCGGCATGGGGGTACAGTGGTTAGCACTGCTGCCTCACAGTGCCAGGGACCCAGGTTCAATTCTGGCCTCGGGCGACTGGCTGTGTCTTCTCCTCGTGCCTGCATGGATTTCCTCCGGGCACTCCAGTTTCCTCCCACAATCCAAAGATGTGCAGGCTACGCTGATTGGCCATGATAAATTTCCCCTTCGAATCATGGGTATTAGCAGGGTAAATACATAGGGTTATGGGGCTGGGGCCTGGGTGGGTTGTCAGTGCAGGCTCGATGGGCTGAATGGCCTCCTTCTACACAGTAGAGATTCTATGACACCACCTCATGCAATAGCACATCCACTTCACCAGCTGTAGACAGGAGTGTTGCACCACATTGTCATTTGCCCACTCACTGTATCTTGGGGTTAATTTTAAGCCTGAAAAATGGGTAGGCTGGATTGTTGTTAAAATTGCAAAAATTCTAAACACAAACTCAAGTAGCCTTCAAATCCACCCACATCTGATTTTAATGCAGAAGAACTGGCCCTCGTTTTATTGATGCTGATCTGATTCTAATGCTGGAGGCTGTGACGGAGAGAGGGGGTTTCCCTTCGCAGAGAGTGGCAGGAGGGTGCCAACTTGTCATGGTACAAGGACACCTCTTGGGTCAGATTGAGCTCCCTCCATTTCCATTTCCTCCTGCTCTCTCACCTCCTGCACCTCACCCGATAAGCTGTTTCATCTCAGGGCCTCATTGTCCTCAAGGTCCACATCTCTCTCTGGACAGCCACATAATGGAGGGCACAGCAGACCACCACTATGACCAAGGTCCATGCAGGTCCATGTACTCATTGGAGTTTAGAAGGTTGAGGGGAGATCTTATAGAGACATATAAGATAATGAAGGGGCTAGACAGGGTAGAAGCAGCGAGGTTATTTCCACTTATAACGGAAACAAGAACTAGGGGGCATAGCCTCAAAATACGGGGGAGTCAATTTAGAACAGAGTTGAGGAGGAACTTCTGATCCCAGAGGGTAGTGAATCTTTGGACTTCTCTGCCCAATGAAGCAGTAGAGGCTACCTCGTTAAATGCGTTTAAGTCACAGATAGATAGATTTTTAACCATTAAGGGAATTAAGGTTTATGGGGAGCGGGCGGGAAAGTGGAACTGAACCCACTATCAGATCAGCCATGATCTTATTGAATGGCGGAGCAGGCTTGAGGGGCTAGATGGCCTACTCCTGCTCCTATTTCTTATGTTCTTATAGGAGAGTAGTGGAGGGAAACACTTGACCGGTCCAGCCATCAAAACTGCATCTTCAGCTGTCCGATGGCCTGCCCAGTGGTTGTCCTGTTGAGCAGGTGGTGTTGGTCATATTGCCTCAGTGCTTCTGTCTGGGGCTTCCATCAAGGTCTGACTTCAAGTTAATTCAGCCGCTTATCTCTGTTTTAAAATTGGTACTGTAACCTTGAGACAAATATATAAAAGCCAATTAAGAAACCAGTTTCAAAGAACATTTATTTGTCACAATAATCAGTGAAACAAAGCTATCAATTGATTAAAACACCAAATTTATATTAATCCATTTGCAATCTACTGAGCAGTTCCTTTTAACTGTTCAGTTTGCATGTATTATTAATACTGCCTTTTAAGAGCTGGTTATAGATTATTTAAAGTGAGCTGAAAAATGCCACATGCTGTGCAATGCCTGAGAGGATGGAGTGTTATTAAACTTTTCATTCCTGACCAACACAAGAAAGTTGCAACTAACCTGTAGTTAAGATGGATGTCCGAGGTTAATAATAATTTTAAAATAAGTCTGCCAATGATACTTTTAACTTTGTAATCGTTCAACATCTGGAACATTTACAGGATATGCATAAATAGGGATTTCCTTTCGATACATTGAATCCATTTTAAAACAGTCAACAGTCAGGCTGTAGTTGTATTTCAATTAAACTAATTTCACTCTTTTCATATTGTTTGTGGTGATTTACCTTTCGAATGCTTGGCAGTGCAATTTTATGTGGCATCCATGGACTCTGACAACATTGAAGTCAATGGAAATCAGGGGGAAAATTCTCCACTGGCACGAAGAAAGATGGTTGTGGCTGTTGGAGGCCAATCATCTTAGTCCGAGGACTTGGTGCAGGAGTTTTTGAGAGGTACTGGGCCCTACCATCCTCAGCTGCTCCATCAATGACCTTTCTTCCATCATAAGGTCAGAAGTGGAAATATCACTGCATATTGCAATACTCATGATGTGGAGATGCCGGCATTGGACTGGGGTAAACACAGTAAGAAGTCTCACAACACCAGGTTAAAGTCCAACAGTTATTTGGTATCACGAGCTTTCGGAGTGCTGCTCCTTCATCAGGTGAGTCGCTGGTGTTGTGAGACTTCTTACTATTGCAATACTCAATACAATACAATGGGGGCAATTCTCTGACCTCGCAGCACCTGGTGCAGAACGCACCAATCCTGGAGAGTAGTGTGCGGGCCTAAAAATCAGTTTTGCACCCAACATGAAACAGTTTACAATTGTCATGGCTCCTTTCCAGTGGCATGAACCAGATCATGCCCTTTGGCCAATTTGTATGCGATTGACTGGATCTCAATCTCATTAGCGAGTTTCGCATGCGATCTTCCCCCCTCCTGGAATGTTCCCATCCCTCCAGCAGGAGGTCACGCCAGCGCGAATCACTACTGGTCTCCGCTAGTGGAGACCTGGTGTAATAACAATGCTGGGGGGTTCAGAGGCTATAGAAGTTCCCAGGTGGTCAGGGGCATGGCTGGGCAGTGCCCATCAGGCAGTGCCAACCGGCAATGGCCACCAGGCACCTGGACAGTGCCAGTTGAACACAACCAGTGTGCAAGGGGCAGTGCAAAGGGCCTGGGTGGGGGCTATGATGCAGGAGGAATGCACTGGGGGTATGATGGGGGAGCCATGGGGGGGGGGGGGGGGGGGGGGGGGGCAAGCAGGAGTGGATCATGTCGGTGGGGTCCTGATAGGGGGGCAAGTCAGGGGTCATGACAGCGGGCACGTCAGGTGGACCCATTGGGATGGCTCCAATGTCGATGACCTGTGTCGGGGAGGGGGTGGGATAACATGCTGCTGGTGAGGGAGGGACACCCGATGTCCATGGGGGAAGGGAGGGGTTCTCCCAGTGCACTGTGAGATCGGTGCGAGATGGCACCCGAGCATTCTGAAGCCGGGCTCACCAGTGTGTTTCGGCTCCATGGACAATATCTTTTAAAACTCAGTCGGTTGGTGCTCGCTGTTCCCCCTCTCTGCTTTCGTCACCCCTCCCAATACCAGCACGCAACTCGCCACTCTTCAAAAAAGTGACTGAGTGTGGGAGGATTACGGAGCTCATGAGAGACTGATGGCATCGCTCCTGTTTTCTCTTAGTTATAACACATTAGTCGTATTTTGGGAGAATTCTGCCCCATATCTCTTTTCCATCCTTTTATGGGATGTGGAGATCACTGGCATTTGTTGGCCATCCCTAAGTGCCCTTGAGAAGGTGGTTTTGAGCCAGCTCCTTGAACAGTTGCAGTCCAGCTGGTTACAGGTACACACACAGTGATGATGGGGAGGGAATCTCAGGATTTTGATCCTGCAGCAGTACACGGATGGTGATATAAATTCAAGTCAGAATGGTGTGCGGCTTGGAGAGGAACTTGGAAATAGTGGCATTCCCTGAATCTGCTGGCCTTTTACTTTAGGTAGTAGGGATCACAAGTTTGGAAGGTGTTGCCGAAGGAGTCTTAGTGACTGACTGCAGTGCATCTTGTATATAGCTGCCACTGTGCATCAGTGGATGGAGTGAATGTTTAAAGCAGTGGATGGATGTCGATCAAGCAGACTGTTTTGTTTGGATGGTGTTTAACTTCTTGAACATTGTTGGAGCCACACACCCACTCATCCAGGCAAGTGGAGAATATTCCAACACACTTGCACCTTGTAGATGGTGGACAGGCTTTGGGAAGTCAGGAAGTGAGGTACTTGCCTCAGAATTTCCAGCATCTGACCTACTCTTGTAGCCGCATTATTTATACAGCTGGTCGAGTTCAGTTTCTAGTAAATGGGAATCCTTAAGATAACAGTTGATAGTGGGGGATTGAGTGATGGTAATGCCATTGAATGGTAGGGAGAGATGGTTAGATTCTTTGCTGTTGGAGATGGTCATTGCCTGGTATTTTGTGGCACAAATGTTATTTGCTACTTCTCAGCTCAAGCCTGAATGTTGTCCAGGTCTTGGTGCATATTGGCACGCATTGCTTTGGTATTTGAAGAGTTGCGATCTTAGTTTTGCACCTCAAAGGATGATGATAATCTGGAACTCTCTTTCCTTTCAATTAAATAATGAAAAGCCATTGAGGCTGGGTCAACTGGACAGGCTATTATTTCTATCCACATCAGCTGATATCCCAGATTGATTTGAATTAATTTAGGAAGATCACGGAGATACATCTGATATCTCCAGGTTTCTTGTCTTGGGTGAGTAGGGCTGAGTATGTTAAATGTTATAGGTTGCACTCCCTTTTCAGTTATTTCAAAAACCTTTTATTGATGTTTTGTTTGCACTTCAGTCCCACGCTTCTGATTTATAGGTACCCGATGTAGAGGGGGGGTGGGGAAGGTGGAGGACCTCCTTGGGAAGCTGCTCCTGAGCCAAATGTGCAACTAAAAGATCCAGGGAGCTGGTTACCAAGGGGTCGTCGGACTCAACTGTTCGCCCCTCTGACTAACTGTGGCTACATTTGCAGCCAGGTGTCCCTGGAGAGGGAACATGTGGTGTCCAAGGGCACCATCGAGGCCTTCCATGCCCATTGGGCACCGCAGGGGCTGGGGTGCATTATTGACCCCTTTAATCACATTTTGGTTTGATATTTTAAGTTTCCTTATGCTTTGTTTTTTGTTTTGAGCGGTCCTTTTAAGGGGCTGCCCCTTTTACTTTGTCCCTCAGTTTATTTGATTTAGTTTATTTGATTTACCAAAAAGAATGGTGGAAAGGGCTCAAGTTGTAAGATTTGAGGAAAGAGAATGATTATCATGCCTGCATAGCCTACCAAAATTTCAGTCACTATTCAATCAATTAGACTAGGCAAAGCAATACCCAATCCCCTTGCACTCCTCAATAGTCTTTTAACAGTACTGGATCATTGAGGGCAGTGGAGAATGGGGGGGTTAGTGTCGGTGCAGGGGGCAAGGGTGGAGGCATGGTTTAAGGATGGTGTTTCTAACATCAAGCATCACTAAGATGTAAATGATAGGGAGAGTATGTAATATAACATATTCTTGTCATTTTATATTTATTTCATGTCTCCATCCACAATGGTATGAGCGGAACAGGGCCCCAGATAAAATCAGATGAGGAATGGTTTAAATAAAAGTTGGTCTCCTTATTGTTTTAAGCATTTAATTTAAATGCATGTTACTCCAGATTTTAAGAGCTGTAATCAATCTTCAGAAATAAATTTCAGTTTTTATATTTGATATCGCAAGAAAATACTGTTTGATTTCTGGTTGACATGCTGTGGTCAGTATTTCTGATAAAATTGTAATCATGTCTAATAAAAGATATTTATGATTTCACTGGAAGTGCCAGTGAAAGAAAATCTGACTGAATTTTAGGATATCACTACTGTACATTAAGACCGGGGAAACAACCACAAAAGGTCACTTCTCATTAACTCCCATTTTAAGGAACTTAATGATCAGGTACTAAAATCAGTCAAGTTATATCTAACAGAATTGTTTGCTTTTCAGAGGTGAATAGATAATAACAGTAACAGCATAAATGTATGGAAACGAACCTAAAACTGAACTGATTGAATGAAGACAAAATAATTCAGTCATGCTATAATAAATATGATTAATTATAAAATAATAATTTGAAATACACCTAGTCAAAGTTCACTCCCACTAATTCAAAGTCATATATGTTCATAAAATGAATTGTCCACTCATTCAAATTAAACAAGTTACACAAAATAACATAAGAGTTGTTCACTGCTCAAAAAAATGAATTAACAGATAATGAATAATTAGTAAATTTAAATTGTGTAGATTGGGATAGCTTTTTGGCTCCATTGCCTGAATGGCAATGTGTGAAGCATACCGAGAGTCACTGCAGACAAAAAAAAGGGTACAAATGGAATGAAGGGGGTAGACTCATTGCAAACCTTGATCTTGTTGTGGCACAATAGTTAGCACTGTTGCCTCACAGCGCCAGGGATCCAGGTTCGATTCCCGACTTGGGTCACTCTCTGTGTGGAGTCTGCACGTTCTCCCTGTGTCTGCATGAGTTTTCTCCAGGTGCTCCGGTTTTCTCCCACATGCTGCTTAGGTGCCATTGGCCATGCCAAATTCTCCCTCAGTGTACCCTGTTCTGCTGGTATCATTGTGGATGGAGACATTAAATAAATATAAAATGACAAGAACAGGCGCCAAAGTGTGGCGACTAGATGATTTTCACAGTAACTTCATTGCCGTGTTAATTCATGTAAGCCTACTTGTGACACTAGTGAATAAAATAAACTAAAACAAACTTAAACCTTGTGGTTTCTGAGTTCTCCTAAACCTTTCAATTAAATAACATGTTGTAAATTAATTCCATTTATTCTTTATGTTCAACAGGTACATTATGGCATCATACGTACGATTACACAAGATGCTTCAGTTCTGGAAACATTAGTTATAGAACAGCAAATAGTTAATGAGTTTCAAAGAACTTTGTTCATTGTGTGCTGCAATCTATTTCCTCTGTTAACAGCAGTGTATGATCTCATACTGTGCTAACACAGTATGAGTGTCATTAGTTCCTCCTATGTTCATCTTCTTTGTATTTTGTACTGTACTCATTGGTCCTTTATTTTAGAACTATTCTTCTGCATGGTTAATGAAGATACAAGGGCTAATTTTGCATTATTTTTAAATAAAACAAACACACCACTATTAGGGCTAACCTTAAGATTTTATATCTTGTTTTGGACATAATAAAGGCAAAGTTACATGTTACGATTCCTATAGAGACTGATAACTTTTAAAAGAAAGGAATCTTCATGAAGTCAACAGCAAGAAAACCAAAGGACAAGATTTCACTTTTTAAAGCTTTTACTGTTACAAATGAACAAAAATCAATATGATTCAAACAGAACTAACAGGCAAAGGATATTTCAAATAAAAAGATAAATTTCACTGTTGATAGTCAATACAAAAATGATACATCTCATTTAATCACAAGCACATTACTTTCTGGAAATGTGAGCCATGTGAAATCTCATAGTCTTTCCAACTTGGCCTCTGCTCTGTATGGTCTCTCGCTCCCCACTCAATCATTTCAGTCTTTGAGTTGTTTCACCAGCAGGAGTATTTCATCTGAGGTACCCGGACATGGTTATCATCAACAAGGTATATGTATATGAACAGACTCTCACTTGAGTAACAGTCGTTATGGCACAGAATCTCCAGAGACTCCCTTTTCCATCCCGGTCAATGATCTGGTGAGCACTGGCAACACTGAAAAAGAGCAATAGGTCAGGTCCAATCCGCAATGCATTGCCCTTCCTGTCTTCAGCACTCTGCTCTTTCCAATTGTATAACACACACAGTAACACAGTCCCTCCTCTATTCTCAGAGACCTTCTTTAACACCAGGATCTGTTCAAAGACTGCCAAACAGAAAACTGTCCCATTCGAAGAGAACCCTGCTTGTTTCCTCTTTGCGTGGATTCTCAGCATGTTATGAACTGCCAGATAGAAAACACAGGCTGACCCAACCTTACTGCAATTAGCTTCCTACTTTACCCTTTTTTCTTAGCTAATAATTGCCATGCAAAACCCAGATCATATGGATATTCCTTAGAAATTAATTATGTCATAATCAGGAAACCCCCTCTTTCAGAATAGTTCCCAGCCCACTTTGGTTTTAAAGGGATGTCATACAAAAAGAAAATACAGGCTTCCAAAAAGCACGTGAATTGCACATGTAAGATAACTTTCTGCGTTGAGTAGAATTTTCATGACAAATCAGATTACGAGGATAAAATGACTCATGATTTTCAGCAAGTCAGCAGTTTTTCTAAATCTTTAATTAACTATGGAAATATTCTGTACCCTGTATGAAGGTCAGGTTAATCCTGGAGAATCTTGATTACAAACAGTAGGGTATCGCTGCCCTCAGGTGCAAAGATGTCCTGTTCCCTTGTGAAGCTCCAACACTAAACGTAAGATTTTCACTTTGTAAGCATTGATTTGTACCATGCACAATCTTTGTTATTTGGAACTTTTTAAAACTAAATTTGTTTTCTTCTTCATTAGAAGTAAATGCAGAAATGATTGCGGTATTGTACAAAATCATGAGTATTAACATTTTAAAATGTTTTCTTTAACACTAATCACATCACTGTAAAGTTGACATGTAGTAGTTTTAAATTTGAATTACATTTCCTCATGGCTTCTGTCTCAGAATGGTACTGTGAGGTGCCTGCCTCTTAACTTATAACATTCAGCATTGCACATTAGAATACTTCTTAGAACAAGTTTGAGCATAGATGGAGACTGTGTCCATGATATTAATGGAGAGGTGAAGAGGGATTGTTCCTGCAAATGAGAATTTAAGAAATAATGGCAACTGGATGGTCCTGCTGAATTTAATGGCAGGACCTCGATGGAATTTCATTCATTCCACTTCTGGTCCAGCAGCCAGCCAGATTGAAGGCTCCTGTCAATGAGAGAGGATTGAAAACTGTTGCAGGAGTTACATGGCAGCACGGATTAAGGAACAGAAGGAAAGCTTGCAAGGGTGTGAGGATGTGGAATGGGTGGGATCATTAGGAGGAAGGCCCATCACGGGAGGTCTGAAGATTGTGATGGGGGTTGGTCAGCCAATCACTGCAAGGGAGAGATTGCAGAGGTTTTTTTGAGGCATAAGGAAAGCAGTGTTTCTTTTCTTGACCCACAAGCAGTGCCGAAAAAGTACTTACTGCTGACTCTGGCAGCTCCAGCATCCCTTTAGCTGCCAGGTTTCACCAAGCCCTAGGAACCCTGGCCTGTAGTTGTTAAAGAAATGAAAATGACTTTCAAAATCTGAAGGATGAAACCCTGTTTAAATAGTGTGGGTTATTGTGAGATGCTTACGCTTGTACACACATTCATGGTGATTTGAGGTCTGTTCTCACATATTTATAAATTTACCCTCTCTAACACTCTGTCGTGCACAATTCCCTTTGCCTCGCTCCTGTGTCTTTTCCATTTGACAAAAGGTTTTCTTTCCAGATTCCAATGCCATGAGTTTTCCTTCAAGCAATGTTACTTTACTTTTTTTAGTTTTACTGCTGCCTATATATTTAATCACCTGATTCTGCTCTGTGGTTGTTTGATTTAACTGCAGGCTCTTATTATTTAAAATTCCACTTTTTTTACAATTACATGAGCAACATACTTTAAAAATATGGACTTGTGGCACTGATTCCACACCTTGAGTGGTATAGGTGCTCAAACTGTGTGAAACCAAAGACCACACCAAGAAACATAGTCAGGGAACAGAACAGGGAAAATAATTGTGGACATTCATTTGATTAGAGTTGGTGCATGTGCTAGTTGTGCATTTAGATTAGAGGAAGAATTGCTTTCTGTAGTTGGATTATGAAACCATTGGAAAAGAACATATTCACATTACTACACAAAGTGACTGAAGCAATTCTTCCCCCACTTATCAATTAGCAATAATAGAATGTGAACCTCTGTGCACATAGGGCGGCATGGTGGCACAGTGGTTAGCACTGCTGCCTCACTGCGCCAGGGACCCGGATTCGATTCCCAGCTTGGGTCACTGTCTGTGTGGAGTTTGCACGTTCTCCCGTGTCTGCGTGGGTTTTCTCCAGGTGCTCCAGTTTCCACCCACAGGCTGAAAGACGGGCTGGTTAGGTGTATTGGCCATGCTTAATTCTCCCTCAGTGTATCTGAACAGGTGCCAGAGTGTGGGGACTGGGGGATTTTCACAGTAACTTCATTGCAGTGTTAGTGTAAGCCTACTTTTGACACTAACAAATAAATAAATTTTCAAATATTCAACCCATTGTTCCTAGGCAGAATGTGCTTTAACATATTGCTGGGTTATTGTTTTGCTTGTTAAGTAATTACTAAACAGAAATTGATGCAAATTTACTCAGGATTCAATTGATTTGCATATTACATTAATTCTGCACAGGAGGTTCACCAGCATGTAAGGGGGACCTTCAGGAATCAAAACTAGCCAGTTCTCTGTGAGTGCTATCAAGCTGCCCTTCACTTCAATATTAGTGAGGGACAGTGCTAAAGGAGACTGCTCTTTGCCAGGGACACAATCTCTGATTTCTACACAGCCCCTGAAGGCAGCTATGTTGTTAGAGTACAACATCCAGCCAGCATTCTCAGTGGAAGTGAAAGTCATCGTTGCACTAAACTTCTGCACTACAAGATCCTTCCATGCACCAGCAGGAGACATCAGTCAGATCAGCCTGTGTATGATTTGCAGCTGCATCACAAAGGTAACAAATGTCTTCTCTCACAACATGTCTCCATATATCACATTCAACATCGGCATACAGCGCCAGCTGGAGAGACAGACTCAACAGCAACGCTGACAAGGTAGCACTCCTCAATATTGTCCTAAGACCTAGGAGGGGGGCAGACTTCAATCCACCACCTTGCAACTCAGAGATAAGAGTGTTCCCAGCTGAACCAAGTTGACACATGCTGTATTTAGAGCAGAGAACACTTGCTACACAACACTGCTCAGCGGGGCTACAGAATTCAAAACTTTATCTAGACCAACTTTCAGAATCTTGGGTAATGAAGCAAGTGACTTGCCAACCAGGGCATCAAGAAATATCTTCCATTTTGCTGATCTCCCCATGAGTCTGGAAACATGATTTGACACTGTAGGGCATGTGGCCATATGGGAACCTCCACACAGCAACAAGCAGCCTTTTTTACCCACCACTTGTTTAGATTCTTCACCTGTGATCAACAACTCACCATGAATTTATCCCTCAAACTCATGGACGTCATCTGGAATCAGAAGCTTGCAGCACAGAAGGAGACCATTTGGCTCAATGTGCCTGTGTCTGCTCTTTGAAAGAGCTATCTAATTAGTTCCACTTCTCTGCTTCTTCCCCATGGCCTTGCAAATATTTACTGTATATTCAATTCCCTTTGAAAGTTACTGCTGAATCTGCTACTCCCACCTCTACAGACAGCGTATGCATGCGGACTGTGGCTAATTACCTATTACCTATTCCAGATTATAATCATTTACTGTGTATAAAAAATCTTTTCTCCTCTCTGCTCTGATTTTTTTTGCTAAATAGATCTGTGTCCTCTGGTTATAAATCCTCCTACTAGTGGAGTATTCTTGCACTTGAGGTCAGGAGGTTGCAGGTTCAAGTCTCACTCCAGGACTTGAGCACAAAAATCAAGGTTGACACTTCAATGAAGAACTAAGGGAAGCTATATTGTTTCAAGTGCTGCCTTTTGTATAAGACATTAAGCTGAAGCTCCGTCTTCCCTCTAAGTGAGGGGTGAAAAAGTCCCACAGCACTATTTCAAGGAGTAGGGCAATTGTCTCTGGTGCCCTGGCCAATATTTAATTGCTCGATCAACTGCACAAAAATAGATTATCTGGATATTAGCACATTGCTGTTGGTGGAAACTTGCTGTGCACAATTTGGCTCCTGATGTTCCCACAATAGTGTCTACATTTCAAAAATACTTCATTGACTGCAAAACATTGGGATGTCCTGTCATTCCAAAAGGTACTATATAAATTCAATTATTTTTTCCTTATGATCAAAATCATTCATAATTTTGAATGCTTCTATTAATCATCCCTCTTCTAAGATGAACAAACACAGGTACTCAATTGTCTCCATGTAACTGAAGACCATTATACCAGATTTAATACTGGTAAATCTCTTTCTCCAAGGCCTCCGCATTCTTCCGAAAACACTCCAGCTGAGGTTTATCCTTGCAAGCCGAAATAGCTCAGTTGGGAGAGCGTTAGACTGAAGATCTAAAGGTCCCTGGTTCAATCCTGGGTTTGGCATGAGCCCACCTGCTGGCTTTCTTTGCTATCTGCTAGTTATCTTTGGTCAGCATGGTGGTACATTAGTTAGCACTGGTGCCTCAGCGCCAGGGACCCAGGTTCGATTCCGGCCTCGGGTGACTGTGTGGAGTTTGCACATTCTCCCCGTGTCTGCGTGGGTTTCCTCCGGGTGCTCTGGTTTCCACCCACAGTCCAAAGATGTGTGGGTTAGGTTGATTAGCCATGCTAAATTGACCCTGGTGTCAGGGGGATTAGCAGGATAAATGTGTGGGGTTACGGGGATAGGGACTGGGTGGGATTGTGGTCGGTGCAGACTCAATGGGCTGAATGGCCTCCTTCTGCACTGTAGGGATTCTATGATTAACCAGCACCTTATGAAGGTTGAACAAAACCCCTGTGCTCTATGGGCGCTGCAAGATGTTGTCTGCTTTGAGTAAGGTGGTTGCGACTGACAGTCCCACAGGACTGGTTTTGTCCTCTTTGACTTTCTAAAGTCAAAGAGGACTGGTACAGGATGAGAATATGGAAACTGACATTTCAGTGACATTACATGGTGTGTTTCATGCCAGAACACAAATGCACTTTGAACCTGATCGCCTCACAAGTTGCTGAAGCCTCTGCTTAATCATAGGTTTGTCTTTCTAACTCACAGAGGGAAATTTTGCCATTTCCGTGCACCAATAACCATGATCCAGTGAGCTACTCCAGTGACTTTCTTGCTTTTTCCACTGGTGTTCAAATATACACATCCCACTGGCTGGATTAATGTACTAATCACTATTTGCAGCATTTGCGCACCCACTGAGGGGGTTTCCAGGTAATTCAATCGTATTATTCCAAGTGCAATTTGGCCGTCAGTCAGAGAAAATACCCTGGACAAACCTGGGTGTTCCTGAGAGTTCAGTAAAAAGAGGGCAGTGTGGTATGGAATTAACCCATAACCCATAAAGCACAGGGGTTTTGTTCAACTTCATAAGTTACTGGTTAAGCCTCAGCTGGAGTATTTTCGGAAGAATGCGAAGGCCTTAAATAAAGAGAAGAGATTTACCAGTATTATATCTGGTATAATGGCCATCAGTTACATGGAAACAATTGAAAACCTGGGATTGTTCATCTTCGGGCAGGAAGGGTTAATAGAAGCATTTAAAATTATGAATGTCTTTGATCATAAACAATGCCAATAGCACAGCCAAGTTTTTCCAGTGAAAAATATTGGAGGCACAAAGTTTTAGGTTAAACAAATTAATGGAAAAGAACATGCAGAAGAAAGGGTAGATTTATCTTATGACCAGGAATTTGCCCTTGTTCTGTTACTAATTGATCTTTATTCCTTAGTTTGAAGTAGAATAACTTGTGGATACATTACTAATTGAAAACGTAGCAAACTTTATTGGAATGCTGACATTTGAACACCACATTCTGACTGAATAATACTACTGTGGTAAGTTGGTACACTTATGAATTGAGTTTGTTTACTTTATCGGCATGGATTATTAATAATGTTCAAAGAATTATACTGTAAATTACTGAAGGCAAAGTCAACTCACAATGTTGAGTCTCAGAATAAGACGTCGGCAATTTAGGAACAACAGGAAATTTGTTCGCTCAAATGCTTGTGGATCTTTGGAATTCTCTACCCGAAAGATCAGCTAGTGCTCAGGTGTTGAATAGATTCGAGACAGATTGATAGATGTTTGGATATTAAGTGAATCAGGGAATACGGGGAGAGTGCAGGAAGCTGGAGTTCAGATTGAAGATTAACACCGGCTGCACCGAATGCCAGAGTCGATTTGAAGGGCCAAATGGCCTACTCTTAATCTTATTCCTTACATTTCTACCCTATCAGGAAAAAGGTATTTTTAAGTGGAATAGTTTATTCATAACAAGAACTCAATGTCAAAAATCAATGAGAAAATATCCCTATCTGGATAAATCATCGCTAAAAGTGAAGGAAATTATACTTCAGTAGCTGTCCCTCACTCCTCACATTTAAGAACAACATTTTATTATTTGTTAAAGCCTCAGTTTTTTTTCAGGCCCCTGCCCTCAGTCACTTATTAGGCTCCATATTGAATATCTCCAATTGGAATTTTGTCTTTCCAAACACCAAATTAGTTTCACCCGTGGTGAGATCTGAGAATCTTTAGCTCTGTATCTACCTCCCAAATGGTTTTAGTGTATAAATAAAACATTTGGTATGGTACTAAATTATATAGACCAGAAAAGGCATTGGTTCAATAGCTAATCTGTGCTAATTTAACTAATTTCAACCTATGGACTCGTAGAGTTGCTAAAATCAGCATCAAAAATCCAAAGTAGGGAGCAGGGTGGGGGAGGGATGGAATTTAGCCTATCTTTCTGCTGCGGGTCACATTCAATGGCCAGAACTTTAACACTGTGTAGAGGTTTGAAGCTCTTCATCAGTCACTGGAACAAAACCACTTGGACAAGTTGCAAGATGGAAGTCTGTGGTTGAGTCAATTCTGAAAAGAGAGGAGTCAAGAAGATTGAATATAAAAACAATTATAGTAAGTCCTCACTTTAAGTCATCCCACTTAACGGGCGTGATTTTCCTGAATCTGGACTAAGTGTCCATGACAGCAGGAAAACCGGAGTGTTTCCCATTGGTGCTGGCAGCATCAGTCAGGTGGGACTCACCCATCTGATGGATGCAAATTCATGCATCCTGCAAATCACAACAACCAGTCCGGCTTTTAAGGGTTCGGGGAACCATTTTAAAGGGTGCCCCGATCTCCGCCATCAGAGACAAGCCCCTAACCCCCAGAGGTGGAAATGGTGACACCCCCCCTGCTGACCAGGGGAGAACCACCAACTCCTCATCAAAAATGGGCATCCTCCACCCCCGCCACCCAAATAACGGATCACCCCCCTCCCCCCACACCATGCAGACATGAGGGTGACCTGACTCGATGCCACCTTCCCCCCCCCTCAGACCCCCACCCTCACTCAGGCCCCCTTCAGGCCCAGCACCTCGGCAGTGCAAACAATGCACTGCCCCCTGTCACCGACACCTTGGCCTGGCATCTTACATCCTGAAGGGGGGGGGTCATTGGGTAAATCCAGAGCACATGTGCCCTCTCCCACTGCCAGGCTGCAAAGGAATGGACCCCCAAGAGTCCTGGGGTTAGGTGGGCTCGGGCTGGGGACAAGAGTGTTGACCTTGCCACCTTCCCCCGGGTCACAACTTCAGAGCTAAGTGTTTTTCAGTTCCTCTTTTGTGTAAACATTATGGTTAGGAACAATGAGGGTACTTGACATGCATTCAAGCGTGAAGGGAAAGGTAAATAAACACAGCTGACTGCATGCTGTGTAAAACCCTTAAGCTGCCAGTCAAATGACAATTAAAAGGACGCGACGGGAATTAAATGGTAACAGAGGTTTTGAAATGGTTGCAAGGTATTTCAAAGACTCTGAGCTGTGGAGATGGGAATTCTCCCCGAGTAAAAGTGACTGTCTTCTGACAATCAGAGGACTTCAAAGGGGTCTGTTCATAACTGCGGCTTGCTAGAGAGAGAGAGAGAGATCCCTGATGCAGAATGGAGTGCTGCTGTGATTTAAAAGCCTACCAGGTGACCAAGAGGCATGGAGATTTAAGTAACCAAGGCACTTCAAAGTTCTCAGAGATGGCAGGCAGGAATGAAGATGTTGAACAGAGCGCTGCTTGAAATCACCATGCCAGGGGTGATCTTCAAGTCTGCCAGGGCTAGGAAGAAGTCTCACAACACCAGGTTAAAGTCCAACAGGTTTATATGGTAGCAAATACCATAAGCTTTTGGAGCTTGCTGCTCCTTCGTCAGATGGAGTGGTCTCTGTTCTCCAACAGTGCACAGACACAGAAATCAAGTTACAGAATACTAATTAGAACAACCTGGCTGGCTGTAGAGATTTGCATTCTAATTAGTATTCTGTAACTTGATTTCTGTGTCTGTGCACTGTTGGAGAACAGAGACCACTCCATCTGACGAAGGAGCAGCAAGCTCCGAAAGCTTATGGTATTTGCTACCAAATAAACCTGTTGGACTTTCACCTGGTGTTGTGAGACTTCTTACTGTGCTTATCCCAGTCCAACGCCGGCATCTCCACATCAGGGCTAGGAAGGGCAGTCCAGCCACACGACCCCCCATCCCGGGGGAGAGTGATGGGGTCAACCCCTTGCCCCCAGCCCGAGCCCATCCAATCTCCCAGGACCCTTGGGGGAACCTGTGCAGCCTGGTAACGGCAGAAAGGTGAATGGCTATTGGACCTACCTCCTTGACACCCCTTGGGTCATTATCAGCCCGGTGCATTTCCCTATGGGGAGGCGGGTGCAAGGCAGGAGGCTGCTGAATGAGCTGCCCAGCCCACTAATTGTATTATAATTTAGCGGGTTTGTACAATTTTTGGGATCTGCCCAGTCTGGGTTATTTGGCCATCGCCCCATTCAGCAGGGCATCAGGATTCCCGCTGGCCATCTGACATGACTGGAGAAACCCTCCTTTGTTGTCTGGTTTTAAAGTCATTTAAAGCCTGTTATTCTGATTTGCGTTGTCACTTAAGTTTTTAGTTTATTTATTAGTGTCACAGGTAGGTTTACATTAACACTGCAATGAAGTTACTGTGAAAATCCCCTAGTCATCACACTCCGGTGCCTGTACGGGTACACTAAGGGAGAATTTAGCATGGCCAATGCACCTAACCAGCTCGTCTTTTGGACTGTGGAAGGAAACCGGAGCACCCGGAGGAAAACCACGCAGACACGGGTAGAACGTGCAGACTCCGCATAGACAGTGACCCAAGCCAGGAATTGAACCCAGATCGCTGGCGCTGTGAGGCAGCAGTGCTAACCACTCTGCCACCATGCCGCGCCGTTAGGTTGCTCCCGTGCATTGGCAGCATAAAGTTGCATGTCATCATCGCGTGTCTTTGCACATAGTCATCGCAGATCAGTGAGCGAATAGAAATGCTATTGACCTGAATCTGTGGAGATTTGAACAAAGAATACTGGAAACCTACCTGAAGGTCATTGAAGGGTGAGGGTAACCATCTGTGACATAGGATTAAATATTTTCTTCGAAGGATGAAGAATGCTCAGGAAGAAAATCAGTGGGGCAACCAAACACAATGGGCAGAGATAAAAGGAGATGTGAAAATGTAATGCAGCGTTTCATGACTGAAAGGTTACCAAAAGATTTTCTTTTAAATATGCATTTAACTGTAAGACTGCATGAGCTGCAGAATAAAGCATTTAGGGGACAAGGTTTCTGAATGTTACAGAGGTTTTCAGTGGAGTCTAGGGTCAGAGGACCAAACTTACAGGCTTCACCTTGGCTTCTAATCTTAGAATAATCAAATTATATAGCTCAGAAGGAAGCCATTCAGCCTATCAAGCCTATGCCAGCTCCTTGTAATAGCTATTCAACTAGTCCCACCCCCCTGCCCTTTGCCTGTAGGCTTCTAATGTTTTCCCTCCTATTTCTACAGCATTCCTTTTACATTTAGTGACTTATTCTCTTTGCAAGTTATTTCAGCTCGGAAAGCGTGGTTCTGCACATGTGCAGTACAGTATTTCAACTTGTACATTGCTGCTTCCAAGCAAATAATATCAGAAGGAACCTTACATTGGCTTTAACGTTGATTCCCATGGGCACCCATGGTTCACTTAAAGTTGTTTCACTTAAAATCACGGTTTTCAGGAATGCAATGACAACTCTAAGTGAGGACTTACTGTAGAAGTTTTATTGCACTATTCGTGACAGGACCCCAAATGATTCATGTTCAACATGAGTTCCGGTTTTCGTTAAAACCAGGAACAAACCTGTACATGTGACAGAAAGAATTTTAATTGAAAATTATGTAACTTCTATCAATGTAAACTTTCAACCAGGGGCCAGAATTCGCCAATGTCGTACGCTCCCACCACCACTCTCAGTGAGAACGGAGAATTTGGCGCACAGCCAAATCTCCATTCACAGCAGCGGGACTGGAGAATCCCAGCTGCGGATGAGTTCGGAGAATCCTGGCCAAGATTCTTTCAGATCGTTCCATCAGTAAATAAAAACTAACAGTAAATTTTAGTTAAGTCACATTTCTCTTTTAACATACCAACGCCACAGACACTGTGAACTTCTGATTTCAACTCCCAGAATTCACTACATTACTCATGCACAGGGTGGAATTCTCCCAGCAGCTCCAATGGTGGGCAGGGGTCGGGAGAATTTGATTGGAGTGCAAAAATCGGTTTCACGTCAGTGTGAATTTCCAGCGGTATCTTCCATTAGTGCATGCCGTGGCAGATCGGGAATTCCAGTAAAGGGATGCAGGTAAAGGTCCACCGGGATCTTTCACCCTTGCCTGATTCCCCACTGGCCCAGAGGAAATGTATACGGGTGCAAAACACACTGGGAACAACATGCCATGCAGATGTGGGGACTTACCTGAAGGATGCCAGTGGCTACCTCCGGAGTTCATAATAGAGGCCATCGGTAAACCTAGACCCCAGAACACCATAGCAGTGGATGCAGGAGAGTATTGACAGGTGGATCTTCCGGATACAGTGCCATCGAGGAGATCCATTTTGCACCCTCAGGATTTGCCTGCAGATCCATCTTCATTTTCAGGAGGTCCATCTTCATTCTTCGATAGTGAGTCAGTGATGATAGAATCATAGAATCCCTACAGTGCAGAAGGAGGCCATTCAGCCCATCGAGCCAGCACTGACAACAATCCCACCCAAGCTCACCTTCACAACCCCACGTATTTACCTTGCTAATCCCCCTGACACTAAAGGCCTGATTTTACCATCAAGTTGCGCCCGTTTTCAACCAAAACTTGGTAAAGTCGGGCGTGAGGCGAGTAGCACGATCCGCACCTGCCTCCGCGCCAGTTCCCCCTTTATCAAGGCCTGAAAATATCCACGATCGAGACCATGGCCGAAACGGGCGTGACGGCCATTTAAATGCATTTGCATGCATTCAAATTGACTTGATGGGCTGCACGCCCAATCTTACTGGCACTTCCCCCTTTACCACCGTGTTCACCAATCCAGATTCAGCGCGAAACAGACATGCTGCACTGAAGTCCGATTCGGGCGCTCCAATTAGTGAGGAGGTAGGTGCCGAGCTTCCCGACGGCTCTCTGCTTGACATCAGTGGTGGTGGGGGGGTGGGAGGGGGGTGTCCGCTGCCACTCTGCCTGTGATCAGTGAGGGGGAAGGGGGGTCCGCTGCCACTCTGCCTGACATCAGTGGTGGGTCAGGCGGGGGGGGGGGAGATTAGGGGTCAGTAATGTTGTAGGAGTTGGGCAATGTCTGCGGGGCCCAGGGGGAGGCATTATCCGGCCCGGGAGTGATGTGGCAGGGGAGCCGTATTCTATCATTTTTTGTCTGTGCATGCGCAGTTGGAGGTGCCAATCAGAGCTGCAGGATTTCGGGCGCACTAAGCCCTGCCCACAGGTTTGTGCAGCACGATTCAGAATTGCTGATATTTTTTCAGGCAGAGTGCGTATGGAGGTGCCTGAGAACGGGTCTAAAAGTCGGATCTGAAACACTCCCAGTTTCAAGTCCGCCCAGCACTTAGAATCAAAATGGTAAAATAGGGCCCTAAGGTCAATTTAGCATGGCCAATCAACCTAACCCGCACATCCTTGGATTATGGGAGGAAACTGGAGCACCCAGAGGAAATCCACATAGACACGGGAAGAACATGCTAACTCCACACAGACAGTCACCTGGGGCCGGAACTGAACCCGGGTGCCAGGCGCAGTGAGACAGCAGTGCTAACCACTGTGCCACCATGCCACCTAAAATAAGCAGGAGATGGACATGTCAAATAAGGAAGTAGGTGAGAATATTGCAGATGTCCTAACAATAGTTTTTCAAATGATGTTGGGCAACTTTTCAATATGCCACCCGGATACGATGGAGGACTACGCGCAATCAGGTCTTGCCCACCGTGGAAAATGGCGCAAAACACCCGGGCGCATAATGAATGCGGTCGGGGCCAGAAGATACGGTGTGGTTCCCCATTGGCCTCCACAGCGGGAAAGACTCCACATTCCCGCCCACAGTGTTGCCACAGAAAATGGAAAGTGGGTGTTTGTTCAGCTTCCTGCACTCCCTGCAAGTGTTCTCTTGAAAACGCAATCACTAATCAATTCCAGTCGGATCCAAAACAAAATTACTTTGGCAATAAATATTTCAACCATCCAGTCGGGGAAGTTAAAATGTGTGAAGTGACAGGCAAGGACATCTCGGTTGGTGACAGCAACCTCTTGTGGGAGGTCAACCAACAGATCAGAGCAAGCAGTTGCTACCTAATCAAAGGTTTGTTGGGGAAGAATGCATCAAACTCTAACAAGAACGCAGATAAGGTAGAAATACCCTTGAGCTACCCTCAATGTTCCAGATGTTGGGCAAGAAGGAAAAGAGTTTGAAAAAAAAGCTGAAAGAATATCCTGCCAGGCAAATCAGGCTTCAAATTCCTTTACATTTTTACAATTAACAGTCAAGAGGAATGCCAATCTGATTACACAAATCCTCATTATTTAATTTAAGGTGGCCTATCTCATTATAAGGATTCGTCAGCCCTGCAATAAAATCAAGTTGCCACATTTACAAGATTTTAAACTGCATTTCATACACATACATCGCATGCCTGCAATGTTGTACAACATGAACGGGTCATGTCAAAAAGTTGATACTTTGGAAAGTTTTGATGTACAGCTGGGGGGATGGGGGAGACACAGTAAGAAGTTTAACAACATCAGGTTAAAGTCCAACAGGTTTATTTGGTAGCAAAAGCCACACATGACCACGGGATGGGGGAGATACAGTGATAGTCAAAGGCAACGTTCTATCTCCTTTAAAAATTATAATACTGCCCTAAGCCATCTTCTCTGGGCCAGCAAGTATAACCATTGCCAAATTAACAGTGATTATAGTTTGTATCTGGTTCCACGAAATGATCATTCTTCTTTGTTTGAAAGGAAGTAAGACAAAGTGGAGTGTGTAGTTTATCAAGACCATTCTTTTTTCCCCCCACTCATGGCTACATTTAGGGGATCACAAATTTAAAAGTTATGAAAAATGAATTGCACAAAAGTTGCTTGTCATGCAATTTGAGACACTGAAGGGGGTGGAGGGGTAGGGGGATTTTTGTCTTTGCTGCTGAGTTAGTCATCTGGCAGAAATCAATGGAATGAAGGTCAGGTGGGTTCTATAAAGAAGGGGTAATTCACTCCAGCAGATTGCAACCCAGGCAGTGAATGCAAACATCCCTATCCCGATCAGTTTGAAAGTAACAAAAAGGATCCTTCACTCAAATCATCAAAATGCATGTGGTCAATGAACAGGGAAAAGGCTGGGCACTCGCCTGGATAGATGCAGTTGTAAAACACGCCAGAAACATAAACACTGCCCATCCTGTTGGACTCAGCAGCCACTTTTCTACAATTAGTGGAATCTGGTTACAGTATATACCTACAGGATCCACTACAGCAACTCTCTGATTTTACTTTGAAAGTGCCTCACAGCTCTACCAACAAGAAGGACAAGACAACTAATACCATCGCCATTGAGTCAATCACCAATCGGGGGGGAATTTTCCCAGCCTGCCCACCATGGGACTCGTAGTCGGCAGGTGGGAGGCAGACCACGCAAAGATCTGTTGGCCTCAGGCGGGATTTTCCGGTTTTGGGGCGAGCACAGCCGGAAAATCCTGTCTCCCGATTTGGGTGTATGCAATTAGCCAAGATCCTTGAATTCCCTATCCAGCACCAGTGGGATCCCTTCAGCACAAAGATTGGGCTGTTCAAGGACAAGGCGCAACATCACATTTCTTTTAATTCATTCATGGGATATGGACATCAATGGTAAGCCTAGCATTTATTGCCATTCCTAAATGCCCTAGGGAAGATGGTGGTGAGCTGCCTCCTTGAACCACTGTGTTTGTGTAATGAAGGTACTCCCAAAGTGCTATTAGGAAGGGGCTTTCCAGGGCTTTGACCCACTGATGATGAAAGAATGACGATACATTTTCAAGTTCATGGCAACACCACGATCTACAAGTTCCCCTCCAGTTAAGTGATTTGGAGGCGAACTTGTAGCTGGTGGTGTTCCCATCTACTGCTGCCCTTGTCCTTCTAGATGATGGAGGTCACACAATAGACCATCAGCAATAAAATGAGATTGTCATCGACTTCAGGAAGCGTAAAGGAGAACATGCCCCTGTCTACATCAACGGGGACGAAGTAGAAAGGGTCAAGAGCTTCAGGTTTTTAGGTGTCCAGATCACCAACAACCTGTCCTGGCCCCCCATGTGGATGCTATACTTAAGAAAGTCCACCAATGCCTCTACTTTCTCAGAAGACTAAGGGAATTTGGCATGTCAGTTACGACTCTCACCAACTTTTACAGATGCACCATAGAAAGCATTCTTTCTGGTTGTATCACAGCTTGGTATGGCTCCTGCTGTGCCCAAGACCGCAAGAAACCACAAAAGGTCATGAATGTAGCCCAATCCATCACGCAAACCAGCCTCCCATCCATTGACTCTGTCTACACTTCACACTGCCTCAGCAAATCAGTCAGCATAATTAAGGACCCCGTGCACCCCAGACATTCTCTCTTCCACCTTCTTCCATCGGGAAAAAGATACAAAAGTCTGAGGTCACGTACCAACCGACTCATGAACAGCTTCTTCCCTGCTGCTGTCAGACTTTTGAATAGACCCACCTTGTGTTGAGTTGATCTTTCTCTACACCCTAGCTATGATTGTAACACGACATTCTGCACTCTCTCGTTTCCCTCTCTATGAACGGTATGCTTTGTCTATATAGCATGCAAAAAACAATAATTTTCACTATATGCTAATACATGTGACAATAATAAATCAAATTTTAAAAAATCAAATCAAATCAAATCAAAAAATTCTGGCCTTGCCAGAATCACCCACATCCTAAGAACTTTGTTTTAACTTATACAAGTACAATTGCTTATTGTATATTCAGTGCCAGTGGGTGGACCTTACTACTTATTTCGTAAGCATGTCACAGCAACATCCTTTTTTTGCCTAGCTCATTAATTATTTTTCATTTTTCCAAAGGAAACTCAATGGAAAATCTAAGAGACATTAGACTTGTATGATGTGGCAGGCTTTATACATTAAATTGAAGAGCACTGGTGGCAATTTACAGATAATTATCCCTTCCAGCTGTATGTATTAAGCTTCTTGGTATTTGCTACTGATCATTGTAACTGCTAATCTCCTTATACTTAAGGTGTCAGGTTTTCTTTTGATGTTATAAAACATGTTGCCTCTCGTTTTTGGTAGGACCCACATTCAAGGTAACACAATTATAGTGCTACATTTTTTAAAACTGCATTCGCCATGATTTATAATTTTTATTTGTGCAGTCTTGAAAAATTGAGAACAAAAGCAGGACAGTTCTCTATCTTAAAATATGTAAAGCGTGCATGTGTTTTATTTCAACATTGACTGATATTGTCTCTTTGAAAAATATGTAGAAAACAATGAAACTCGGAATGAGAATGGCTAGATGTAAAAACATATGAACATACAAATTAGGAGCAGGAATAAGCCCTTCGAGTCTTCACCGCCATTTGATAAGATCGTGGCAGATCTGTCTGTGGCCTCAACTCCATTTCGGCTGCATATCCCAAATATCCTTTGATTCCCTTGCTCACCAAGAATTCGTCTAACTCTGCCTTAAGAAGATTCAATGATACAGCCTCCACCGATCTCTGGCAAAGAGAATTCCACAGACTCGTGCCCCTGTGAGAGAAAATATTTCTCCTCATCTCCATCTTAAGTGAAAGACCCCCTGTTTTTAAATTGCATCCCTGGTTCTAGAGCCTCCCACAAGGGGAAACATCCTCTCAGCATCCACCCTGTCAAGTCCCCGGGTGATCTTGTATATTTCAATAAGATCACGTCTCATTCTTCTGAAGTCCCGTGGATACAGGCATGACCTGTCCAACCTTTCCTCATAAGACAACCCATCTTTGTTTCTTAAATTTAATTTTTTCCATGGCAGAACATTTATGCTTTTCTAGCAAATCTGTGCGTGGGGTGCAAGCGCTCTTTCCTTTGCTGTTTCTTTGTCTTCAAACTCTCTTCACGTTTGTTTCGTCAATGATGCATGACATGGGTCTTCTTTGGTCACAAATCCAAAGGCTTATACTTCTTACCCTTGTAGAACCTTCTCAAGTTCTCTTTTTACGTCTGATTGATAATCAAACATGTCAATGTCCAAATTAATGTTTAGTGTAATTATGATCTCGCCATATTATCTAATATATACATAAATAAAAGAACTCTGTCTTTATATCTTCAGAGCTGTATTTTGTTTCAGAAACTCATTACCTTAATGACTATTTTAACATTTAAAATGACACCGTAATAATCCATTCTATGACGTGGGAGGAAGTAAAATTGTAACAACAACTCCTCTTTGAATGAGATTCCAATTTCTGCAGCAAAAGTCAGAAATTGGCTGGAATTCTCTGGCCGTTCACGTCCCACTGCCACTGCCAGCGAGAATGGAGAGTTTGGCGCTCAGCCAATTCTCCGATCACTGCAGTGGGACCGGAGAATCCCAGCTGCGGACGAGGTTGGAGAATTCTGCCCACTTTCTCAATAGTAAGGAGAGGAAATTGGAGAACTGGCACTCAAAAATCCACTCAGACATGTCTCTCAGCGACAACTTTTTAAGTGTTGCTGGAGCTTTGAGAACAGATCTCCAACCTACTGGTGATATGATACACAAAAATAAAGAGCATTTTTCAACAAAGAAATTAAAAAGGGACATGTGTAATTGTTTAATCAATCTTATGCATGTATATTTTAAATTTTCACTTCAGCACATTAGTACAATTGATACAAAAACATTTTTGTTCTCCTTCCATTTGTCCATGGTTTGTGTTGAGCAGACTTAAACCAGTATGATATACATGCCTGCAAGTCTTAGACTGGTCTTCTTCTGTGATCTTAGGAATCAGATGGGAGTTATACCAACAAGCCAATGTGCACCTGAAATTCGTCTGCATTGACGTGAGAGGTGAAATTATAATTGACCTCAAATGATTCAAGTGAAATTAAACTGGGGGATCCATGCATTAATCCAGTCCAAACTAGGTTGGTATTGAATTCAGTTTGGTTAGTCTGTATTTTCTGAAGTAAAGCTCTACAATTTAGATGCTTCTACAAAAAAAACCTTGGCCCACGGAAGTCTCCTAATTCCTTCTGCTGGCTTGATCCTTGGATCCTTTTTATGGCTAGACATGGAACCCTCCCATGACAGTATAGAGTGGTGGCAGCACCTTTGCACTATCAAAAGAATAGCTGTGAATATACTCAACTGGAGCTATACTTTACAATAAAACAGTACTGCAGTCCTCAATAGCAGAACTGAACAGGCAGAGAAAGATGTGTCATCTGGAATATCTCAATGGTTGTTCGAGTGGGGGACGGCTGCAGCAGATGGAAACTTCAAATCATCTTGTTTTCCCTGTCATTGGATCAAGGTTTAGTTCTGCCCAGACACATGTAGATGCTTTCCCATGCTCAAAGATGTCACCCACAGGTGCCTTTTTTTCCCAAACATCTCTCAAGTCCTTTAGCAACCAGCAAATAGCGGTGGGTGCAGTATTGTGTTGAGAGGAAGCTTCTAATCATGATTGGGAATGGAGGTGGGGTGGTTGTCTGGCACTGAAATGAGACAGGGATGTGTAAAAATACTTAACTGTGGGGACCTGAATTCAGCCGGTTAAAAAGGGACCTAGTCCAGATGAATTGAAATTAAAAATTGGTAAGCAAAGCATTAATTGAATAATGGGAAGCCTTCCCAGAGGAGATGGTTTGGGTACAGAGTAAACACATTGACATGATGGGGAAAGGAAGAGCATCCAAAACTTAAGCAAACGGAGACATGTGACAATATTATGGTTACTAATAAAGTAGAGAACAAACCTGAATACAGGAAACAAAAAGGAGTTCTAAACAAAAAAAGGTGGCATGGTGGCACAGTGGTTAGCACTGCTGCCTCACAGTGCCAGGGATCCGGGTTCAATTTCAGCCTCGGGTGACTGTCTAGGTGGAGTTTGCACGTTCTCCCCATGTTTGTGTGGGTTTCCTCTGGGTGCTCCGGATTCCTCCCACACTCCAAAGGTGGGCAGGTTAGGTGGATTGGCCATTCTAAATTGCCCCTTAGTGTCAGGGGGATTAGTAGGTTAAATAGGTGGAGTTACGGGAAAGAGCCTGGTTGGGATTGTTGTCGGTGCAAGCTTGATGGGCCAAATGGCCTCCTTTCGCAGTGTAGGGATTCTGTGATTTTATGGAACAAAAGAAAAAAAAGAGCTCATGAGAATAGATTAGCGGCTAACATAAAAGGGAACTCAAACGTTTATTTTAAGCACATAAAAGGGTAGTCAAGAAAAGATGGGCTTCTTCTTGTGGAGGCAGAGGCAGATGTGAGGGCTTCACATCTGTTTTGACTAGAGAAGAGGATACTGCCAATTTACTAGTAAAGGAGGAGGCTGTTGAACTATTAAATTGGATAAAAATAGATTAAGAGGACATATTTAAAAGGATGACAGATTGACAGCCTTCAAAGTAGAAATGTCACCAGGTCCAAATGAGATTCGTGGTAATTTACTGCGAACATTTGGGATGGAAATCATAGAGACATTGGCCAAAATCTTCCAATCCTCTTTGGATATGGGGCCTAGAAGATTGCAAATATTTAACAAAGTTACAAAAGGATAAAGTTTGCAGTTGCGAGCTAAATAATTTAGCATTGGTGATGGAGAAACGTTTAGAGACAATAATCTGGAACAATATTAACTGGCATTTGGAAAAATATGCTCTAATAATTAAAAGTCAGTGTGGATTTTTCTAAAGGCAAAATCTAACTTGTTTCTAAATAATTTGATTGAGTTTTTGATGAAATAACAATGAGGATTAATGAGGATAATGCAGTTGATATTCAAAAGACAAATTTGACAAGGTACCAGATATTAAACTTCTCAGAAAAACTTAAAACCCATAGGGCTAAAAGACCAGTGGCAGCATGGAGACAAAACTGGTTGAGGGTCAGAAAGCAGAGAACAATGAGTGATGAACAATGATTCTTCAGACTGAAGGGAACTATATAATGATGTTTCCCAGGCTTCCATATTAAGACCACTGCTTTTTATGATATACATTAATGATCTGGACCTGAGTATGCAGGATATAATTTGTAAGTTTGCATGATATGAAACTCAGGAATGTAGTAAGCATTGAGACATAAACTCAGGAAATCTGCAGACACAAATGTTAGGGACTGGATCACAAACTCCAAGGTATATTATGAAGTTTGCCTAGACAACAATCTTTTTTGATTTTTGCATTAGGATGAGTATGATTTGATTGACCCACCAGGAGGCTTTTTTTACACAAAAATGATTTAACATCACAGTAAAGACATAACAAAAAGAATTAGCATAACGTTTATCAGTTGAAATATTTAAACATGACAAGGTATAATTCTTAACAGCTAACTATCACTATATTTCCAATTTAAGCAATATCCCCACAGACATATATATTTCTACAGAATCAGTTGGCACAAAAACAGATATGCTCATGTGGGTGCTACACTTCCAGCCTTTTGACACCTCTGGACAAATACAGAAAGATACATGTTTTCTGACTCCCATACAACAGCCTCCAGAGAAAGAGACTTATTCCTGGCAGATCCCAGTCTTCAAAAACAGAGAGAGAGAAAGGGAGACACTCTCTAACACTTCCAAGCTGCAACTGAGCTTATTTCTCTGTGTAAACCTAATCCCACCCAATCACATGATTTTTCCTGTCAATTAACTTAATCAAGCCCTACTCTGAAAAACCCCAGGAGAAAGTACTAAAATACCAGAACTGCATTACTCCAGATTAAAGCAAACATTCAAGCAAATAGAACCAATTATACTTCTGCAGTATCAACAGGGATTGTCGGTTAGAGAAAAAGTGGCACCAGTTAATAGAACTGACTGCTAAACAAATCCTGCACAAGAAACATGGCACAAATTAATTCCTTAAAGGCACAGTATCATCACACAGGAAAGAAGAAATTTAAATCAGACAAGTATGCAGTAATTCATTTTGATAGGCAAAATGAGGCAAGGTAATATGAAATAAAAATGTTAAGGGAGGTTCAGGGGGACCTGGGATTTGTATATACAGTTCTTTGAATGTGACTAGTTGAGAAGGTTGCTGAAAAAGCACACAGGATCCTTGACTTTATAATGGAGGCATAGAAAGCAAGGGAGTTATGATAACCCCGAATAAGTCCTTGGTTAGACTTTTGTGTTCACTTCTAAGCACTACACTTTAGGAAGGACGTCAAGGCCTTGGAGAGAGTGCACAAGAGATTTACTGGAATTGTACCAGGGACGAGGGACTTCAGTTATGTGGAGATATTGGAGAAGCTGGCATTGTTCTCTTTAGAATAGTGAAGATCAAGAGACAATCTGACAGAGCTGATCAAAACCGTGGTTTTGATAAGAGTAAATAAAGAGAATCTGCTTCCAGGGAGCAAGATCAGTAACCAGAGAATACAAGTTTAAACTGATTCACAAAAGAACCAGAGATGACATAAGGAAACAATTTTTACCAGCGAGTTATGGTGACCTAGAATGTAACACCTGAAAGGATGCTGGAAACATGTTCAATCGCAGCCTTTAGTAAAGTGTTGGTTAAACATTTGAAGGGAAATAATTTTCAGGGCAGTGAGGAAAGAGATGGGGAATGGAATTAATTAGATAGTTCTATCAAAGAACCAGTACATACACAATGGGCCAAATGGTCTTCCTTTGTCCAATACCATGCCATGATTCTGTGATTCTAAAGTAATGACATATATCAAGTGCAATTATTCCCTAATTTGTTTATCTAAACGTTTAATATATATTCCATCATATTGCAAGCAACAGGATTCCATTTGACATATAAAGTCATGTCTCTCTGGATGTTTAAAAAATACCTAAGTACAGTTGTATTCTCTCAAGATCAGGCCTTGTATGCCAAAATAAATTGTCAGTGCTATTTGATCTTAACAGCCCCTCCTTTGATTTTACTGCCATAATTAAAATATAAAACAAAACCCTTGAAGCATGTATCTCACTTAGGAAGTCAAAATCCTTTTCTATAATTTCAGCGAAAACAATTAAGGCTACTAATTGGGAAATCTAGTTTGGTGCTAAAACTATCAAAGGGGGAATTTTACCCTTTGGGTGTCATTAGTTCAAATTGTTCATATTGTATTCCAGAGACATCTAGTGGCAGTTTGTGGGGACTGCACCAATTACAGCCTGTTACTGGCACAGATGAATTTTTTATATCCATTTATTTTTGGCACATCACTTTGCCAGTCAAATGCTTGCATCCTTATTATGAAATTATTATCCAGGTTGTTCACACTTTAGCAGTCCAAAGGTACTTTCTGTTATATGGGCTACATATATGCACTTAAGCATTAGAAAAAATACAGTTTGCAATTAGTACTTTTTTCCTGCAAACAATCAGTTTTTTGGAAACCTAAAGGACTTGTTTGAAGTCATGCAGATCTATTCACAGAATAACTGGGTTAGCACATTATTCGGGTGCAGAAAGGCAGAGCAAAGAATTGTCATTTAAATGTGTCTAAAAATGCTGCTGCCTTTTGAATATTTAAGGTTAAGGAACTGGATTTCGTAACTTGCCTGTGACAAGCCATGAGTACCCACAAAACTATATTTTCCTTATTATGTGGGCTGCAGTGCAATATTTTACTTGTGTCCTATCTGCGTTACTTCACAACTATGTGTGCAGTACTTCGCTGCAATTGATGCTGCAGTTGAGCTTAAGTGTAGTCATCGTACATAAATATATCTTACTCTGCTTCACTGAAATATTTCCGGCCAGCCAGAATCATGCCATTATTTTCCAGCAGGCACTAATGTATTATTCTACAGTATCTTTGAGAGATTATTTTGGTTGTTCCAAACCTTTCGTTGTGCCAGTTTGATATTTAACCAGCGGCCAAGCACCAGTAGTAAATGGTTCTTTCAAACATGATCCTCATTTATATTTTAGCTCCACTGAAATACCGTGATCTTATTCTTCTGTTCAGAACACCCTGTGCTCATTTATTTGGGGTGTGTAGATTGCCACTGACATCTATTCTTCCTGCCATGGGAAAACAATGTCACCTTGGACATACAGTTCCCATGTAAAGTCAGCCCCTATTACGTCATTCTTGTTTAAATAATGAAACTGTTAAGTAGACTTCACACACAACTGTCACATTATGATTATTCTTATGACCTCCAGTCCTCCGATTTTCAAGAGCTTGACTCTATTTAAAAGGGCAAGCAGCATAAGATTGATACTGTGGAGCTAAGCTGCGCTCATTCAGTCAGAATATTGTATCACCGTATATGTTACAAATGCCGTTATACTGCAACTACTGGCTTCACGCTGGTACAATTTTGTGATCAATCCACGCTAACCGTAACAATATTACCCATCTGAACTATTCTCGAATTGGGAATAAACAGGCATACATTTGTGTTTAAGTGCATGTGCAGATCTCTGTTCACTGGTTGTGGAATTCTTTGAAGTGAACGAATAGCTGACATGTCTATCAATTCTCCTTTTAAACTTCGAAACATGCTTTATTTTTTCTTTTCACAATTTTTAACAGGGAAGTGGGCAAGTGTAAAGTAGTTCCTCCGCTTTATATGGATCTTTATTTTATCTTTTACAAAGGAAAGTAAATCCTATAAAAACAATATTTAAAAAATATATTACATCCACTTTCATTGCAGTCAAAGCTTGAGTAATAAGACCACTTTGACAATCTTAACAATCAACATCAGTGACCGCGATGAAGGTTTTGGATGTACTGGCTGCATGTTTGTAGATGACACAGTCATTTGTGCTACTGCTCGGGACCTTATAAAACAACCATCATTATTTTAAGACCACCAAAAGTGTTTTGCAGTCAGTTAAGTACTTTTGAAGCATAATCACTTTTCGGATGTAGGAAAATGCTACAGTCTGATTCAGGTGTAATGGAAGGAAATGGGTTAGCATCTGGCTTATGTTGCTTAATATGGATAAATATAGTATCGTGCATGCAGACAGAGCTAATACCAAGGATCATGCTTGATACAAAATTAAAGTCTGTTGAGTGGGAAAGGGACCTAGGCACCATAATACATGAGTGTCCAAAAGTGGATGACCAGTGCCTTTAAGCTCCTGCAAAGGCAAGTAGAGCACTAGAATGAACTGCATGAACAATTCAGTATGAAGCTAAAAGAACTATGCAACTATGCTATCATTTTACAAGACATCAGTTAGACCTGCATCTGAAATACTTGGTTCAGTTTTGGATAAATTTTATGGATAAGGTTGAAAGGGGAGCCACTAGGATGATTCCTAGTTTAAAAGTCCTTAGCTATCACAATATGCTTAGAAGCTTTTTTTTCCTGGATGTTACCATTGACCTGAACCTGAACTGAATCAGCCATATAAATACTGTGGTTATAAGAGCAGGTTAGAAGCTAGGAATCCTGTAGTGGGTAACTCACCCATTAGAAACATAGAAAATAGGTGCAGGAACAGGCCATTTGGCCCTTCAAGACTGCACCACTATTGAATATGATCATGGGTGATCATGCACTTTCAGTATCCCACTCCTGCTTTCTCTCCATACCCCTTGATCCCTTTAGCCGCAAGAACCATGTCCAGCTCCCTCTTGACCATATCTAATGAACTGGCCGCAACAGCTTTCTATAGTAGAGAATTCCATAGGTTCTCAACTCTCTAAGTGAAGAAGTTCTTCCTCATCTCAGTCCTGAATGGCTTACCCCTTATTCTTAGACTGTGAACACTAGTTCTGGACTTCCCCAACATTGGGAACATTCTTCCTGCATCTAGCCTGTCCAGTCCCATCAGGATTTTATATGTTACTATGTCTGACTCCCCAAAGTCTGTCCACCATCTACAAAGCACAAGTCAGGAGTGTGATGAAATGTTCAACACATGTCTGGATGAGTGCAGCTTCAACAACATTCAAGAATCTTGACACCATCTATGACAAAGCAGCCAGCTTGATTGGCACGCCATTTACCACTTTCAACATCCACTCCCTCCACCAGTGATGCAGAGTGGCAGCAATGCGTTCCATCTACAAGATGCACTGCAGCCACTTCCCAAAGGTCATTTAACAGCCCCTTCTAAATTCACAACTTCTACCACCTAGGACAGGAGCAGCAGATGCAAGAGAACACCCTTCAAGGCATACACCATCCTGACTTGACCATCCCTTCATTGTCACTGGGTTAAAATCCTGGAACTCCCTTGCTAACAGCACTGTGAGTATTCCTACACCACTTACTCTGCAGCAGTTCATGAAAGACAGCTCAACACCACGATCTCAAGGGATGGGCAATAAATGCTGTCCTAGCCAGCAATGCCTACATCCTATGAATGAATAAATTAAAATTAAAATGTTGGGCCATTTTACATTAGAACAGTGTATGTTTTTGGAATCTTTAACTGATTTGTTTAAAATAATGAAGTACTATACTGTGTCTGTATCTGTATGGGACAACAATTTGAATTCAATGGGTTAGCTAGGGAAAATAAATGGTTATGTGTATTTGAATAAACATTGATCTAGGTTTGTTGTCAGGAAGCCTTTCTTCAAACAGAAGGTTTTTTACACTTGGAACCAGCTCATGTGGCAAATGTGGATTCATTGCAATAATGCAAAAATAGCTGGACATATTTATTACTGTGGCTGATATAACTACATGCAAAAGGTAGGCTAAACGTTGGATATGTGTCTCATATTTAATGTCATCCCATAGAATTCATTTGGATTTCTTACAGGGGGTCAAACAGGGATTCCCTTTAATTTTACTCTGAATTGGCCAAATACATTGTTAATCTGGATTTTAGCCTCTCCCAGGAGATGATATGACCACAAGTATGAGAATACACTTTGAATTATGATATTTAATTGCATCAAATATCTTATGTTGTTGCAACACCTAAACTTTACAGTAACAGATAGTATGCACGATGCATAGTTCCATGGCATAAAATACATCAGGTATTTTGGAATTGGTATTATTGAGTACCAACATTATCTCCTTCAACACTGTTCATCTATGATATATGTAAACAAGGACCCACCTTGTATTGAAAGGATATTAAGGTCAATTCAAGCTTGAAACTTGTGCTGTCTTCAGATATATTGGTATTCTGTCCCTTCAACAGAGATTTTCTATTAAAAAGGTAAATCAAAATCAATTTATTTTTAATCAATCAAAATGCATGATGTTGTGAGCCCTCCTACTCCCATCTCTAATAGAGATTCAATTATTCCATATCTTGTTCAAAAAATTCAACATCATTTTAATAGCTACATAGAAAAAAAATCCTGTTTTTTTTCTTCTATTCTTTCTGTCCCATGTATTTTATTAAATTTTGTTTCAGATTGAAATCAGTAACATTTTATGTTTGAAGATAAGAGTACTGCTTTTCATCAAATGAAGCACAAGTCAAATTCATCCCATTTAAATACTAGACATGAAAAAATACATTGTTATTTTGTCAATTTCTCCTTCACATAGAAAAAAAGGAGGTAAGATTTATACCTGAACTTCTCTATATGGCTCCAATTGTTAAAAATAATGTTCAAAGATTAAAATGCTTTCAGTGTTTTAAATAGTTTTTTTCCCCATTTTTAAATGATCTTAAAGATACAATCTAATTTATAGGCACTATGATTCTTTTTGCTAAACAAAGGAAAATCTAATTTTCATCTGTGCATCATTATATTATTTCAGGCTTTTTTAATTTAATAAACTACAATTAGTGGTATTCCAGTGCTATATACTTTACTGAATCATTGTAATGCATTGTAATTAACACTATCATTAAAATCTTTGAGACATTACAATGTGGCAGTTTTAATTGCAGCCTACCTAATGTTTTTCTTTGCATGTTTCTGATTTCATAGCCATTTTCTACAATTACACCAGTCAGTTATTACACTGGAAATGATATAGGTCCATGTGCTAAGAACAAAATCTTTTTGCCTGTGATGAAATAAAACTATCAAGAGTGGATAAAATAGTATAATACAACCTGATTGAGATAAAAGGATACTACCAATCTGGTGGATAATCACTTGAGTTAGAAGAGGAGAGAAAATGGTTCCCACATACAAAATTAAATGGGATTTGCAGCAGGATATAGATTTATACCAGAGATTCTCGACATGGCTACATTTTTATCTTAGATGAGCCATTGAAGGAGCCGTTTGTAGAGATGAAGCTGCTTCTCCACAGGGGCTGAGTGATGATCTAGATCGTTGGCCATGGCCCCTCTGTGAAGAGTAGCTCTGGTGATCCATTGATCAAAGCCAGATTCTCATTAGAATAATGTTTGGCACTTGGGAATCTTTCAATGGAACAAATAAGTCTTAACAAATTACAAATGCCGTAAAACACTGCAGTTATTAATTACAGATTACTTGAAATAAAATATCCCTTTTTGAAACTTGCAATTCAACAGTCTAATTGAAATTTGAATTAATTATATATTATATAACATTATATTCCAATTACAATATTATTCATGGGCACAGAATGCCCCAAAGTGTTTTACAGTCAACAAAGTACTTTTGAAGTATAATCTATGTTGTAATGTAAGAAAAGAGGCAACAAACTTGCACACAACATTGCTCCCCCACAAACAACAATGTGATAATGACCAGATTATCTGTTTCTGTGGTGTTGATTAAGGGACATTATTGGCCAGCACACCAGGAGTAACTCCTCTGTTCCTCTTCAAAATAGTCCTGTGGGATCTTTCAAGTGAACCTGGAAGAACAGACGGGGCCTCATCCAAAAGATGACACATCCAACAATCTCTGAATACGTAAATGGAATGCCAATTCTGATTTTTGTGCTCAAGTCCGGAGTGAAACATAAACCTACAAATTTCTGATTCAGAGGCAAAAGTATTACTGAGTCATCCATGGCAGATCCTCATTTGTAAAAGTCAAGAAGTTCAAAACCATCCAGGACAAAGCAGCCGGCTTGATTGGCACTCCACCAATCACCCTCAACATCCACTCCTGCCACTGAAGCGCAGTGGCAGCAGTGTGCATCGTCCACAAGATGCACTGCAGCAACTCACCAAGGCTCCTTCTATAACCTGCAGTCTCTACCACCTGGAAGGACAAGGACAGCAAATACAAGGGAACACCACCACCTGTAAATTCCTCTCCAAGCCACACAACATTCTTATTTGGAAAGATATCACTGTTCCTTCATTGTCACTGGGTCAAGATCCCAGCATTATGGGCATACTTATGCCACATGGACTCCAAAGGTTCAAGAAGGCGACTTGCAACCTCATTCTCAAGGACAGTTAGGGATGGGGCAATTAATGTTGGTCTAGCCAACAATGTCTTCATCCTGTGAAATTTTTTAAAATTCCCATGATTTAGTCCACTATATCGATCAATGGATCTTGGTGAGCAGCTTTCCTTGAGATCAGCGGCAAACACTGCCGCTTTGCCAAAATCCAGGCCAATAAGTCAACTCTGGACTTAACGCATTTTGATGTATCAGAGATTGATCTTTTGTGAATGCAAATGTTCACATTCAGATTTTTGATTTTATTTGCCACGCAAATTGTGGTTAGATTGTTCTCAAACAAATTGTAGATTTTTGTAAATTTTTCCTAACCTAGATATAAAAGGCAGGAGTGGGGAAATAAAAAAAAATAAAATAAAATGTGCTCTTAGAGGGGAAAAGGCATCAGATCTGATAAACTGGTTAGGTTTGATTTAAAAAGTAAATCAAAGTCAAAAATGGCAAAAATATGAAAAAAGAATGGGGGAAAAGGAAGGAAGGAAGGAGACTAGAACTTGAGAGTAATTGCATGCTTCTAGCGATACTACATAGTCCTACACAGATGTAAGATGATTGGCAAAAGAACCAAAGGTAGCATTGAGGAAAAACCTCTAATTGCAGAGAGTGGTTATGATCTGGAATGCACTGCCTAGAAGGCTGGTGGAGGTGGAGGCTTTCAAAACGTTAAGTCCTGGAAGAGAAAGCATTTGCAGGATGACAAGGAAAGGTTTAAGGAGTGGGACTAGCTGGATTGCTCTGACAGAGAGCTGGCACACACTCGATGGGTTGAATGGCCTACTTCTGTGCTGCAACTGCTCTAATATTCTATGACACATGTCCTGACTGGCAAATTTGCCCTTATTGCCGTATGAGAAAATATTTGCTTGACATGAGACATTAGTCTTGTGATTTCATCGCCTCACTTTAGACACAAAGAAAGTCTTAATCACTGCTGGTAATTTAAGCACATTTAATAATAAATAATGTAGCATTAATAAAATATTAATAAGTAAGTAAATCCCTAACCTAACAGCCTTTTTAAAAATCTGATAGTTAATGGATCCTCATTAAAATCTAATATTCAAATATTCCATATCTTGAATCTAAACTATTCCTCTTTTTGTATGAAATGTTCTATTGGTAACTCAAGGGATTTGATTGAGATTCATTGCAGTACATTACCAATAGGTTGGCTGTACAATGAACATATATTTGACAATAAAATTGACAGGACGACGCATGGAGTATTCAGAATTTCAAATATTCTAACAAAACGTCTTAAATAAGGATCCATACTTATCAGAGTGTAAACAAAAAAGCTGATAAAGGTGTCGAATAGTGATTGTGGTGCAGGAATACACAGGGTATAAAGCAATAAAGGATCTGAAGTTCATTATGATGCAAATAATTAGCTCCTTATCTCCTGCCACAGCAGAGGACCTTACTGCTGCTATCCACTGTGTAGACACATAAAGGAACTTACATTTACACAGCAACTTATACATCCAAAAACACCTTGCAGCCAATAAAGTCACCTGTTGAAATCTAACAAGCAACAGGAAAACAGGAAGCATGGTAACCACTTTGTGCGTAGCAAAGTCCAAAAAACAGCAATGAAACAAATAACCAGATCATCTGTTTCAGTCTTTGTAGAGGGACATGGGAAAGATATAGAAACTTCTCATGAGGCGAAGGAGTTAAATATATTGGGGAGTGAAGATGGGAGAATGGGAGACCTGTATTGTTTTGGAGGGGAGGCAATGAAGAAAATTGGAAAGCTTGAGGTGAGAAAGCCCCTATTATAAGCAGGACTGCATTATCATTTCCTTCTGCTTCCAGCCTGCCAGCCAGTCAGATCAGTGGGTCAATGGGGGCAGTCTCTGGCAATCGGAAGAAATTGGTGACTGGTGGGATGGACATCAGAGTCCAGCAATTTCGAGGGGGAGATCGGGGCTTGCTGGGGAGGTGGTGAGGGGTTTGAAATAGTGAACCAAAGTCTTCTTTGATCAGCCAGGGGAAACACTCTTCCTCCTCCTGGTCCACTGCAGCGGCCTAAAATGCCCTATTCTGTTCCAGGTGGCAGCTCTAACCTTTTTGCTGTCAGATTTCGTGAGCCCTGAGGAATCAGCATGGCTGGCAACTATCAAACTTAAATCTGGTTTACAATTACATTGTGGGAGCCTGCTTTAAAAATAATTTTTAGAAATGTCTCTCCAAGCCATGACACATACACAGCCTATCCCATAGAATCCCTGCAGCACAGAAGGAGACCATTCGGCCCATCAAGTCTGCACCGACTCTCTGACAGCGCATCTTGCCCAAGCCCACCGCCACCAACCCCCGCTCTATCCCTGTAACCCCACATATTTCCCCCGCCAATCCCCCTAACCGACACATCTTGGGACACTAAGGGACAGTTCAGCGTGGCCAATTGACCTAACCTGCACATCTTTGGACTGTGGGAGGAAACAGGAGCATCCAGAGGAAACCCACGCAGACATAAGGAGAATGTGCAAACTCCATACAGACAGTCACCCAAAACTGGAATTGAACCCAGGTCCCTGGCGCTGTGAGGCAGCCGTGCTAAACACTGTGCCACCATGTTGCCTGCAACACTGTTGGAAAATGGCGTATATGCAGTGGTTTGGAGATGTGTTCCCCAATTATTAATATTTAACACACCTCCAAACTCTCTCACACTCATTGTAATGGTGCTAATACCTAAACCATTATAAAAGTTCAGATTTTACCTGATACATCTTTTGGTGGTACTGCAACAGGGACCACGATTCCCCGAAATGAATTCTAAGTGCTGCCGCTCGCGGGAAAATCTATCCGTTCCCGCTGGCAGCACTGCTGAGGTGGGATTCAATGATTTTGAAATGCAAAAAAATGCCCCCACGTGAATCACACCAGGCCAAACATGCCAGGCATGTGAGGCTCCTGAATCAGCGATCAGCTGTCCAGCTGACACTTGAGAACACTTTCTGCAAACAGACAAACAGAAGGATCTGGCATGTTTGTTAAGTGTAGCATTGTCATTACTCTAAGGTCAATTTCAAATCCAAGGGAGCCACAACAAAAGTCAGACTTGTTAAATTTCTAAGAGCCAATGAAAGACCAATTGAGCTAATGTTCAAATGGACGGGATTTTGCATCCCCATCTCATATGTCAGCGGCAACATTATTTTGTTGTCTTATTTGACTAATATGAATGATCTTTCTACGGGAATCATTGGGTGAAGTGAGGAGATTGGCTCTAGATTTATAGAAAATAATAGTAGAGGAGGCAGTCATTCAGCCCATCAGATGTCTGCTGGCTGAAAGAGATTAATTTTTCAGCCCTTGACAGTAGCCCTGTAGGCCATGGTACTTCCAATGGATAATGATGCACTGCATGTTTTAGAAGCATTCTCCCTCCACCTCCACCACCCCCACTCTCTGGTTAAAATAATTTCTCCTCAACTCTTCTTTAATCCTTCAACCTGTCACAGTTAATCTATGCCCCCAGTGACTCATGTGCTTTTAGCAATAGATCCTTCCATATCCACTATGTCAAGGCCCCTTCATTATTTTATATATTCAATTAAATCTTCCCTCAGCCTCCTCTGGAACTGGGAACCCCAGCCTATTCAACCTTGAAGCTTGACAGAGTTAAAAAAAAAACAGTAATATGAAAAAAGTGGTAATATGAAATTTATGGGCTCAGTGAGACACTTTAACAGGCTGGAACAAAAGTCCAATGGGGTGGGGGGCGGGGGGGGGGTGGCGGGTGGAATGGTATTGAAAGCATAACTGCTTTCTAGGAAGGATCAGAAACTTGGAAAAAAAACTGCAGTGTTTAAAAATGGGGCTAGACAGAACAGGTGTGGTGAAAGAGGAAGCACTTCAGGCTTAATGGGGAGTGAACTGATTGCATCAACAGTTAACTCTTTGATCTGCCCTCGAACTGTCAGTCAAAAAGCTTACAGCAGCTAATGGATCATCAGTTCCCTGTATAAACAAACCTCAGCTATTCCCCTCTTTGATCTGCTCTGGAGCTGTCAATCAAAGCAGTTTTAAGAGAGTTCAGAGCAGCAGGTGCTGATGAGAGCAAGTAAGAGGATCTCCCCAGTGAAACTGATAGCTCCTGTCACTCAAAGCACTTCAAAGAAGTCTGGTAAAATCTGGGGCTTCTGAAAACAACTGAGGATGATCCCTACTGTAGAATGGAGTGCTGCTGCACTTTTTGAAGGCTTTCAGATGTTCTAACGAGATCAGGCCATTTCAAGGGTTTTGCAGAACACAGACAATAATAAAGATTTTTACCTGAAGAATGCCTGAAATCACCATTCTAAAAGTGATCACCACGATTTCCAGGGAAATGGGAAGAAGTCCATCCATGAGAGCCCTATCCCAAGGGAGAGCTCCAAGGTCAACCCCTTCATCCCTACCTCAGCCCCCCTCCCCCACCAACTTCCAGTTCCCTTGAAGCCTGGCAGTAGCAGAGAAGCCAATGGGCACAGTCGGAGGCAGTACCTACCTCCTGCAACCCCCCCCGCCCCCCCACCTCGCAGTCCACAGCACCTGGTCCCCAAATATCAGGACCAGAACTAATTGGCATCCATGTGACTTCCCATTGGAGGGGTTGGGAGCATTCCAGGAGGACATTGAATCAGGCTTGCAGCCCACTAATTGTATTGAAATGTACTTAAATCAGTTGTAATCAGGTTCTTGCCCACTCTGGACGAGATGCCAGATGCAGAGGCCTGGGAGACTCACAAAGGGTTTGGCACGCCCAGTGAGAATCCTGATTTGAGCCTCATGCCCGATTCAATGGGCCATCAGGAATCCCGACTGAGACTGGCAGCCCCGGTGAATCGCCCCCTGGGTTTTTAATATTATATGTCACATGATGTTAGCTGCTAAACATCAGAACTAAGAGTTAATATTAAAGCAACTGTTGAAGTGGGCATGTCATTACAGGCTCTGGACAGCAAGAGGAGCAGCCTAGGTTTGTGTTTACCAGTGACCATGTTAATAATAGCAAGTAAACAAAGTGGGAAGAATTAAACCTGTCCTATTCGATTGCCCCCTCAATACTTGGGTTGGGAAATCTTCCCTACCCGATTGAACCAAACTTTTCCACAGAACATTAAAATTCAAGCTCATAAAACTGTTTTCCTCCCACCACTAATCATTCAAACATCTCACATCCCTCCAGTTCCATCAATGAACGTACAACATTGATATCCTTGAGCAATCCAGATGCTTTGATGAGTCAATGGTGTGTTCCAATACACTCCAACAAAACATACTTTGGTCATCATTGGTCTGTCACATGCTGTGCAACTATGCAGAGCAATAAGCCTGAAGCAGATGAAGGGGGAAGGACAAACCACAAACTGGGAGATGAACACAGATACTGCCTGACTTGCTGAGTGTTTCCAGGAATTTCTGTTTATGTTTAAAATGCTTCACTTTGGGCATGAATGGACAACTAGGAAGTGGAGGAGAATAGGGAAATGCCAGCATGAATGCTTTTGCGGAATTTCAACAGAATCACAGTGTTTGTTCTGAAGTGAAGTTTACTGTACTTAGTTGGAACCATGTGTTATAACCTATCCTCCAATTTCATAGTTAGCATCTATTCTGCACAGCTGCAAAATGGTGGCCCTTGGGAGCAAAAACCAAATGAGACTAAAATAAATTCTTTCGGCTGAATTTTCCAAAAAGGTAAGTGGTCCTGTAGCCGTGACTGAAAGCGGGTCCTTACTCTGTATGGTGGGACCCTGGGCAACATTTTACTCAGTAAGAGTTTCAACAACACCAGGTTAAAGTCCAACAGGTTTATTTGGTAGCAAATGCCATTAGCTTTCAGAGTGCTGCTCCTCGAAGGAGCAGCACTCCGAAAGCTAATGGCATTTGCTACCAAATAAACCTGTTGGACTTTAACCTGGTGTTGTTAAAACTCTTACTGTGTTTACCCCAGTCCAACGCCGGCATCTCCACATCACAACATTATACTAGCAGCAGGCAATTGTGAGGTTCTCCTCAATTGAGGATGGCAGCCCCTCCCTTGAGCTGTTAGGTCATCCCAGGAGCCGCACGCAGCCTTGGCAGCACCACCATTCGAGATGGCCACAGCTGAAGCTCCAATAAGAAGAAGAGAGCACCATGAAGACAAGATAAGTTTTTTTGCTGATCATTCCAGGGTCCCACATTCCAATGGTTGCTCTGGCCCTCTGAATATAAAGGAGGGTCTCCTCTGGGAGACTGGCAGTTGCCCCTCATACTAGCAGTGATCCCAATGCTGGTTAAATGACGGGAGGAGCAGGAGGTGGTCCTTCGCCACCCAGCGATGCTGTGGCTCCCATCACTAGTAACATCCAGTGGTAGTAGAAAAGGTTTGGGCTTCCTCACCCCTCATTTATACCAGCCATCCCAGCCTTCCTCCAAAGGACCTGAAAAATCCAACCCTATCTTTCAGTAACGGGAATAGTTTAAATGGTTTGTCAGTTTTAATTCCTTTTATTGTTGAAGTTCTCCATTGCAAGAGTGTGGCATTTATCATCTTGGTGCAGTTATGAAGAGGAATAAGGGGGTAGGCATATCTTTATTAATAGAGCTCTGAATAAACTGAGTATCACAGATATGCTGCTGAAGGCAATATTGCATTCATTCATTCATATGCAAATGTTACACTTTTCACATTCTTTGCAATAAAAGCACACTCATTTGAAATGCTTGTAGTATTGCTTATCCACTCATGGCTTAATCAACTACATTAGACACCCCTACTACCATAACTTAAACTCAATTAATGTTTTATACCAGGCTGCATCATTCTCATTTGGGCTCCAAAGGCTCTTTCATAAAATAAGATTATCCACTAGAGTCTGGTTCAACATGTTAATCTTGGAAAATGCATTCATTTTTCTTTAGAATTCATTTTTTTCAACATTACATATTTTTCTATAGAAATTGGGCAAAAGCATAAGCCACATAGCCAAGGGCCGCTCTACATCTGTGTCAACTTCACTGATAACATTAGTCTGCAGAAATGAAAATCAAGCAGTTTCTTTTCCATTCAGTTGATTTGCACCAGTTTTTGTCCTGGGCAGCAAACTATAATTCCAGCCCAGCACAACTCTCTTTGTGTAATGTTGCTTCAGTTTTCAAAAAAAAAATCAGCTGATGAAGTGAGGGGCCAGCTAAATGTCTCATCTGTGTTTTGCTGACAGTTACAAAATGTCAGTGTTGATGGCATACACGTGTGAGACAGAAATTCTATTTTCACACAGATATGACACTGAGGGGAGAGGAGAGATAGCGAGGGCTATATATAGAGAGATAGAAAGAGACAAAGATGGAGAGGGGAAGAGAGTAAGAAAGAGAGGCAGACACAAATAGAAAGTCAGAGGGAGGCAGTGGCATAATGGACTAGTAATCCAGAGACCCAGGGTAACGCTCTGGGGACCCAGGTTCAAGTCCCATCATGGCAGATGGTGAAATTTGAATCCAAATAAAATTTGAAATTAAAAGTCTAATGATGACCATGAAACCATTGTCAATTGATGTAAAAACCCATCTGGTTCACTAATGTCCTTGAGGGAAGGAAATCTGCTCACTTTACTTGGTCTGGCCTATGTGTGACTCCAGATCCACAGCAACGTAATTGACTCGTTAAAAAACAATGTTCTCTGAAATGGCTGAGCAAACCACAAAGTTCAAGGGCAACTTGGGATGGGCAACAAATGCTGGCCCAGTCAGCAACACCCACATCCCATGAATGAATAATAAAAGGTAGGCAATATGGGGCAGCATGGGTGATCAGGGATGGGAAGATGGTGGAAGAAAGATAACTTTCCCCTGCAACTCCTCCCAAAATGCAGCTTGCAGTCATTGATGGCTCCATACCTTGCAATGCCTTCCTTGTTATGTATGTTGGGGCATGCCCCTTTAAGAGAAGGGGTCAGATGATTCAGGACCCAAGCTCCACCCTTGGTGTAGTTTACTTAGGCAGTCTTGTACTGACTGCGCTGAGATTAAGATGTGTTAATAAACTGTTCCAGTTAGTTTACTACCACTGACCTCATGGTTTATTATTAGTCTCAATATCAGACCACATACATAACATTGCCAATTAAAGGGAAGGAGAGGAAAAAGCAAAAAAGCACAGACAAAAAGGGAGAAAAACAGAGACTGGGGTAGAACACAAGAATCCACATTCATATGGAGCCGTTCACAACGTCAAGACATCCTAAGGTACTTCATAGCCATGTCTTTTCTGTGAATTGAAGTCACTGTCGGAATGCAGAGAAATGCAGTTCCCCACAAACAGTGACCAGATCATCTATTTTCAGTGACACAATTTGCAAACTGCCATACTTTCCTAGAACTCGCCATGGCGTCATTACTTTTGGTTAGGTGATGCAAATGAGTGGTCAGATGACTAACATAGCATCATTATTCAGTACAAAATCAAAATAATACAGCTGCTGGAAATCTGAGATAAATAAAAAACAAAAATGTGGAAATGTTCAGCGGGTCAGGCAGCATCTGTGGAGAGAGGAACAAAGTTGGTGGCTAGGGTTTTCTTGTCCCACCCCAGACAGGAATCATCACAGGTGGAGACAGAACATTTCACGGGCCAGCCATATGTCCATTAATTTTGGGCAGGAATTTCTGGTGGGACCAGAAAATCCCGGCCAATGTTTCAGGCCAATGGTCTAATGGTTCAATATCTCTGAGATAATAGCAGAAAATAATGAATCATCATAGAATGTTGTCATGTTTTAACAGAGAACTAGGCACTTAGTTTTTCTGCTTTCCAACAAAAATAATAAATTGTATGCCCAATTTTAATTTTCAATTGCCATTTGCTGGTGGGAAGTGAATGCGGTTTTCAGCAGCAGAAGATCAGTGTGTTCCACTATTAATCATCATATTGTTTTACAATAATAACTCAAAACATTGCATTATAAATCAGAATTGAAAAATATCCCACGAGGTTATCTTGTTCAGAAATATTGCACTTATATTTTTTAACTTAATATACCTTTAACTTTTGTCATTGTTTTACTTTGTGCCTAGAACTGACGATACCTGAGTAAATATTATTATATATCTAAAATTTTAATAGGAAATTTGAAGCATATGTAAGAGTTTGTGGGTTCGTGGATGGTTCACGGGACAGCACGGTGGCACAGTGGTTAGCACTGCTGCCTCACAGCACCAGGGACCTGGGTTCGATGCCTGGCTTGGGTCACTGTCTGTGTGGAGTTTGCACATTCTACCTGTGTCTGCGTGGGTTTCCTTCGGGTGCTCCGGTTTCCTCCCACAGTCCAAAGATGTGCAGGTTAGGTGGATTGGCCATGCTAAATTACCCCTTAGTGTCAGGGGGACCAGCTAGGGTAAATATATGGGATGACGGGGATAGGGCCTGGGTGGGGTTGTGGTCAGTGTAGACTTGATGGGCTGAATGGCCTCCTTCTGCACTGTAGGATTCTATGATTCTATGAAGAGGAAAGATGTGAAGTGGATCAAAAAGGTACTTATCAACAGAAAACCCAAGGCAATTTTGAAAGAGCATCATTTGAGTCTTGACAAAAATGAATGGTGCAGCTCTCTAAAGATCAGTCAGGGAACAATATTTTTCATAATCTACAATCCAGGGGAGAGCATCAAAAGCAAAATGGATAATTGTTTTATGATTTGTGTGGGATAACAAAAGTGTGCCAGCGTTCAAATGGGGTGCAAAACTGAGCGGGTAATAGACAATTATTTTAAATCTAAATAAATGTAAAGTGATACATTTAGATGAGAAAATATTTCTTTTAAATTGCAAGATGAAGATAGAAAGGGATTTGGGAATAATATGGATAACTGTTTGAAAGTGACAACATAGTGGAGAGTGTTGACAAACCTGCCACACAAATATTGGGACACGTCGAGTAAAGTGGAACCTAAAACCCACAAGAGTGGAATAATCTATCTTTTAATTGTAATTAAAACTGTAATTAAATTGAGTTTGAATATCACACTCAGTTTCAGCTGCACATGGGCATTAATGAATATAAAATGAAGGAAAGGTGAGTTACAAAGATGATTGTTCACTTTAAATAGTAACTACGAATTCTTTCTAAAGGGAATCTGGCTAATTTACTTTGCAAAAGAGCCAAGAAAGCAAGAAATTGAAATCTAAAGGGAATTTTAAACTGGGATCCAGTTTCAGGCGAGCAGGTCTGTGCTGCGCTCTTCAAGTTTTAGAGTGGAGCCAACTTTCATTAGCTCGGCTCTGGATTCAGAAAGCATTAGGTATGTTTACATTTCCTTCCCTCGCAACCCCCAGCCCCACCCCACCCTTAGCCTAATGACAGAATTACAGACCCACATCTTCCTGGGTTCACAGTGTCATCAGGATAAAGAAATCAGAATTGTTTACACTATAGAGTGCTGCTGGTAAAAGCAGACTGAGTCTCAGTCTGCTCAATGCATTCATATAAATGTAAATTTACCCATCCTGTATTCCAAGCAGGAATCAGCACTCAAAGGGGTAGTGAATTGGAGGATTGGCACTAGAATGTCGCAGCCCTGTCACAAATCCCATGGTCTGCTTGAGTTTGGTTCCCTGCTCACAGCACAGATAAAAGACTTTTTGTGCTTAATTAATTTTGAGGATGTGGGTGTCATTGGTAAGTCAGGCATTTATTGTCCATCCCAGTTGGCCTGACAAAGTAGTGCTGGTCTTTTTACTAGAACCACTGTGACCGCAATATCTTTAGGTGGAGAGTTCCAGGATTTTGATCCAGGAAGAATTGGCAATATATCTCCACATCATAATGGTGTGTGATTTGTAGGTGTACTTGGAGGTGGTGGTGTTCCCATGCACCTGTTGCCCTTGCTTTTCTAAGAGGTCTGTTAAAGAATCATTGGGAAATTGCTGCCCTGCAGCCAACACACTGCAGCCATGGTACATTAATGGTAGAGGGAATGGATATTCAGGCTAGTGGATGAGGTGCCGAGCAAACTTGCAGCTTTGTCCTAGATGGTGCTGAGCTTCCAGTGTTGTAGTTGTAGCTATCCAAGCTTGTGGAAAGTATTCTAGCATATTCCAGACCTGTGCCCTTGTAGGTGGTGAAGAGGTTAAGGGTAGTTTGGAGTGGGTATCCAGCCTTAGACCTGTGCAAATGGACAAGGCATTTACATGGCTGGTCTAGTTGAGTTTCTGGTGAATGGTGATCCATAAGATCATAATAGGGATCGTGCCATTGGTAACGCCTGTCACAGGGAGGCGATTAGTTTCTCTCTTACTGTAAATGATTGCTGTCAGACACTAATATAGTGCAAATGTTACTTGGTACTTAGTCTGTCTGGATTTTGTCCAGGCCTTGCTGCATGCAGGCACAGAATGGCCAACTCAGTCAATGGCATTACCACCAAGCCACTCTTGATGATGGCATTTAAGTCTCTCACCCAGAACATATTCTGTGTCCCAGCCGCTTTCAATGCTTTCTGCTAGTGTTGATTAATGTGACTTGTCAGCTGATTCATCAGTTGAGAGGAGGAGATTGGTGGTAAGCCGTTTTCTTGCCTAAGTTTGGCCTGAAGTTAGGAGACTTTGTGAAGTCAATGTTGAGGGCCATTCCTCTCTCACTATATCACACTGAGCAGGATGCATCAAGGGCTGCTATGGGTCAACCATAGTTAGTGTGGAACTGTTACATATAGATTAGCCCCTGGTCTTGCATAATCTCACCAGCTGTTCTGTCTGGAGACAATACACATCTCTTTAACCTGTGTTTAATGTTCCCTCCAACCACATTATCTGTACCTTTTAAGACCTGGCTGGCTGTAGAGATTTGCATTCTAATTAGTATTCTGTAACTTGATTTCTGTGTCTGTGCACTGTTGGAGAACAGAGACCACTCCATCTGACGAAGGAGCAGCAAGCTCCGAAAGCTTATGGTATTTGCTACCAAATAAACTTGTTGGACTTCAACCTGGTGTTGTGAGACTTCTTACATGTAGATTAGCCCAGGTAAGAATAATAGATTTCTTTCCATAAAGTTCTTAGTTATTGAGTTGAGTTTTTGTGGCAATCCAATGGCTTTGGGGTCATTTTTACTTGTTCAGCTTCTTTGATAAACAAACTGAATTCAAGTTCTCAAACTACCATGGGCGGCACGGTAGCACAGTGGTTAGCACTGCTGCTTCACAGCTCCAGGGTCCTGGGTTCGATTCCCGGCTCGGGTCACTGTCTGTGTGGAGTTTGCACATTCTCCTCGTGTCTGCGTGGGTTTCCTCCGGGTGCTCCGGTTTCCTCCCACAGTCCAAAGATGTGCGGGTTAGGTTGATTGGCCAGGTTAAAAATTGTCCCTGAGATGCGTAGGTTAGTGGGATTAGCAGGTAAAATATGTGGGGGTAGGGCCTGGGTGGGATTGCGGTCGGTGCAGACTCGATGGGCCGAATGGCCTCCTTCTGCACTGTAGGGTTTCTATGATTCTATGATTTGAATTTACATTCTCTGGGTTATTCATGCATTATAATTCTAGTAAGAGAACCATTAGACTATCACACCCCTATAGAGTAAACCAACCTGAAGCTGAGACCATGCTTCAGAATAGCAGATCTGAGAGCAGCAATAGATGGGACTTTGATAACTTTCCAATGGAATAACAAGGCTGTTGTGCTGAAAACACATTCTATACATTCTTCAATTTTTATGATTCAATGGGATCCTGAAGCAAATCCATTTTTTTAAAATGAAAAACATATGGAACAGGGAGAAGTAAGTTACTGCAAGTGTACCAGGACTCACAAGATTTAATATATTTTCTGGAAATAGCACTACTTTAGTTCTATTTGTGCACACATATGTTAATTTGGGAGGTGCAATATACCAGTTCGTGTCTACTTTTAATTCTCTGCCAAGTATTATTTACGCATTGACTAAATGAGCTGCATAAAAACACATCTGCAAATATTTAAATGCATTTAGAATGACATTTGTTATCAGTTAAAGTAGCCTTAGCAGATGTATTAGTAAGAACTGGAAGTCCTCAGTCATGACCAAGATCAGCAAATCTCTATACTAATTCTAGTTTTGCTTGTAGAGTTTTTTTTAGAAAAGACAGTGACAGTGATGAAAAATATTGTTCTGATGGTCTTCGATTTTCTTAAAATTAGAATAAAGTTTAAGGCCTGAATTTTGCAATGACAGAGAGCCTCTTTATCATTGTGAAAACTGCAGAAGGGACATGAATTGAGAAGACGTGCCCTGAACACAGCACCTAACATTTCGAGGGGACTGGTCGGGATTCATGCTTACTTATTTTGCAGATGCAGCGGTTCGTAGAAATTAGCAGCTTCCTCCATTCATGTGCCACTTTGGTAGGTAAGGTTTCTGAAACTTAATGTGTGCAAATTAGACCTGCTAGGAGCAGGTCTGAACTTGAATGGATTCTTTTGGATAGCCTGGATACTCTTTTGGAGAGGTAAGGTATCCCTTTAAATATTATCCCACAACACCTTTGAGGTCAGTCAGGTACCCCAGAAATCGACGCAGAACTGACGTCACTGAAAATCTGGGCCCCAGAGATGCGCAGAGGCCATGGCGCCAGCAGGGAGCCCACTAAATGGCCTCTGCTGATGTCTCCTGGCCCGCTGCCCCTGATTTCTCTTTCATAAAACCATGTTGACTCTGCCTGATTGCATTGACTTTATCTAAATGTCATGTTATAGAGTCATAGGGCCCGATTTTACCATTTAGAGACTAAGTGCCGGGTGCGGGCGTCAAATAGATCTGAGCCCGGAGGTCGCACTCCAGAGCGCCCATATGCTTTTTTCCGGCGCCGGTCCAGTGGGCGGGGCTTAGCACCGCTGGAACGGTAGGAGCTCCGAACTGCGCATGCGCAGTTCGGAAAAAAATCTGACAGAACGTGCCCGGGCGTGAAAAAAAAAGCAGAGAGCGGAGAGAGCCTCTCTGCCATTCATCCTCTGGTCGGGGGGGAGGAGGGTAGGGTGGGAGGAGGGAAGGGGGTGTGACTTATCATCCCCTGGGGGGGTGGGAGGGGAGGGGGTGTGACGTCTCATTCCCTGGGGGGGGGGGGGGGGGGGGTTCCGCTGCGTGTATGCGGCCGATCCCTCCTGGCACCATCACTGGTACACTACCAGCCACAGATTACTCTTCCCTGCAGGTGTGAGGGAGTGGGAGAGATGGCTGTGGCTGGTAGTGAACCAGTGATGGTGCCAGGAGGGATCGGCCGCTTACACGCAGCGCAATCCCCCTGACCAGAGGATGAGAGTCATAGAGGTTTACAGCATGGAAACAGGCCCTTCAGCCCAACTTGTCCATGCCGCCCTGATTTTTTTTAAAAAACACCTCAGCTAATCCCAAATGCCCGCATTTGGTCCATATCCCTCGATACCCATTGTACCCATGTAACTATCTAAATGCTTTTTAAAAGATAAAATTGTACCCGCCTCTACTACTACCTCTGGCAGCTTGTTCCAGACACTCACCACCCTCTGTGTGAAACAATTGCCCCTCAGGACACTTTTGTATCTCTCCCCTCTCACCTTAAACCTATGCCCTCTAGTTTTAGACTCCCCTACCTTTGGGAAAAGATATTGACTATCTACTTTGTCTCTGCCCCTCATTATTTTATAGACCTCTATAAGATCGCCCCTCAGTCTCCTACGCTTCAGAAAAAAAAGTCCCAGTCTATTCAGCCTCTCCTTTTAACTCCTTATCGTATCAAGTCCCGGTAGCATCCTGGTAAATCTTTTCTGCAGTCTTTCTAGTTTAATAATATCCTTTCTATAGTAGGGTGACCAGAATTGCACACAGTATTCCAAGTGTGGCCTTACCAATGTCTTATACAACTTCAACAAGACGTCCCAACTCCTGTATTCAATGTTCTGACCGATGAAATCAAGCATGCCGAATGCCTTCTTCACCACTCTGTCCACCTGTGCCTCCACTTTCAAGGAGCTATGAACATGTACCCCTCAATCTCTTTGTTCTGTAACTCTCCCCAACGCCCTACCATTAACTGAGAAAGTCTTGCCCTGGTTCAATCTACCAAAATGCATCACCTCGCATTTGTCTAAATTAAACTCCATCTGCCATTCGTCAGCCCACTGGCCCAATTGATCAAGATCCCGTTCCAATTGGAGATAACTTTCTTCACTGTCCACTATGCCACCAAACTTGGTGTCATCTGCAAACTTACTAACCATGCCTCCTATATTCTCATCCAAATCATTAATATAAATGACAAATAACAGTGGACCCAGCACTGATCCCTGAGGCACACCACTGGTCACAGGCTTCCAGTTTGAAAAACAACCCTCTACAACCACCCTCTGTTATAATATCTTTAATAACAGATTCTAACATTTTACTATAGATGATAAGCTAACTGGCCTATTGTTTTCTACTTTCTGTCTCTCTTTAAAAAGAGTGGTTGCTTGCTATTTCACACTGTTGACATAAGTCTTTGGTTTATGTTACTGGATTAGTGCTGCATGACTGATTTCACAACTATCCATTATCACAAAAGGATGCCTACCATTTCAATTCGGCTGACAGCATCAAGTGGTTATGGATTTTTTGAAGTGGGACTATGAATTTCAATATTTGTTTCTATAAGTAATTATGCAATTGAATAAAATGTTTGTTGTTTTAAGAGATAACAAGTTGAAAGAAGGAAGTGTAGTCAAAGGGTTTTTATCCATGAAATTTTGTTAAAATAAAGTCTGCAATAGACACTTAGAACTTTATTTCATTTAATCTCAGCATGGCTCCTAAGGTCAGCCCATGATCTAGGCTGAATGAGTTGGCATGGTAGGTGTGAAGGCAAATGATGGTGTGTGGAAGAGCATGGGTTGAAATAAGTTGACATTAAGATGGCATTGTGCTATAAAGACCCATGAGGGTGGGGGGGCATAGGTTGGCATGGATGGTATGATGTGCTATGGGGTCGGGCATGTGGTGACGTGGGTTAGTAGAGATAGGGCATGACGATTGTATGGAGTTGAGGGCTGGAGGGCTGTCTTATGTTTTTCAGTCTTTTTTCTAAACTTTGATACAGTTCCAGTGCATCGAGGGACTGCTATGTTAGACTTCACCTCATTCACACATTCGTGTAAGTAACAAGGCTTAAATTATCAAATTGTATTATACATAGCCTTAGTGAATAAAAATCTTAATTAGACATAGCTCTTGGGGCTAAAAGGTTCAAGGGATATGGAGGAAGGGGGATCAGGATATTGAATTCAATGATCATCCATGATCAAAATGAATGGCGGAGCTGGTTCATAGGGCTGAATGGCCTATTCCTGCTTCTAATTTCTATGTTTCTGTGTATGTATTATTGGGATCATTCATGTATGTTTGGATATGTTTCAAAGAAGTCTTAAAGTTGGTTAGAGTTAGTGATATAGCGTTAAGAAAAAGCTGAAGTTATGGTCAGGAAGGTGGTCTGAGCACCGTGTGTTCCAGGGCCTCCTGTTTAGTCGTTAGGAGGAATACAAGACTGAAAAGTTGGCTTGGCTGTTGTGGGGAAACTAAAAGTGCTCTTCCATTGTTCAAGTGTCACAAGTATTTGGTTGGAAGTTATTAGTTGTGTTGATTCAGGTGCGCATACTAGGGCAAAATGTTGTAAATTTACCTGCACTTGCCAATGGATAGCATTTATCACAGAACACTTGCTGGGGGCATTTGTCAGCAAAGAGAATTAGGACTGGGCACTTGCTTCAGAGATTAGCATCTGCAAAGGACATTACCAGTTGATGGGCATTTGTTGCTGATTGAGGGGTTTCAATAAGGACCCAGAAGTGACTAAAGTAATTGTCACAGGTTGAGATCAGCATTAGGATCCAGTATATGGCCTGAAGTAATTGCTTTAAGAGAGAATCAATAGTCATTGTTAGAAAATTGTCTCCACCAGAGAGAGAACACTCAGCAGGCAGCTGTGAAGTGTGCAGCTTCAGCAGTTGGACTGGAAGCTTTAGCAGTTAAAGTGGACTGTGGGATTGTGGGTTGAAAATGCATCCACTAGTCTTAAAGCTGCAAAGGGGTTTATATACATATTAGAATTAAGTTCAATAAGCTAAAATCTCACAGAATGCCATGAGTCGAGAGACCAAGTTTGAGGATCCAACAGAAGTCCCGAGATCCAACGGAAAGGCAGACGGACATACATTGAACTTTGCCTCGTGCCATGCCTCGATGAGTGAAATGTTAAGCGTCAATCATTATTGCCCAATAACCCTTGTTCATTTATATTCTAAATTAGTGATGTCCTTTTTGACAATATATCCCTCAGAAAGAATTTTCTTATTTTATGGTTTAGTGAAGAATCCAAATCCAACCTGTGTGTGGGGGTGTCCTGGAGTGCTGTTTTATGTTTTTCTGTATTTTTGTAAAACTTCGATACAGTGCTGGTTCTTAGAGACAGGCCTCCCACTCAGCCTCCCACTGTACCCGTCTCCACACCTGGCACACTCATTCCAGGGCCACCCAGCCTGACTCCCAGGGAATCCCGCCACCCCAGAAAAAAACATAATTCCCAGCTTCCACACCATTTTCTCCCAGATCAGGTTTGCAAAGCAAAATGTCCCGACTCTGAGCTCCCGACCTGAGACTGAAATTCCAGGGCTAAGTTGTTTGTGAAATGGTACTTGTGTTGTGGGGTAAAAATACGACTGTTCTAAAATCAAAATTATGACAGACAGAAACATCATTACTTTTATCTTCGCCACTTTGGTCTTTGGTATCAGCTTCAGGTTGGTTTAAAACATCTCTGCAGTAGCTGTACTGTCTTGACACAGCTCTGTATAGCTAGAATCTTAGAATTCTTAGAATCCCTACAGCACAGAAAGAGGCCATTCGGCCCATCGAGTCTGCACCGACCACAATCCCTCCCAGGCCCTACCCCCATATATTTACCCACTAATCCCTCTAACCTACGCATCCCAGGACACCAAGGGCAATTTTAGCATGGCCAATCAACCTAACCCGCACATCTTTGGACTGTGGGAGGAAACCGGAGCACCCGGAGGAAACCCACGCAGACACGAGGAGAATGTGCAAACTCCATACAGTGACCCAAGCCGGGAATCGAACCCAGGTCTCTGGAGCTGTGAAGCAGCAATTTTGAATCATGCTACTATTGAATCATGTGCCATTTTATTAACATAGCTCTGCACTGCCAATGCTGGGCTGGTATTAATTACCCATAACAATCAGGACAAAATTACTAAATGTATTGAAGGTCTGTAGCGAGGATATTTGTGAACATTTTCTAAGCTGTTTCTGTTCACTTTTGGGGTTGTACTTATTTTTTTTTATTTCAAAAATATACTTTATTCACAAAACAAAACTCTCCAATAAAACATAGCAAAATGACAGATCCAAAAGTCATGAACAGTGCAAAAAAGAATCATTTTTACAGTACAACACAGTGCTTATTTACAAAACATTACATTTCGTTACATTTCACTTCTTAAAACTATATACATACGTCAGAGTTTACTGTGTGCCGTTATTTTTCAGGTTGGCACACAGTTACGCAGGCCGAGGGTATTCTGCAGTTACCCGGCCCTCGGTCTGCCTCGGTTGAGACGCTTTACACGGTGGTCTTTCCCCATTGTGCCTTGGCGGCGGCTGCCCCAAGCTTGAGCGCGTCCCTGAGCACGTAGTCCTGGACCTTGGAATGTGCCAGTCTGCAACACTCGGTCGAGGACAATTCTTTCAGCTGGAAGATCAGCAAGTTTCGGACGGACCAAAGCGCGTCCTTCACCGAGTTGATGACCCTCCAGCAGCAGTTGATATTTGTCTCGGTGTGCGTTCCCGGAAACAGCCCACTTATGCTATATCTACTTGACCCCTATAATGTGTTTTCCCCTTTGTACTCCTCTGGTTGTAACACTTGTTACATTTTCCAATTCCTATGTTATCATTTGGTTGCGAATTATGCGTAGTCCCAAAATATGGACTCATGCCTTAGGCTAATGATTGGTTATCAATCAGATGTTAATATTTTTAATGTTTTCGGACAAATTATTGTACTCAGAGTGCATCACAAGTCATGCATTAAATGTAGGAATTTGCAGCATTTCTTATTGGATGTCAAACCACTATTCTTACTCAAACCCAATTGGGATTGGGTTGTGACTGGTAAATTTTAATTTTTTTTTTAATGTAGAGCTTTCTTCATTGGAACAGTAACACACTGGCAGAAGGAATACCGAAAGTTCGTCACTCAGTTCATCGCTTAGCCAGATATCTGTTCAAGTCACAGGTGAGAGATCAGTTTAAATACAACAGTACTTGAATTACATTTTCTTTCAAGTCTTTCCCTGGCTTCAAGTTATATGCTCACGCATTAATTAATCAATTACTTGTGTTCTAGTTATTAACTGAAGTGGCATTTCAAAAAAATGCAGAATAATTCTAATTCCCTTTTAGAATCTTCAGAACCAGAAGCTAATACACATTTTCTTCATGCAGTTTGATTGTCTGCTAATCATTCAAATGCTGTATTTTATATCCAGCATTCATTTAAGTTAGCAAGACAATAATGAACTACAAGGTAAATCAATTTCGCTGTTTGATATCTTGGTTTTCAAGTAGCTTTTACAGTTATTTTGAGATGTAGTGCTTTAAAAAAAAGCTAATGGAAGCTATATTGGTGGAACCAGCTGAAACTCTTTCAATGTTAATGCAAAATACGTTAGACAGAATCATCTAGTTTCAGAGAGTCTTGACACTCTGCCAGGACTCTGATTTCTTTACTGTGACAATTAACACCACACAGATCAGTTGCCTGCTTTGCAAGACAGTCTTTTCCTGCTTTAATGACTCCCTATTTTTAAACTTACTGACAAACCTGAGTGTTGGCATCTGAGTTGGTGAGCTGCCTTGCCTAAGGGTTCCAAATCAAAGGGATAGCATGAGAAAATATAACGGGACAGAATTAGAATATTGTGCAGATCGAGTCAAAGTGTCTTTGTCATTATCAACATCATCGTGTCTGTGTGGGTTTACTCTGGGTGCTTCGGTTTCCTCCCACAGTCCGAAAGACATGCTGGTTAGGTGCATTAGTCATGCTAAATTCTCCCTCAGTGCACCTGAACAGGTGCTAGAGTGTGGCAACTAGGGAATTTACACAGTCACTTCAATGCAGTGTGAATATAAGCCTACTTGTGACATTAATATATAAACTTTAAACCCTTAAACAAAGGTGGAGAATAAAACAGAGAGTAGGTTTCAGGGTTAGAGCTTTGGAAGAGCAAAATGATAATCAAAAGATTGTGAGTGTAGCCACAGGAAATGATGAGGGTCATAGGTAAGGAACAGCAGAGATGGAGACGGATGAAATAATGCACCAGGAGTTTGAGGAGATATGAAACCAGGAGGAAAGAGAAATGGAGAAACAGTGATAATTGAGCAATAAAGAAAGGTTGGACAAGAACATGAAAAAAGATGAAGAGATGAAGAAAAAGGTCAGATAAGCTGTTAAAAGGACAAAAGGGAGATCAAGATAAGTAACAGTAATAAATAAAATTGAATTTAGAAAAGAAACAGACCAGAAATAAATATTCAGAAAGTAAGTTTCCAGAATACTTAACAATAACCTTAAGTTGATGAACTATTTTTCCATTGAAATATAAAACAAGGAAAGTTTAGGAAAATTCAATATATATCTTGAATGTTTACATCAATTGTATGTGTTACAAAAAGAAAGACTACATTATCTGACACAAGAATATAAACAAATTGGGACAGAGGCAGGAATAGACCATTCGGCCCCTCAAACCTGCTCTGACATTACCTAAGATCATGGCCAATCTGATTGAGGTATCAAATTAATTTTCCTGCCTGCCCCCCATAACCCTTAACTGCAATGTAAATCAAAAATCAGTCTAACTTGACAATTAATATATTCAATAGCCCAGCCTCCACTGCTCTCTCCAAAAGCAAGTTCCAAAGATTGACCACCCTCTGAGAAAGAAATTCCTTGTCATCGCCATCATAATTGATAGACACCTTATTTTGAAACTGTGCCCACTAGTTCCAGGTTACCTGAGGGGAGATGTCCTCTCAGCATCCCCAACTCCCTCATAATCTTCTTTGTTTCAATAAGATCACCTCTCATTCTTCTGAAATCCAATGAGTATAGGCCCAACCTGCTCAACATTTCCTCATTAGATAACCCTTCATCATAGGGATCAGCATAGTGAATCTTATCTGAATTGTCTCCAATGCAAGTATATCTTTCCTTAAGTAACAAGACCACAACTGTATGCAGCACTCCAGGTGTAGTCTCAGAAGTGCCCTGTACAGTTGTAACAAGGGTTCCTTACTTTTATTCACCATCCCTATTGCAGTAAAGGCAAACATTCCATATGCCTTCTGAATTATTTGCTGTACCTGTGTAATAACTTCTTGTGATTCATATACAGTTAAAGGATATCCAGAGCCCTCCATTGAATTCTGCAGTCTTTCATTTAAATAATATTTTGTTCTTCTATTCTTCCTACCAAGTGGACAACCTCACGTTTTCCCACATTATATTCCATCTGCCAATTTTTTCCTGACTCACTTAATCCATCTCTATCTCTTTATGTCCACTTCACAACTTGTTTCTGCACTTTATTTTTGAATAATCAGCAAATCTGCCTAAAGTACACTCTGCTCCTTCATCCAAGCCCATACATTATGAATAGTTGAGGCTCCAGCACTGATTCATGTGGCACCCCGCTGGTTAGTTTGGCAACACAAAAATGACCCATTTATCCCAACTCTCTGTCTGTTAGTCAGCCAGTCCTCTAGACATGCTAATATATCATGAGTTCTTATCTTGTATAGAAATCATTTATGTGCACATTATTGAATGCCTTTTGGAAATTCAAATACACTTTGGCCAGAATTCTCTGACCTTGTCCATGGGATTCTCCAGTCCCACTGCTGTGAATTGAGATTTGGCTGAGTGCCAAATTCTCTGTTCTCGCTGGCAGCGATGGTGCGACACACAACATCAGAGAATTCCGACCTATGTATACCAGTTCCTCTCTCCACCCTGCTTGCTAAACCCTCAAAGGCTCTCATAAATTTGCCAAACATGATTTCACATATGTTGACTCTGCTTGATTGTATTATGATTTTCTGTATGTCCTGCTACTGCTTCCTTAGCAATGGTTTCCAGTATTTTCCCAATGATGGAAACTGGGCTATAGTTTCCTGCTTTCTGTCTCTTTCCTTTCTTGAATAGACACAGTACATTTGCAGTTTCCAATCCACTGAGACCTTTCTAGAACCTAGGGAATTTTGAAACTTTACAACCAATTCATCCGCTATCTCTGCAGCCACTTTTGGACACAGGCCTTCATGCCCAGGGAACTTATCAGCCTTTAGTCCCATTAGTTTTCATAGTACTTTTCCTCTGATAGAAATAATTGTTTGAAGTTCCTCCCACTCTTTTGCCCCTTGATTTTCTATTATTTTGAGGATGTATTTCTTGTTTTCTGGGATAAATGCTAATAAATATATTTGTTCAAAATCTCTACCATTTTCTCGTTTTGCATTATTAATTCCCCAGTCTCATCCTCTAAAGGATCAACCGTACCATTAGCTACTCTCTTGCTTTTTTTATGTTTCAAGTCTGGCCTGAATTTCCACAGGGACAGAAAGGGTCTCAAGCTGAGCCAAAATGGCACTGAAACTCAGATTCTGGAAATCCCGAACCCGAAATCCGACATCCACCATTTTCACTGAGGTGAAAATGAAGGCGGGTTGTAATTTGAGTATCTATGTGTTATGGAGGCAGCTGCATATGTAAATATGAATCTGCCTTCAAACCGATCCAATTTTTACAAGTGGGATGTCTAATACATGACTTGTGGGTTCTACACTTTTCAGGAAAAACTTACCAAAGTTCTTCAGAGAGATAGCATAGAATTTTGCAGAAGCAAGGAACCCTTCCAGGGACACATTTTGGAAGGGGTAAGTGCTCTTTGGGAGAGGTCAAGTGCCCTTTGAGATTGTTAAAGGTAGACATGAATACGCATAAAAAGTGGATTAACCCATTGAACTTTTGAGATATTTAAAGCCTATTGGAACTGTCAAACTGTCAAGGCATTTAAATCAGACCTTTAATATTTTTTCAAGTCTATAGTTTTAAAAAAAACATTGTTTGCTATTTCACTCTGTTGACAAAAGCCTATGTGTTATTATTATAGGATTTATGATGTATGAATGATTTCACAACCTATCATTATCATACTGGGGTCCCTGTCAGTTCACGGTTTGATTGACAAATCCAAATGCTTATAAATTCTTTGATATGGGAATGTGAATACAAATGCTTGTTTTTATAAGGGATTAAGTACTTGAAGGAAATGTTTGTTTTTTAAAATTATTAATTAGATGAAGAAATTCAAATGTAAGGAACTGAGTTTTTATCATTTTTTACAATAGTAAAGTCATCAATTGATAATTATAACTTTATTTTATTTCATCTCAGATTAGATCCTGAGGTTGGCCTCAGGTGGATACTGGGTGAGTTTGCATAGACAGTGTGTGGGCAAAGGGTGGGTGTGGGTGTAGGTTAGGATGAAGGGTATGTGAGGCCCTGGTTGGTGGTAGAGGGGCATAAGTTGGCATAGTGTGTATGGGGGCCTTGGGGGGTGTTGAAGGGCATAGGGTGGCATTAGCTAGCATGGGGAGAGTTTGGGGGTTAAGGCAGTGTGAGGGATGAGGGCTGTTTTTGTTTTATTCTTTTTCTTACAAGTCTTGGAGCACCAAAGCCAGCATTTTGCACAGCCCACCTCAGCACCCAGCAGAACCTGTGGCTAACTCCGCACTATTTCCAAAGGTAGCGGGCCTAATTTCTATCAACAGATTCCCCCACCTCCACACCTACGGGCCTATCCCTGTAACCCATGTATTTACCCTGCTAATCCTCCTAACCTACACAACTTGAGACACTAAGGGACAATTTAGCAAGGTCAATCCACCTAACCTGCACATATCTGGACTTTGGGAACATCCAGGATACTTTCTCCTGGACTGAGTTTGTGGAGCGAAATTCTAGGCCTCTGTTTAAAAATCCCTTGATGTGGAGATGCCAGCGCTGGACTGGGGTAAACACAGTAAGAAGTTTAACAACACCAGGTTAAAGTCCAACAGGTTTATTTGGTAGCAAAAGCCACGCAAGCTTTCGGAGCTCCAAGCCCCTTCTTCAGGTGAGTGGGAATTCTGTTCACAAACAGGGCATATAAAGACACAGACTCAATTTACATGAATAATGGTTGGAATGGAACGCATTCCAAATAAACCTGTTGGACTTTAACCTGGTGTTGTTAAACTTCTTACTGTAAAAATCCCTTGCCAGTTTACTCTCATATTATCATTTCTCCTCTTTTTGTTTTTAGACATCCGTTTCTAATTTCTAACTTTTTTCCTAACCTTCTCCTACCTTTAATCTTTGCAACATCATATACCTTTCCTTTTAATTTGATACCATCCTTAACTTCCTTCATTAGCCAGGATTGGTTCATCTTTTTTGTCAGCATTCTTCCTCAGTAGAATAGATCGTTGTTGAGAGTTATGAAATATCTTCTTAAATGTCTGCCACTGCTTCTCTGCCATCTTACCTTTTAACCTATTTTCTGCTTACATTAAAATATAAAAGCAATTCATTTATGTGAACTTTAATAGATAACATTATAAAATAATATCCATATGCAATGCATTCTGGGAAGAAAATTTTGCCGCTATCAATAAAGAGCTAATCAGCATAAAAATAAACATAACCTGATAGCATAAAAGGATACTGCATTTCGTGTCATAGCAAATGACTTCTTCAAGGTTGAATGTTCTACTGTTTGATCAATATGAAGCTACTTACAAATCAAATGCATTGATCACTGTAATCATCCAAAGGAATGTAGGGCAGTCACTAAAACCACATGCACTTAGTCTTAATTGCCCACATTAAAGCAATTATGTCTGCAAACTATTGCTGTCTAACATTATGCTTATTATTAATACCATCTCTTTACTTATATTGACATAAACTGTATTTACTGGAAATCAATCAAACCCTGCTCCCTGCCACACACTGAAGCTGCTGATGTTCTGAAATATTACCACAGTAATAGCAAAAATGTCTTCTTCTTCTGAATGTCAAAACATTTCTGGCAGTTGCAGTGATAGCTCTGTTAACTGATAATGCACAAGCATTTTTATGAGCTTCTCCTATAACTCTTGCTTTCTGTGATAATAGCACTACCAGAAACATATGACCTTTTAATGAACAGACTGTAAAATCATTTAAAATTTACAGAATCATTTAGTAAATGAACTTGTCTGTATTGCTTCCGAAAAGAATTATCCTAAATGTAATAGGTGCTTCTGTTTTGTGTGTGTGTATATATGGGGGTAGATTTGTCTTAATTAGATGAAAGATGTCAATAATGCCATTTTAAAAAATGTTTTGCATTTATAACCAGTATCTGCCACTCCCTAATCTAGTAAAGCATGGCGCTCTATATTCTATAATAAAATGGCCCTTAATCCCAATATCAGAGGAGCACCGTCCTAATGCACTTCTCACAGTTGTCACCATTGTGAGCTGTTAAGTGGCTCCTTTACATTATTACGCTGCCAATGACAGTAGCCCAACCTACACAGTGGTGTCATAAGATAAGTGGAGCATTGCTCTTGTGGAAGAACTAGGGACCAATCTCAATAGATTCTTATCCTTGGCAGTTCCATGGGTGGCCAAATTAAAAACATATATATGGTCCATGCAGCTAGCAGCATTGGTCCATGCCATAGCACTCGGGGGCCATATATAAACACTAATGTTACTATTATTTTGCGTATCTCCAAGCTGCTGACACCAACAGCACTGGATGTTCAAATTTCAAATTTAGCAGTGGGTGAAATTACTAAAAAATATTCTTACCAAATTTCCTTGTCCATAAGATTCAAACAGGACAAACCCAAAAATTAAAAATTAAGTACAAATAGAATGGCGTTTCCTGGGCTTTGAAGGCCAGATGAGGAGCACAAACACTGCAAGTGGCCACAGTAACACTGGTCAGGTAGGCTGCACTAATGCATGCCACTCAAATCTTTCATGCCATACAACTGATACATTTTTGCATCACAAAAAAAGCACTTTTTAAAACTTTAAAATAATGCTATTTATGCTAAGCTGGCAGCGTGGCACAGTGGTTAGCACTGCTGCCTCACAGCACGAGGTATCTGGGTTCAATTCCGGCCTCAGGTGACTATCTGTGTGGAATTTGCACATTCTCCCTGTGTCTACGTGGGCTTCCTCAGGGTGCTCCGGTTTCCTCCCACACTCCAAAGACGTGCAAATTAGGTTGATTGGTCATGCTAAATTGAGCCTAAGTGTCAGGGAAATTAGCACGATAAATACGTGGGGTTACAGGGATAGGACCTGGGTGGAATTGTTGTCGATGCAGGCTCAATGGGCCAAATGGCCTCCTTCAGCACTGTAGGAATTTTCTGATTCTGTTATAAGTCAGAGAAACATTTGTAATTTCTGAAAACTGAAGGAACAGTATCCCTTTTGACAAATGACATAAGATGTCAAAAAATAGTATGTACAAATCCTTCATGCTAGAAAAAACTGTTGTTTCTCACTTTATTCAAGCAATAACTTTGTAACTGTTACAGTAGAAGTGCAGCAGAAGTGCATATTTACACAATATCCTTAGTGTTGCTTTGAAGTGCTTCGCAGAGACACTCAAGAATGCGTATAAACAGAGTTTCTGGCAAATTGACTTGATCTCCAAATCTGCCTCTCAATTCCCAATACATGACTGTTTCAAACCTGAACTGCAGTTCCCAGACTCCACTGTGATTGAGGTTACAGCATTTGAGTTTAGCAGAACTATGGGGTGGGAGGAGGGAAGAATTAAATTAGAAAGAATTCCAAATAGTCCATCCCTCCTGAGGATTAATCACCAAATAACTTTATTTTTTTAAACTTAACTGAGATGTTTGCACCATGAACATTGTGACATGATGGCATCACTATCAAAGGAATCCCCACAAGCAGAGATCACATTCTGGCGGAGCTGATGTGATTGAAGAGTACTTAGGGGTGAATGGATCTGAGTTCTACAGATGGAATATAAATGTACCCTTAGTGTGTTGAAGGTCACACCCAAACTAAAAAGTTATCATAATGACTTGAACAGTAAGAGCAGAGTTTGAGCAGTTTGTTACTTCATCAGAAATACTGGAACACATTACAGTATATGTTATTTTCTGTATTACAATGAGGGAGTTATTTCTGACCATGTATTATTTTTCCATGTTTTGCTGGGAAGGGTATCATGGCAGACTTAATGAATGCCAGGCTGCTGTGAATAAATTACATGATTGGACTAGAAATAACATTATATCATAATGGATAAGAAGTGAAATTGGTATTTAGTTTATTGTCTGAAACAAATATGACTCCACATCATAGCACATTTGTTATATCATTATATCAAGATACTGGACAGTGCTTATCACACTAAGTTCTAAATGCTATGAAATTGAAACATACTTATTTAAGTTCATTTTGCCTATTGCAAGTAAACAGCAGTGCTTGCAAAAATAATCAGAATTTCTTCATCTTGATGCATCTGACATGTCATCCGTTGTCACTTTAGTCAATATTTAATTTATCGCTTAGTTGTGCCTTTTCTATTTTAAACCTAAAGACTTTTGTGTCAGTTTGTCTTGCACCTTATCCTATTACTTCATTTAACCACTTCAATAGTCAAAGTGGCTGGGGGCCGAAAACTGAGCAGATATCTCCCTGCAGCACCTTTCCTCACATTTCTCATTTAACCTCCTATCAAATCATCCTTTGTCTCACCAGCCCCCTAATGTTGCCTCTGTTACATCTAAAAATTTAACAGGTCACATGGGTCAGAAAGAATTAGAAAGAGATCATATTAGAACCGTTGAACTGAGTTTTTAACCTGTATGAATAGACCAATGCCATCATTTGCCATTAGCTCAGATATCACATTTACTACTCAGGCCAATGATAGCAGACAAGCTTCCATTTTAAAAATATATTTGTTTCTCGGACTTTATTTTCCAGGCACTTTCTTTATTCTACTTCTATTTAAAAATTTTCATTTTTTTCTCTCAATCCTACATTTTTACTTTTATTTATTCTCCTTCAGTTAGTGTCTTCTCAAAAATCTTTATTTAAAACTTTTCCAGATTTTGTCTATTTTCATTATCTTTCTTTCTATTAGGCATTGTCCTTGCTTCTGTTTTAAATCATTCCCTTGCTATACTTTAGCAGGAGTCTCATTGCAGTTATTGCCCATGCCCAGGGGATGCTGCAACATCTTGTGTTTTTCTTTTGGCTTTTGCTGGGTCCTAATCTCACCCAACCAGCAAAATGAATGGAGAGATTTAAAAGGAGACTTTAAAGTGACTTAAAGAGAGAGGGGTCTAAGATAAGTGGATTTGAACAGAGAAGGTTCAGACAGGCCACAAACATCTTCAATCAATGGGGGAAGGGGTTATGACACAGGCTGGAAAGGACTTGAAATGCCAGAGCAAGGACAAAAGTGCTGAAAAGAAAATCAGTGAGCAGCAAGGAAGTGGACAATGAATTCAGGAGTAGAAGCCGTTGTGAAGTTTGGCTGTGGAGCCAAGAATGGATGCAGGTGGCATAAATGCTTGGAAAGGCTGAAAATGAGGAGAGGTGAATGAGGATATCAATGGAGAATCCAAAATTTACAAATGAAGCGTAAAACACAAGGGCACCTGGTGTGTGCAATATTATACATAATATAGACATATAAACATATATTATGATATATTCTGTCGATACCTGATTAATCCAATATCAAACTGCCACTCAGATACTGAAAGTCATGTTTTTGGCTATTCTCTGTATGCAACTGACACTACACCAAGAGAACAAATCACACTCCTATTTGATGAGCACCAGGGCAATAAATTCATTAATCATCATTTTATGCCTCATCAAACCTTTTCCAAGCTGCTCCATGGGAGTTATACAAATTAGCCAGTGAAAAGCCAGTAATTTTAGTTTAGCTAGGTAAGTGCTTTTTGATTGCCTTCTTGAACAATGCTTCCCTTGACAAGCTAATAAATCAGTTCTTTCTAAACCAGAAGCGCAGCAAGTGTGAACAATAAGTTCACATAGTTTTGCCACTGATTCCAGCTAAAATAAAGACCTAAGTGAATGGTCTAAGATCAAAGTCCCTAAGTTTATTACAGAGTAAGGTTTTCTCCATCAAGGACAGCTAGTGAAGAGAAAGATTTTGTTTTATTATTAATGAACAGGGGGGAAAAGTCTGGTGACAAAAGGAACAACTGTATGTAGCTGAAATTGCAGCATTTGACCCCTGTGCTTTGTGGGCCACCATTCAGACTTATTGTCTTGCCATTTGTAAGGGTAGAAAACAGAAGCAATATTGCAACTGTTGTATTAGGTGCCCTGCTGCGGTCCTGAAATATCTTCATTCTCACGCAGTTGGACAGGTGAGGTGGGGTGGTTTCATACAGCTAGGAGATACTATTGTCAGTGTAACAAATTACCAGAGAAACTGGTAATAGAGACTGCATTTAATCTGCAGCCAATTGATTGCTTGACTGTTTCAGGTATTTGTGGTGTAGGACTTGATTTGTTGGGTGGTTTACGTTAACATGAACGAAGCCTTGCGGGTGTGCTATCTTGTCTTTTTGAATTGCTGCCTTGACAGTATCATCCTTTCTGTTAGGCTGTAAATCATCTCACTAATCAGCTTGCACCAAGCCAACATGCATACATTGGCACTCAGCCGGAGAATTTGTTTTGGAAGGCCTTTAGCAACAAAAACTGTGTTTGTATCAATAACTGTCTGTTAATGGCTCATGCATATGGATGTAAACCACAGAGATAAAACAAGTAAATACAGTGATATAGGCGTTTTTGTAATAATTGCTTTTGCAGTGGATGCTTGATTGCACACTATGAGGTGAAGTGATTGCTTGAAGTGCAACCAAAGAACAAAAAGTGCACACTGATGAAACTTGATGCAGCTTTTAATTCATCAGGTATTACCAGAGCTTCATCTAGAGAAAAATTGATCTCTCCACGGTCGCCTGTTATTTCAGTAATGTTTAGCAGATATCCTCCACAAACCACCACCTGTTCCACTGAAGGGCATGTCAATGCTTCTCTCAAATTCTCCCGCATGTAAAAAAAAACTCTAGGCTTCCTTTCAACAAGTCTAGACCCAAGGTATTTTAAGTACAGTTTGTCTCTTTGCTTCTTCATTAACTTTCGCTACACACATCACTGCATGCCTCTGAAAATAACTTGGCAAACTGGGAGCCGTTTATCTCTTTTATCTTGGGACCTGATCCAATTAAATAAGTGCGCATTTACATTTGCATCCATCAAGCTTAAGCAAAGTGTCTGGTTTGGTTTCAACGAATAAAAGCCTATTTCTTTTAGGAAAAGGGATGTCTGGGCAAATTGTACCGTTTTACCATTAAATAAAAATTGTGACTTTTATCTCTAAAACCTCTAAAATAGTACCAAGAAACAGCTGTTAGGAGACTACGAGTAAGCTAGGTAATTACAAAAGCACCTCAATCAAATATGATCTTTTACTTAAACAGCAGACATCTTCTATCAAATCATTTTGGGCACTGTAGAAGTGTGCACAGGTACACACTTACTATATACTGGACATACACATATACAGGGAATACTTGAACAGTTTGGCATTGTGAGGTTAGCAACACACACATATGCACATGTAAGCACTAATTTCTACTATAACTGTAGCCTGCCCTCTGGGACAGTAAATGTTACTTATGGTTCCATTCCCTAACCAACTATGTACAACGGCCTTTCAATGATATCCCCTTTGCAATGTGACACGTTTTATGGAGCTCCCTAAACAGCTTTATAGAAGGAATCTAGTTTGTGTATTTATACTACATGTATAGTCGCCAGGCACATTGGTTGATAGTTTATGGGACTCATATACTATCGTTGACACTATTTACAATGTTTGCTCACTGCTCCCTCACAAAAATTGACCCTTTCAGATTCATGTACAGCTAAACTATCTCTCTCCCAAGATAAATTAAGATGCAGCCTCATAATAGAGTGAGAGATAGATGAAGGAAATTAGTAGACCTGCAGCGACGCACAACTTATTCACTTGTTCTTGCCTTATCAGACTTAGCTCCTGGTTCCTGCATGTAATTTTCTTTCCTTCACAGTCTGCATCTTTATCACAACCAACTCGCTATTGGAATGTTTTCATCCTTCTCTCCTCTCATTGATCTCAATTTGCCGCTCCTTCTTCCTGTTCTCTGTCTTGCTGAATCTATACATCTATCCATCTCTTTGCTTGTTTCTCTCCTCCTCAAAGTTTTCCATCTCTCCCAGTGCATTTTTATGAATCTTTTTTGTTGCTTTTTTCAGGAGCCGTCTGCTGATAATTTTTGCCATTCTCATTGCTGTTTCTTTATTGCTCTCTCTCTCCTCCCTAATGATTTGATAGGTTCAGATCAGTTCATATAAAATGCTGCTGAATGACAGTTTGCTCATTGGTTTCTTTCCATTCATCCAAACATATTGCCTATAGTAACTTCATAATAGAAATTAAAATGAACTGGATTGTTGCATGTAGTTTTGTAGTTAACAATTACCAGCAAAAAGTTAATTTTGTGCCATAAATTCTTTTGAAAGTTTGCTGTTATTGTTTTCACATGTTGTTTTACTATTCTTGAGGCATAAATTCACTGGCAGAGCAGCAACTGGTAAAAGGTTGATGCAGCCGAAGTTAGGCAGTTGTTGAATATTGTCCAAAGGCACATCTAAGGGTGGCACGATGGCACAGTGGTTAGGACAGCTGCTTCACAGTGCCAGGGACCCGGTTTCAATTCCGGCCTGGGTGGAGTTTGCACATTCTCCTCCTGTCTGCATGTGTTTCCCCCGAGTGCTCCAGTTTCCTCCCACAATCCAAAGATGTGCAGGTTAGGTGGATTGGCTATGCTAAACTGATCCTGAGGCTGGACTTTTACCGGCATGCCGGGGGCAGGTGAGGCTCGGGGAACGGCATTCTCCATTGGCCTCGGGCAGGATCGTATGAAACTTGGGTGAACATGCCTGCAAAATTCCACCCTCAGTGTCAGGGGAATTAGCAGAGTAAATACATAGAGTTACGGGGATAGGGCCTGGGTGGAATTGTTGTCAGTGCAGGCTTGATGGGCCAAATGGCCTCCTTCTGCACTTTAGGATTCTATGATTCTACAATGGAAAGAAAAAGGCCAGAACTCTTCGACCTCACCCATGGCTGGAATTCTCCAGTCCCGCTGCTGTGAATGAAGATGTAGCCGAGTGCAAAATTCTCTGTTCTCACTGGCAGTGGTAGTGGGGCATGAATGGCTGAAGAATTCCGACCTAGGTTTCTACTCCATTTGACCCATATTCAACTGAAATTAGCAGAACTTAAGGTCAACTCCATCATAGAAGGTATGATTCGGCTCCTGTGTAACAATATTCATGACAACCTGTTATATTATATCTGCACAACTTTACAACAACCTGCTTATGTATAACATCTTGAATGTGGTAAAGCATCCCAAGGTGCTTTCACTGGAGCATATACATAAAGAGATGTGAGAACAGGTGGCACAGTATTGATCAAAGAGGTAGATTTAAGAAGCAAGGTTTAAGGTTAAAGGAAGACAGGAAGGTGGGTGGGGAGGTTTAAGATGGGGAATCCTGAATTAAAGACTCAAGCAGCTGAAGTTATGGTTGGCAATGGTGGTGTGGTGAAAATCTGGGCTGAGCAAGTGGTCAGCATTAGTAGAGCACAGAGATCTTGCAGGCTTGTAGGACTGGAGAGGAGATAGCAAAGGAGTGAGATCATGGAGGTATTTGAAATTAAGGATGGGAATTTTAAAATTTACGTGTTAACATACTGGTAGCCACAGCACAGCAGGTGATGGGTGAATTAACCCGGTAACTCAGGATGTTACAGAGATATAATAAGGAAGCCCAGCCGTTTTTCAAGTTGCAACGTTTTACATTATTAGAACCATTTTAATTAAAATATAAAGGTGCATTGTAACCAATTCAGTATTATTTAACCCATTATCCCAGGTGAAGGCTGTATGGAGAATAGCAGAGTTCTGTCCTGCCAAACAACACAGATGTGCGTGTTTACCATGTGCACGGTTCAGCTCATTATCTGAATGCCAGTTCATTTTTAATATCAACAAAAAAATAGGAGTGAGTTTATTTTTTCTTTGCAAAGTTTGTAAACTTACGATTCACTCAGGTGGGGTCATTTTATGATCAGGTTTTATTTTACCCAATTGGTGCCGCATGTGTAACCGCAGTTGAGGAAATTTCACGCCTAAATGACTCTAGGCCTCTGTGCGAAACCGAAACCAGTTCGCTTCGACGTAAAACCGCGAAATGCAACTAATCTAGAAATGCAGCCACATGCCAAGGAAGCCCTGTGTGCAATGCATTTCCCGGCTTTCAGTTGTGTATACGCTTGCTGCATCTGTAAGCATATCAATATTTGCTATACTGTGTCGAGCTAATAAGTTATATACACATACACACCACAAATGTACGTGTATTAAAAAGAACGAGGAACAACGTTACATGGGGTGGGGAATTTTTCAAATTTTAGAATGCACTGTCCATTGATAGGACCTAACTGGATCAGCAGTCTGAGGACTGTGCAGAGTGTTATCAAACAGCTGCAAGAATCACAAGCACGCGTTTTCCCCCAGAGACTTCTGTACGAACTGGAGAAACAGGGGGCAAGCCAATTTGTTTTTTCGTTACTTTCTCGTTGGTGTTCAAACCTCCTTCCTTAATAGATGCGGACTGTTTCTTCGCTAACCTTGTCTGATGTAGCTCTTTTTTTCCCCCACTTTCGATAAGTTTGTATACAGTTGTAAATCATATCGTGACAATCCATATCTAGGTCAGTTTACAGTTTCAACATAAATATTTAAAAGGCTTTTAACATTTAGAAGTGCAAAATCGTTAATAGGTAACAACTCGGCTGAAGAGAGTGTTGTACAGTACAGGGTATAGAAATGTACGGGACAATAAACTATCCGTCATTAGCAGGTTCATTTTCACCAAGGACTATCATTAGGAAGTGATTTATGCTGAATGTGCTCTCGCAGTTCTCAGCCCAGAGTTTGTCTTTCTCCACTCGAGCCCGCGCCAAGCTCCAGAAACAGCTGGGCTGAATTTTTAGCGCCCATAATTAATTAAGAGCTTCATTCCCGGGATTTGATGATTAAATAAAGCAAGACCCTTATCCCCTCTGCGATTTCACTGAAAGTGTACTCCAGTCCAACTCTCCTGATCCCACGCCGGTGGCGTATTATAATCCCTTTTTGTGAGGAAAATGCCACAGGATTGCCTACAGACGCGCACAAAAGGTAACTTCAGAAACAGTCATTTGCTTTGCAATCGCTTCTGTTTTCTCTCTATTGCTGCCCATTTTCCCCCCTTCAGAATCGAAGGGGAGGGAAAAGGCGGCTGCTGGGAATTAACATAATATTGTTTTCTTCTTTGGTAGGGGGTGGGGGCAGCCGGATATGTTTCTGGCAATTCTTGGTAAGCTGCCAGTCGCAGATGTCCTTACTAATAATCTAACCAGGTCAAATAATAGGATTCCCTTTACACTTTTTAACTGAATTTGATGTTGTTCTGAAGTGGCAGACTGGTTCTTGTCAGTGCCTCTAGTGGTTTGTTTGTGCAAGCTGCTATAGCAGAACTTGACTTGTACATCTGGATAATAGCAATAATTAACAGCGTATCACCTCGTTTGTCAATAGATTCCTATTACATAATGAATTGACGGGCTGTTTTATTTCTTTTTAATCTGGAATCTATTTACATTTCTTCTTAGAGTACAGGCGAGAACAAGAGCGAGCGACGACAGCAAAAAAAAACTACAAAGACTGGCTAAGGCAGAAGGGACTGCTGAAAGACACCAAGTCCAGATAAAATCAGAAGTTTGGTATGTAATTTTGGAATATTACTCAAACAGTGAAGATTTATTTTAAAAAGCTTAGCCAATTCACTCCTGATCCTTGGAGAGTTGAGGCTTGCTGATTCAGCCCAGTCTTCCAACAGGTCCAGCCCGGGCATTTCAGGCAGCGGGGAGAATGGGACAATCACGTTCAAAAAGTTTCAAAAATCCATGCATGGAGCTAAGAGAAGGGCATTCAGCCCATCGATTTCCTCCCGTGCACTTAGACCATGTGCCCCGTTTGCTCGTGTAACGCTGTGACCGTTTAAGCCGATAAAATATCCTTGCGGTGCAGTTAAGCCCCTCTGCAGTCGCTTGACTTGTAAGGCAGCCTTGCACAGATGCATGTTATACATGTGTGGTCGACACGCCTTAACACTCGCCCATATAACCATTAGAAAGTGTACTGTAGCGCCATAATGTGCTCTACGGCCCTTATGATCTGTTAAACTTGGGTTAGCCTTTCATCCTTAAAAAAAGGGCAAGGTTAAGAATGTCACTTCAGATTATTTATCAATGTAACAGCAAGCGGGTGTATACACAAACAACCACTTACCGTTCACAACATATTGACTATTCAAGCAGCCAAATATATAGTTCTCCGCCAAACCACTTACTGTAAAAAAGGTAAAACTGCCTCCTTCCACTGAAAAATTGACGCTTAAACCATGGGTTTCATCACCTTCGCAAATGTCAACAGATTTTAATTACATGTTTTAACATGAAAGTTTTCAAACCAGATATATTGTTTGTTAGTTTTTATTTCGGGATAAATAATTTGCAATAAAATAATAGTGCCCCACTAATTATCCACCAGTATTTCTTTTTTGCAGTGCACATAATTCTCAATTGGACCGGAGAGACCAATATATAACGCACATAAAATTAGTTATAATTTTTCAATAATAAAATCCATTGGTTTTTCCAAGAAGCCTGGGGTCTCCGAATGGCGCAGAGCTCATTGTATACACTGTACAAGGCATTTTAAAGCAATTAGGAAAACAGTTGAAGTTATTAAGTCTACACTATGTAATTTGATTTACTTACGTTAGTGATGACCATCCATTCATTACCACACTAACAGGACTATACTGACATACGCAATGCAGAGAGGCTTGCAATTCATTAGGAGCCGGCACAGTTTTCCCATCCGCGGCGCCAGCCAGTACTTCAAACAAAGTTGGCATTTGTTTTTAAAAAAAGTCTCGTTCGCCATCCCATCCTTTTCTGCAAATGTATTTTGAATGCTTTCTTAAAGCGGTCTCCCTGTTGGGTTCATGTCAAGGGTTGGGATCAGTGGAGTTCTTTCCCCCCTCTCTCTTGGTACAGAAACAAGTTTCCTAAATATGCTCGCAGGACACAGACAGACTAACATTTTAGCCCAAGCAAACCAGGGCCTTTGATCATCTCGATCAGCTCCAGATGGACTCGATTTGTAGGCCATTTTTTTTAGGTTTTTCTCCAAATGATTATTTATGTAGTGTGCAAACGGCACCTTTTGCTCCCTGACGCAGACAAAAGCGTACAAGAGCTATCGGCTCCCACCTTGTCCGGATACTGAAGTTTATTTGGAGACGGCGGCGGTAGATTAAATAGGCAACTAACTTTTAACAGGGTTGAAGGAGGGGGGCATGGTCAAATAAGAAACAGCTTCACAAGAACGGAACTTCTTGTACCAAGTTTGGATAACCACTTGCAATTGCACTTTATGTCCAGTTGTGACAACAAAATAACAAAGGTGTTTTCGCGTGCGAAGTCGGGCTGTAATTTTATATTTAGTGTAAGACTGCTTGCAAAATAATGCCAATTTAGCAGTGCTGCCCCTTCATTTTCCGATAGCGTTTATAATTGGGTTCTGTACTTATTATGCACACGAACAGTAAAGCAGGAATCCCTTGACAATAGGTAGAACTGCCTCGAATATCAATTTTATTCTTTTTGCAAAAGCCAGAACTATATGAAATATCGCGTAAGACCATCGAGAATGTATTGATCGAACTTGCTCATTCTCTTTCATGGAGCTGGGCCGCATGGTTAGCTAAACACACTTCGAGATCAAGAGTTTCAAGTTTTGAAGAAGATTTGTGATTATCACTATGATGATATGCTTCCGAAAGGATTCATCTTTTTTTTAAAATGAAGCATAGCCTGGAAAACCAAGTGTGTAGGGATGTGCTAATCAAAGTTGTAGGTTACTATCTCAAAGACCTAGAACACCCATTAGTGCCCCCCCCCCCGTCCTCCCCCCCCCCCCCCGTCCTCCCCCCATGATGATTTAAAATAAACTGCCCCTTTGTTTCATTAACAATGTTGCTGGAATTATACTGCACAAGAAGCGTCATTGGCTCATTACTTCCAGCTATAGCCGAGTTGGTTTAGGAAACCCAGGATTCCGCGGAACCAACTGGAAGTGGCGGCCATCCGGACTCTTTGACACTATTACCTGTCAGGCGCGAAGGAAGGAACACTAATACTTGATGTTTCTTTTCCCTTTTCTCTCTCCCCCTCTCTGCATGGCTGGGACTGAAAGCAGTTGCTGTCTGCTTGTTGTTACTCCACAGATTTTTTTTTTCACCATGTAAAGGGTGGAATGCCAGGAATTCTCGGCTGGGAAGAGGACACAGACTTTTCACCTCTTACTGGTCAATGGGGGCAAACTGAGGACAGAGTGCGGCGTGTGGAAGGAATACTGAATTCTTAAAGAGATTTTGGACGGAAGGGAACCATTACGGTGGGGGCGGGGTGGGGAGGGAGGGATGGGGGGGGGGGCAGTTTAGTTCTAGAAGTTCCAGTGTCATGTCATTGTCTGTATCTCCAGTAGTCCCTCGCTTACCGCTTTGCTCTTGGCCACCTGAAATCTGATTCTCCAGCGATGGGGCGATATTCACTGTTTTGCTTGTGTTTTCAGTCCGTTTTTGCATAAATACAGACACTGCTTGGCTTAATTGTACCCATCTTTCTCATACCTTACTGATACTTTAATTACAAGTATATTGACGTTCATTCTCTTGTCTTTCCACATTAACTGATTGAAAATGTCACACTGACAGCCTGGTTCTCTTTTATAAACATGTGCTTGTCTGCATTTTTACATACATCATCTTGTTGCTAATAAAACAGGCCCTGTTCAAAACCGTGCACGTTTCCCTGCATACTGAGGCGCACTCTTATGTCTCAATTTTCACTTCTCAAACAGAAATTCCAAGTTTGCGGAGGTGAGACCTAAGTGTTATCCTCGTTGTTATCTTATCTGTTGTATTGAGCCGAAATTGCCTGAAGATCCATACCGATGTTTAAGCAACACGGAGGAAGTACCTTTAGATAATTGTAATAAACATAGATATCGGTGTCAGCACTCCCGAAAGTATATGAGGCAGTTGAAAGTTGCAGCAGTCACGGACATTTCTTTAACATTCGCTTGCCCCGTTTGTAAGAAAGGAATCGAGTCTTTTTTGGCTGGGGGGGGGGGGGGGGGGAGCGGGAGAGGAGCAAGAGTGTATAAACGACGAAATTGCATTGTTTTAGGTGCAGCAAACGTGTGTTTAATAAGTTAAAAAATTATGGTAATTATACAGGTCGACACACAACCCCTTTCATTTTGATCTGAGGAAGCAGATAGAATGCCGGTGCGTATTGGCCATAGTTCTTGTGCAGGAACAGGTAGACGCATGCACACATACACCTGTGTGTATATGCATGCATGTGCATCTGTACGCACTCGTATGCGTGGAAATTTGAATGCTGAATCAGACCCAGCACGCATGCATGTTCCTGCGCGTGTACTGTGCAGGGTCTGCAGAAGACTGGCCAAATAATAAATATTCTGAACAGTTAGAAACAAAAAGTTTACTGAACTCAGGACACCAGTTATGCCATTAATTATATTCACTGCTGGATGAAATAAGAGATCTGGGTGACATGAGGGATCTGGGCTGCAGTAATAATATAGCGAAATATTAATATATTCGGCTATCAATCCTCTTTAATATATAAAGGCTGCCCTGGAGGAAGATTCGTGGGTGATTATACCACAGCCTATTCCGCGCTGGCCACCAACCCCTAAAACTCGTATCATTTAGTCGGAAACCACAAGGTAACTAACTACGGCTGGTCCTGAGATATTCTGACTGCGTGTAGAACATTGGAAATAGTATTTGTAAATCTGTGCTAATGCACTTCAGCAACTTATAAAAGATCATTTCTTTATGAAAAAATATAAAAATCAGCTTAAGACTAATACCGCCTGTAAGTCACTAATCCTTTAAAATTAAGTAAAGATTAATTTAATTCCTAAAATAGACACCATAGTCACACTACTAATTTGCATAGATTCCACGAAATAAAGTAATTTACTACTAATTCCTTGTTTGAAACTGATCATAACTTTAAGCTGCAGGTTATTTTTGTCTGCTATAGAATACACCGAAGAAGGCCAGATGGGGAAGGAGGCGAGGGGAAACTAATAATTATGGTGCTGCCTGATGATATATTGCAATCACGCCAGTGCAGCTAACACTTTAGCACCAGATAAAAATAGAAGTTCTGATTTGAATGTTCGGGAGACTCTGAACATGTTAGTATCGTTACAAGGGGTATTTATACTCGCCTCCTGAGACACTTTCCGACAATTTACTGAAATATTAAGAAAGATGAAATTAAATAAGAATAATGGCAACCCATTTTTACTTTTAAAAAAACACTCCTACTGGAGATTTTGCATTTTAGAGAGAATTGGCAAATGAAGCCGCTTTTCTCGAATGTCTTTTCAAATGTACTTCCTTTTATACATTGAATAAAGATTGTTCAAGGGAGGTATAATCACGGAGTCGTTTTGCGGGTAGCTGGTAAATAATATCGCAAAAAAATGTTTCATTTTGGAAAAGCATCCTGTCCAATTCGCTGTGTGTACAGACCAGTTATGTGGGCGGTTTTTATTTTTGAATAGCGAGGGTTGCGGTGCACCTGAGTAATATTTAGGTTCCGAATTAATCGTACGTTTATGACAAGTAACAGTCTAAATGTATGATGGGTTCTAATGACATGCAGACGGCACATTCAGATCCTATCCAATGAAACCATGCTTTTTTATTTTTAAAAATGTGTATTTTATTCAGGTTTTAATTGTGAAAACATTCACATTGTGGTAAGTTATCATTGCAGTTGGTTGGAAAATTCACTAAATGTATGAAACACACGTGCCGGCGTTCGATTTTAGTCTGACAGCCCAAGAGTTTCCTGTATTATCTGTGGTGAAAGACCGCTGGAAATACAAATAGCATGAGTAATTTTACATTAACAAAATATATACGTGTCAAGTACAAAATTTAAACCAGTTCCTCTCCACCCAGCTAACTTTAAATTACCCGTAGATTAGGTCGAAATGTGGGGCTTTTATACAATATTTAATGGGCTCGCTGATTAAATTCAATTGAGGGAAAGGAGGCTGACATCTTCAATTTAATTGCCACTATAAATGAGCTCTTTTTTCGTTTTCCCTTTTACTGCAGCGAAAGATTTAGAGGACTCTGTCATTAATATTTAATTTCTCAATCTGTTGATCTTTTAAATTAGGATAGTCGGGCTGAATCCATTCTACAGAAACATAAACAAGAGGCATCACGTTGCATTTGGAAAAATCAGGCTGAGATTTTATTTACAAACATTTCCGATTCCATTGTTTTGCAAAAAAAACAGCCGCATAAATTAGTAAAAGCTCTTGGTATAGTTCTTACAAAAATACAATTCAAATATTTCTATCTCCTTCCAGCAAACTCGATACACAGACAATATTTCACACAAAAAAAAATAATTTCTGGTTTTCGTCGCATCAGACTTGGAGGTAGGGCGACATTTTCAGGACATGGGGAGTGAAATTATTCGCATCAAATAATAGGAGGGTGATTTACTTCCGTATTGTAAAGTATCACGTTAATTTGATCGTCCCTGGTTTGTGAATCGGAGGGTTACTGTTGCAGGGAGTGCTATCTGATTCGATTTTTTAAAAAAAATGGTTTAAAAATGCCTTTTTGGCACTTAGTTGAAAGTACGGTGATTTTCTGTTCGGAACAAGTGTGACACCTACCTGCGAATCTGGGAAAAGTTCAAGTCAATACTTTTAACTGAATGGGTTCCAGTATCGTAGCATTGAAGGTGGGGGGGAAATATGAACAGCGCAAAAAAAAATGTCTTAAGAAAAGCTTGCGGCCAACACCGGAGACTTAAGCGAATTTACATGGTAAACGAACACAACTTGTGGGGGTGGGGTGAGAAAAGTCGAGGCGAGGTTATCTTGTATGGATGTCAGCATGCATTCACTTCTCTCTGCCTCATATATAGCACGGCTGTGCTTTTTTGCGATAGTAATGAGGACTAAATTTGGCATAAAATCGAACTCATTAGCAAAGTTCACCAGATGATTGCTTTGCATAAAACACGACACTGATTGGATGTAATTAGGTTAAAGGATGGCACTTTAGTTTTAGCCTTATTATTCCAGCCAGTTCTTACACTCTACCAACTGCACAGTGAAAGTGCTAGACTCCTTCTGGTATTAATTTTCTCTTTCTTAAAATAAAAGTTCCTCACGTTTTGATAGCAAAACAAACCAAACCAAAGCGCAATGATCGCCTGGATGTGTAAGCCGAAACTGTGTTTTAATTAAATATTTACATTTTGCTCAGCAGCGGCCCTTGAATTTATGTTTTACCTCTGGCAAGTCTAATTTGTGTTTTGTTAAAACCTGTGCCCACCACGCCCCCCCCGTACCCCCACCCCACACACACACACACACACACTTAGAGAAAACAGCTTTCGTCTTAAATTAAAATTGCCATCATCTTATCTAGGAAACATTTCAAAAACACGGATTTATATTATATGTGTATATATTATACGAAAGAACAACAATAATATCTGTACAGAAGACTCGTTTCATAATTTACTTCAAAGAGGGTGTATTATCCTTTTTTAAATACAAAAACGCTACATTAAATATACAGAATTAGTCTTAATACAAATTAATTCATGGTTGGTTAAGACATTTTTTCAGATGTTACATATTGAACAGTTTGCATCAACCGCTTCAAACATATCAGAAACTAAAAATCTTTTGTTACTTTATACCATCTTGACGGAAAATACTTTGCCATGTTGACATAATAAATAGTGTCCGGCGATTCGGCGAAGAACCAGTATTAAATATTGGACATACCTTTCTTCAAATCATAAGACGAGGTGTCCTTGCAATGATCTATTTGTGCCGAGCCCTTTGTTTTAGCTTCTGGACAGAGTTTTGCCAGAGCCTCTGCTCTACTTAAGACAGTCTGACTTAATCCATTGGAACTGAAGTGTGTTGTGCTACTACCCCCGTGGTGGCTGTGAAGGTGTCCGAAGCTGCCATAGTTCGTGTAGCTTGTGTAGAAGGGCGAGGTGTAATAGAGAGGCCGGCCCAGCACGGCGCTGTTCGGGTAAGGACAAGGGGAACGGGACGGAGACGAGGCGCTGGCCGACACGGCGCAGCCTTGACCCGGGCACACACTCTGCTGCTGCTCGCTCTGTTCCTTCGACTTGTCCGAAGTGGCGATTTCCGCCAGGGACCAGAGTTTGGGCTTGGAGCTTGTTGCCGGCGGGGAATGGATGACTGAAGTTACATTGCAGTTCGCTGTGTTACTCGGAAGAGTGTGAGTTAGGTTTGTATGTGCATTTTCCAACTCGGAGTCGCCGCTTTGGTGCAAAAGCTCAGCTCCACGAGGCACAACCAGGGAAGAAGTCGTGGCTTTGGGGGAGTGAATGCTTTCTCTTTCCTCCACGTCTTTTAACTCCGAGTCGCTCAGGATCTGCCCACTTTCTTTGCTGGGATCCTGTTCCTCAAATCTTTCACAGGCAATTTCTCCCATGTTCGTTTTCTGATTCCCTGTTTGAATCAGTTCAAAAAGAGAGAGAAAAAAAAAACACTTATTCTGTCCTAAAATGCAAAATAAAATCAAACATCTTTATTATATTCTAATAAACGTTGATGTTCGCGTCAAAGGAATTCCAAATTAGATGGTATTTGATTTCGCTTAAATTGCGTTACTTGGAGACGATATTTTAAATACATTTGGCAGTATTGCAGTTGTAAAAGCGTCTCTGAACTGCACGTGTAACGAAAATTACATTCCAAACGAAAATCCGTGTGTTATTTGGCTTTTGTGTGCTTTATGAATAATAAAACCAAAATCGGCTCCGCGCCTTTCTTGCAAATGATTGCACTAAAATATTCATTCATCTCTTACCTGCCTCTGGTTCGGACGAGTTCCCCTTTTCCAAAGATTTCTGCGGCTCGTCCTCGTCGTTTTTTTCCAGGTCTATGTTCTCCTCTTCCTCCTCGTCTTCGCTCCTGTTTCTCGGGGTCCAGGTCATCTTGTTCTCTTTCTTCAGCCTCCTCCGGGCGTTCGCGAACCAGGTGGACACTTGGGTCAGTGTCATCTTGGTGATGATGGCCAGCATGATCTTCTCGCCTTTGGTGGGGTAAGGGTTCTTCCGGTGCTCGCTGAGCCAAGCTTTGAGGGTGGCGGTGGCATCCCGGGTGGCATTCTTTCGGTAAGCTGGGTCACCGTAGGGGTAAGAGCCTAAAGGAGCAGCGTACGGGTGATATCCAATAGATCCAGCCATGCCCGCCGAGTGATCATAGGGTGAGCCCTTAAGACACAACAAACACCCGTCAAAATCGCATTTTGCACCGAATGCATTCAGCTGCAAATCCTTTAACCGAATGAAATCATCTTTAAAAAACGCCAACAGCTAAGTGTGTCGAGCTTTTGAAGATTTGTAATAAAATCAAGCAATTTTTCAACAACAAAAAAAAATAGCCACGTAAACCAAATTGGTCGAACCGATTTGCATTAAAATAACAGACTGGGACGCCTGAAAAAGTTTGTAAAGAGGGAGGTGAGATCTTTTCAGAAATGATCTCAAAAGAGGCTCCCCTTCTATTCAGCAATACTTCTGAATGGTATTGTAATGGTGTGTAGCAAACAGAACTTACCACGTAGGAAGTGAAGGCAGCGGTCGGGTCTGTGCCGTACTGGAGGTGGCCGTTATAGCCTGGGGAAGGGGCAGTAAACGCTGTGGATCCGGCGTAGGGGCTGAAGGCAGATCCCGAGGAGGATCTCCCAAGTTCATCCGTCCTGGGTCCCGATATCACGCTCGTGCTGTAGGCTGGACACGAGTAAAGAGCTAAAGAAGCTGATGGTTGATACAAGTAGCCCTGAGGATACGACATGGCTTAAGATTCTGGTTGTGTGTGTGTGTGTTGTGTGAATCAACCCCCTATTTCCAAAGCTCTTGTGTGAATTGTGTGATGTGGAATCATGCGCCGGCAGTTTGCCTGGGTCTGCGCTGTCAGCGGCTGACTCTCCCCAGTGTTTACTTGCTTGCAGAAGTTTTCCTTTGGATAGAGCTGCTTGGGAAAGGTCCTGCAAGATGCAAGTTCGAAATTCAGGGTTTGTGACGCCTTCTACGCACTCGCAGCTCCTCCTCTCAGGGTGTTGTCAATAGAAGAAAAGCAGCAGCCTGATGGGGTGCCACAACCAACCTAATGAGAGGCTTTTTTTCTCTCTCTATCGAAAGCCTCACTTCAAGGCTCAAGTGCGCCGGCCCCTGGATGGCAATCTTTTACCAGGCTCCAGCAACTTTAACTTTAACTTCGCTAATATTATACGTGACAGAAGCCCATATAATCAGGAACAAATGCTGATCTCACTGGAAATGCATGCCAATCAAACTCCCCCAAAGAACGTTTTTCTGACCTTTGCATCGATTTTAGATTTAGTGCTCACAAATAATTACAATTCTATGGCGTGCGATGTTACGTTTGCCTTGTTACAGGTGTGTGTCCACCGCACATAGCAATGTAAGGCGGAAGAGCCTCCCCCCAGGATCAGTTATCGTCCTATGTCAAATGCAGAGCATCTTTTCCCCCCCCCATATATCTGACTCCTTAAACCAGGATTCAGATGATTTCAAAATCCGCCGGCAACTCCGCCCACACGGCTTGGCTAATTATCTAGTGAGTTGCTAAATCATAATTGGTTCCGGAGGAAAAAAGGGAGGGGGGGGGGGGGCGGCTGGAAGTGAGTGGCTCCTGCAGAGGGCCGGCGCGGACACGATGGGCCGAACGGCCTCTTTCTGCGCTGCAGCCAGTCTACGATTCGCGGTACAAGGCGCAGTTCCCAGTCGGTGCTGATATAAGAGGAGGGGCAGTGATATTGGCTTCATCAACCCTGGTTAGGTAAGGGGTTGAGAGGGAGTAAGCAGCGTGTTTTCCGTCCTCGTCACCGTCCGAAAGTCGTGCTGGAACCGCGTTTATGTGTGTATATTTTGTGTGTTTCAACCTGGGATGAAATCCGGATAGGACTGGGTTGTGATGGCACTTTTAACCTGGTGTTGTGAGACTTCTAACTGTGCTTACCCCAGTCCAACGCCGGCATCTCCACATCATGGCACTTGCCACCAGCATCACAGCCACCTTGGAGTAAATAACCATTCTGGGTGAGATGTTGGAAGTTGTTGGAACCTTGCCCCGACATGAAGAAAAGTTAACAGTCGCCTGAACCCAGAGATTACATTCTTGCATTCAAATCACTCCCAAATGGGGCTATTTTTGTATTTATATTAAGCTGTTGGGGCGATTTGATTCAATTCTAAGTCGGTCTATTTTTGTGCGGACAGCAACTGTCAGTGCAGTGTGCAACACTAATGCAGAAAGAGACCCACAAAGATCAACAATTGTAATATCATTACTGAAAAATTATGGAGAAATTATTTGCAGTTCGGTCACAGATACACCGTGGGTGGTTTTCGCACAAAGCACCCACTTCGTCTTTAATACAAATCTTAGCAACAAATGTTGTGCATGATAGTTCAAGAGTGGGAGAAGCTGGTTTTCACTATTGGCCACTAATTCGCACCAGTGAGTAATAGCCGTTAGGAAGCAATGCCAAGAGATGATAAAGCACAATGTGCAGACTGTGCGTGCATCAAATGTGTGGATAGAATTACTGTTGTAAAAATAGACACAAGTCCAAGTGCATAATAAAATAAAAAACCCTGACATGCAGTTTTTGGACTATTAAAATAAAATCTATTCATCTTCGGTTACATAAGCACTCTTGAGATTATAGAAAAACATTTTCTGCCTCTCATTTAATTATTTCATACTCTGAGAAATGGGATTGGGTTGTTAGAAATCAACAAGTTTAAAATTTTGGGGAAAGAAAAGATATTTTAAAGTATGATCATTCATAGAGCCACAGAAAAGGTATGGTGAAGAAAGAGGCCATTCAGCCCATCATATCTGCCCCAGCTGAAAAATAAAGAATAAATAAAATGAAAATCCCACCTTCCAACATTGGCCCATGGCCTTGCCGCTTTCAGCATTTTAAGTGCTGATCCAGGTACCTTTTTAACTGAGCTGAGGGTTTTCCCTCCACCAACAAGCCAGGCAACGAATTCCAGACACCCACCACCCTCTGAGTGAGGAGGTTTTTCCCCAGGCTTCCTCTAATTCCTCTACCGATCACCTTAAATCAGTGCCCCCTAGTAATTCACCCCATCAGCTAGGGGGAACAGGTCTTTGCAGTCTATTCTATCTAGGTCCCTTGTAATTTTTGTACACCTCAGTTAGGTCACCCCTCAGCCTCCTCTGGAAAGCAACCCTAGCTGCAATGTTTTCATAGCGGCAATGTTCAAACCCTGGCAACATTCTTGTAAATCTGCTCTGCACTCTCTCCAGAGCAATTATGTACTTTCTGCAATGGGCGACTGGAATTGTAGACAAAATTACAGCTGTGGCCTAACCAGCATTTTATGCAGTTCCAGCATTACATCCCTGCTTTTGTATTAATACCTCATCCAATAAAGGAAAGCATTCCATATACTTTCTTTACTACCTTTGTCACCAATGCTACCACTTTCAGGGGGACCTGTGGACATACACTCCAAGGTCCCTCACTTCCTCTACCCCTGTGAATATCCTTCCATTTATTATGTAGTCCCTATCTTTGTTTATTTGTGTGCCCCCCACCCCCCCTCCAAATGCATTACCTCACACTTTTCTGGATTGAATTCCATTTGCCTGTCATGGTTTCATATTAGTGAAAAAATTGAGTTGTCGGAGGTCCAGACAATGAAGGTATGCCTGACCCTAACATTTATAGAAAATAAAAGGATTCTGCCTTGTGAAAACAGGATATGTAAGAAGAATGGATCCATATTGTAGTAGTTGATATTTTATGGTGGCTTCTATTCAGTTAAGTGTGCATTAGTTTCGCTTCATATAATTTTTATATTTATGATCTGTAATAAAGTACAAAATACATGTATCTTAAAAAGAGGAACTCAAATGAGTTTAGAATCGGAAGTAACCAGCATTCCATCAATATCAGCTGATTTGCTGAATATCTGAATTTGGACTTTACTTGAAACTATTGTGTTTGGATATCTGGGTTAATCTGTACTCAAACTTCAGATGTTCTAAGTGTCCTTTGCATAAGCTTGTTACCATCTCTCTGGTCCCCCAACATCTTTCCCTGCTGTCACAATGGATGGCATCTAAGAGATTGCCAGCTGAAGCTCAAACTACAACATTTTTTACTTAATTTGTTCAACATTTTTTATTCTTTCTTTGCAGTTAAGATATTATCCCAGTTTTATATGAGTATGCGTCCATTTCATTAATTTCGAAACAAAATGGAAAAATGCTGATGTCAGAAGTGCTCTATGCACATTTGTTGTATAGATCTGCATTATCCATGGTAAACTGTAGGACCACAGTGTATGGAAGACCGAATAATGCAGATTGTTATTGATAATGTTTGTACCCAAAATACTACTTTATATCTCTATAGAAAATAAAACTTCCTTGTGCTAATGGACATGTGAAATAACCATATCATTTTGACTTACTTGTTCCAACTTCAACAATCGGGGTTTAGAAGGTCAGAACTCCATGCCCTCAAAACAGAATCTGAACCTAAATACAAAATATCATGCATAATATATGAACATATAGTTTTAAAACATTGTTCAGGGTGTACTCAACGTGTCCCCAACCTTCCCTTAGTGCTATAATTTTGATTATCTTTTGTGCCAACATTTACAAATTATAAATTGCCACGTCAATATTTTGCATTTGATTTCACTATGCTATGCTACCTGTCACGATAATAGTTGCAGGCTCTGGCCAACGTGTGGCTTGGTGAAACAAATTTCCAAAGTCTCCTAACTCTGTTATCTTGTTTATGTTTAATAAATTTAGATTCATCAACTGACCACAGGCACCACGAAGAAAAATTTGTAAGTGAAATATAACTTCTACTTTGAGAGCTATGGCAGTAAAGTACGCTAGGATTGCACAAGTGACTATTTGTTAGATTGACTAAAGCTAAGGCCGAGGACATTGTGTAGTTAAAAGTAATTTTGTAATCTGAGGAGCAATATTTTATCTTAAAAATATAGTTAAATATTTGATTTATTATACCATAAGAGTTGGTACCATTCTATACCAGTTCTATATCAGAATTTTACATGATTATTCTTTACTTGGGATATCTGAGGTTGCAAAAATTGACATGGATGAAATCCTACAGCTCTTCCAATGGATATCGGGAAATATTGGTACTGCAACAATTCTAAGAAGAGAATGAAGCCACAGAGCATCACAATGGTCATGTAATCATCAGCAATGTTGCTGAGGGTCATAAGTGAATCTCAGCTAAATGTAAACCATACTTTGGGAACGTATTATAACCTAAGCTTTATGATGTTAGGTTTTATTATTTGCTAATGTGACCCGCAGAAGTCAATTATCCACGTGAGGTTAGTTTTCTTTTATAACAAACACTATTTTCTCACCACCGAAAGTTGTTCAATCAATCAGTACTAGCATCGAAGAACATAATGTTCACAAACGTACATAAAACTTGTGTTTCTCAAGAGAAGGTCAGAGAAGAGGAAGTTTACTCCAGTACTGATGTTCCACTTACATTTATCAGCTCTTGTTTTTTTTAGCCTTATTGGACCTACACTGGTTGTCTTGTGTATCAAATATGTACTTCAGTTCAAATTAAACTTTTTTCTACTTTACTGCACTGTCCACCATTCTATATATTGTCCTTCTTGAAAACAATGGGTAAGTAATGATTTCTAGTAACAAGATAAACTAAGTTGTAGGCAGCGTGTGAATTTTGGATGACAACCTTTCCTTGTAGAGCTACATTTTTATGAGAAAATCTGAAAGACGTTCACTGCAGTGCTTTCCTTTAGCTGCTGCACAATTGTGGAGAACAGCTGCTGACTTTAACTATGGATCCTGATGTACCATATTTGCTGTTGCATTTTGGCATTTGTTCGCTGAGTGTTTTGATGACCATGATTGTTCCTGCTTCCTCTTACAGTCTAAGCAAGATTTGAGCTATTGCAGTCTTAAGATCTCATGCAAGTCTTCATAGTTTGTACTAAGCAGTGACCTGTTAGTGCTTATGATTGGCAGACACGATGCTGAAGATGGAGACTTCCAAGGGCATTAACTAGATCAAATCATGGTTCAAGGTTCTATGTTACTAATAGGTTAGTTATCAATCCCAATGATAGTAAGGGCACAGCAGTTAGCACTGCTGCCTCACAGCTCCAGGGACCTGGATTCAATTCCCGGCTTGGGTCACTGTCTGTGTGGAGTTTGCACATTCTCCCTGTGTCTGTGTGGGTTTCCTCCGGATGCTCCGGTTTCCTCCCACAGTCCAAAGATGTGCAGGTTAGGTTGATTGGTCATGCTAAACTGCCCCTTAGTGTCCCAGGATGTGTAGGTTAGAGGGATTAGAGGAGTAAATTTGTGGGGTTAGGGCCTGGGGTGGAATTGTGGTCGGTGCAGACTCGATGGGCTGAATGGCCTCCTTCTGCACTGTAGGGTTTCTATGATTTCTATGAAGTCAGCTTTGTGTATTGAATGAGTATAGTAGGAATCAACTGTCAGAATCCTGATATGCCACTTCTACTCTAGCCTTAGACCATTGGAATAGAAGTCTAAACCAAGACTGAATTCAGGGTCTCCTTGCGTTTAATAAGCTGTTGGTGATATTAACAGAGGAACTTATAATTATTTGATTAATTTAGTGCAGGCCTAAATTTATTCTGTTATCTTAAATGGGTTAACAACCTTGCTAAAAGTGGAATCTCATACCAATGGTTAAATGCTAACATTGTCAACAATCATGTTTAGACTTCACTGTCTGTTAGTGAAATTCTCTGGCTCATGTATTTAGAATTCATAGGTTCAGCTCCATCTCATTGCTGTGAAAATCGAATTTGGGGTGAGGGCCTTTTCATTAGACTGAACCCTCATTTGAGGATTTTTTTCAGGATGACATCTAATCGCATCTGTAAAGAGGCATCTGATTTGCCATCATGGGGGAGAAATAAAATATTCCACTCGCTTATAAAATACACTTCTGAATGCAAATAAAATCAATTCTAAAGACATAGTTCACTCTGTTATAGTGGCATACCCCAGGTCATTGTGCTTTTGGAGAAACAGAGTTAACGTTTCAGGTCAATGACCTTTCGCGCGAAGTTCATTGATCTGAAGCGTGAACTCTTGTTTCTCTCTCCATAGATGCGGTCAGACCTGCTGAGTATTTCCAGTATTTTCTGCATTTATTTAAGATTTCTAGCATTCGCAGTGTTTTATTTGTGCGTTATTGTGCTTTTGATGTAAATCTCAGGGCATTGTTGATTGGGAGGAGAGCCAATGTATCTTTAGATGCTTGATTCAACATCTGATTTCAAGAGCTGTGTCATAAAGTGAATGCACTGCCTTCCTCGCCTTTTCTTAAATCACACCCCGCATGGATTCAGCCAGCTGAGCGCTAACTTGAATTTCTATTTGAAATATAAATCATTGCTAATTCATTTTCCCCCTGCTTTCAAAATCTAATTTTAACCGCAAAGCCATGTGAAGGTTTATGTTTCAAACACTAATATGTTTGGGAATGTTAACGATTATTTGCTAGACAAAAGTAAGACGCGTTTTGGGGGCTGTCCCCCATCTCCGTCCCCCAGGGGTGAAAAAGTTGCTCTTAAAATAGGATAGGAGTAGACGTATAGAACGATTCAGCAGTGCATGCAGCGTACGGTTTTATAGTGTTTTTTAAATAAATATAATTCTCAAATAATACCAATTACTTAGACTATTCGCAATCGATGGAGGAGTGTCACTTTTACGCTGTAGTACATACTAGCTGATTCGCTGTCTCGCACTCTTAAGCTCAAAATGAGTGTTTACTGGTGGATATAAGCGAATAAACGAAGCAGGTATCCCCTCTCCAAAACTCATAAAAGGGTAGAAGCGAAAGCAGATTAAAACCATATGAACTGGGATAAATCCCTGCCGATCAACGGATGTAATCTCCTTTGATTCCACCAGATATATTTCCCAACACGAACATATCCCGGTTTATTTAATTCTCTTTGTCTGCTTATAGCAGCTATTCTGCTCAAGCCCATATCTCAGCGGGCAATCTCGTAAATCGATAGTTCCCAAAGTCTTTTGCCCTGCGAGATTAATCAGAGAACTGAATGTTGTATTTAGCCCCTCAATATAATAAGGTCTCTTTTTTACTGTACAATGCCATGCTTTGATAATATTATTCCATGTTAGTGGTTGATTGAGATGTTTGTTCTTGCTCTCATCTGTTTATAATCCGTTTTTGTTACTTTCAATTACTTTTTTTTGCCTGGATTAAAGGCTTAATTCTACATCTTTCTGAAATCATCTCTGGCAAAGCTGTATTCATACAGGCGAATGACCACTACTATTGTCAAGCAGGGAAACATATCAAAGTGTGGACGTTGCTGAAATATGCATATTAAAATTTCTTAAAGATAAATTCACAATGAACGCGTGTGCCTCTGTACGTTTTAAATAGGTTGATGGTTAATTTCCTTTGAACTGGTAAGTTTTTTTAATGAATCACTAACGCACGAACTTTTTTTAGGATTTTACCAAATGTAATTGTAGTTTTAAATTTAGTCACGGATCCATCTGTAGATTCTGGAAATTTATTTAGGTATTCACACTAAATGTATCCGCATTTGATTTCGGTGCACTGGGTCTCGGGCATTGCAATTGCGCATCGTGTCACCTTAAATAGGACTCGCTGCGTTTGATCTTTGCACATGATACTTTGCAAAGCCACCATTTTTCCTAGTTCCACTCCTTAAAACATCCCTGCGCTTGCATTACGCATAAACCCAAGCGAAAGGAGCCGCTGTAAGCGCTGTGCAGGTAGCGCGACTCTGACTGCACCTCCAAACACTTCCAGGGACGCTTGAGTGACAGGAGTACCTGTGAGACGCGAGCTGTGCTGGGAGATGTAGTTCTAGCGTGGCAAGGAGAACTACAAATCCCGACTTGCAGTGCGCGATTGCTCCGGGGGTGGTAGGGCGGGTGGTAGGGCGGGTCGTGGGGGGGACGGGCGAGCCGCCTCGTCCCATCGATTGGTTAGTTCGCTTACTCATTTGCATACACTTCCAGCCAATCACGGGGAGGCGGCTGCTGCTGACGCTCGGGGGTCGGAGGGAGGGACGAGGGCGGAACAGTGGATGGCACCTCAAACCCCGCCCAGTCTGCGCGCGGACCTTCCCCTTGCGTCACGTCCGCTTCGCCCGACTCGGTTGTCAGGGCAGCGGGCCGGGCGACCGGAAGCGCGGCGCGCGCGGTGGGGTTCAAGCACCGTCCGTCACCCTTGGAGACGGCAGCGCTTGACCTCGGCGGCGGCTTTTATTCCAACTCTCATTCACCGCAAGATGAACTATTCCCAACTAGTCAACGTCTTTAAAGCGGGGCAATGTAGTGCGGAGCGTCCCGACCTGCCGGGGTAAGTCACTCACTCGCTGTGTTTATTAGCGATCCCGGGCAATTCAAACCCTCCCCGCTTATTTCATTTCTCTTCCCGTGCGTATTTGCAACTGACATTTGCTGATCGTTGGGAGATTTTGTTTTTGTTTTAAAAGCCGAATTATTTATTATATTGTGTTGGTAATTTTGTTAAAAAGTTGAATGCAATGAATGTTCTCCTCACTCCCACAATTTTCTCGTTTCCAAGGTGTGTTGGTAAAAATAATAATGTTCTAACGGAATCGCATAGAGAGATCATGGATTTCCCCTCAACGAAAGGAGAGCCAACAATTTACGCTCAGCCTTGGCAACAAGGTGTAGTTTTTTACTCGCGGTTATCACAGTGCTTGTATCCGAGTGCCCAGGAGCTGGGACGCTGCTGCTGCTCCTCCTTTTCACACACACATGCTCAGGGGCCCCAGCCGTCAGAGAAAACTTAAGTCCTTGATTTGAAATTCGTGACCTGAAATTGATTGCGATCGGCAGGTTTGCCTGGAGGAAGCTGGCAGTCGTCAGCACCTTTTTTTTGTGTGTGTGCGCTGACAACCAAACATACAGACGATGCCGTGTTAGGTTTAACTCCTGGACAGCTTTGGTTTGTGTACCCCTCGGAAAACAAAAGCAAAAGATTAGGGGAATCCTGGCTGGCCTTTAAGTTAATTGAAAATATATCGGCATCATTTTCTAAATAAAGCAAGTTGTTCCCCCCCCCCCCCCATCACAAGTTGCAAATGCCCGCATTAGATGTTAGTTATGTATATACGGTTACTCTGGAAAAATATTTCCTGGAAGGAATGAATGGGCGAGCATAATATCTTAACCAACATAATCCTATTTAAATTATTTTGTTGCATTTGTTTTGTCAATGTAACAATTGGACACAAAACAAGCTACATTTTGTATTTACTATTTCGATTAATCGTATTTTGCCTTCAACCCAACCTAACAACTAACCTTTCAAACACGAGATAACCTAATGAATGGCATTTTCGGGATAGAAGCTTTTAATTGTAAATGCGATTTGTTATTTTGCTACTGATCCTGGAAAAGGCAGTGACGTGTATACATTGACCTTTTTCAGGACTGCTACAAATTGTTTGTTTAACCACCATCCTATACGGTGCTTAATTACTAAGGATTTCTGCATGACTATCACACAGGTCCTACCTACCTTTGCAAGATGAAAATAAGAATTACAATTGGGAGTGATTATTGATAATGTATTTTATTTTATGGTGACACAATTTTGATTATTGGGTACATTAATTTCCGTACATAGTATTTGCCTTTGTATGAATATACAGAATTACTGAATAAAATTGATGTTACTCCTATACATGTTCAAAGTCACAATCACTGCAATGCAAAATGACTCCTCTATTACTGTAGAAGTGCAATCAATTTTTTAGACTGGAACTGACATTATTATGCAAATTAGCGATGAAATGCTGTACCCAGACAGTGCCCCTTGTCTTGAAATTTCACAAATTTTGACATCATCTTTGAGATTCAAATGGATTTGGGAGAAGAAATCAGAATTAAAAATAAAACAAAATGTACCATATTTGAGATATTTTTGTATTGCTGCAACATTTGTTTTGAAAAACTGTATAATGAGAAGTTGTAAGACAAACAAATATTATTACAACACTTATCACAGTTTTCTAAATAGATATGTAAACTTTACTAGTGTCCATATTTTTCTTGTGTTTATACTTGATGTACGGCAGTGTGCCAGTTATTGTTGAAAAAGCTTAAAAAAGAAGTCTTGGATTTATGGAAATGTTTACTGATTCTAACTTCCCCAACTATTTAAACAATTTACTTGTGTAAATTGCATCTGTAACTGTGAATCCTGTAACAAAGATGTACAGTGATCAGGCATCTCTGTGGTGGTAGAAGTAGCTATTAACCTATCACAGGTAGTAGAATGCTTGTCTCACAAAAGAATGGTTGTAGGTTCAAATGATAGTTATGCCTGTCAATCGCATTTGCCTGCCACTGCTTGAGCTTCATCAGTTCTCAGCTGGGCATGGCAGTCCTGCATAGAAAGAAGAAATTGAAATGCTCTACATCAAACTATAAACAGGTCTATGGCCTTGCACATCTTGCTCTAGTACCCGAAATGTACAAGACAATATCAAGACACTTGAGGAGAAACAAGTACAAAATAATTTAACCAACACTATGTAAAAACATGAATCTCATAAAATGAATGACTAGCATTTTTTTTTAAAACCCTGAGAAATGTGTTACGGACAAGCTTGTTTGAATATATATCTCTTTATCTTTCCAGGCAATCAGAAAATATTTTTAAGATGCGCTTACAAAAGTTGGTTTTATGATAGAAGAAGAGGTAAGGCTGCCCCACTGAAATCAATTTGTCTATTTTGGCAAATTTACAGTTTCAAAAAAAATACAAGGATAACGAAATGAAAATGAACTGTGCGTATTTCCTTTTAAAACTTAGACCAATGAAGCACCTGTATCCAGTCTTTACTACAATATTTTTTGACTTCATATTAGTCAGGTACTGTTGAAATTTAATTTAATTTTCTGTTCATTAGTGGTAGGTTAGTTCCGTGGAAAAAGAAGTCTACATACATTACTTCCCATTGTATTTATGCAGTTTTGCGATGGATCAAATTCTTACAACAGAATAGAAATATCAAAATAATCAGAAGATACTTTGAATTTATTTATTCTTGCATGATTAAAGTTCTGTTGAGGTTTTGTAGCTTATGAACATCACTTGCTCCATTGTGCAATACTACAGAAGCTTTGTATTTTCAGGTATTAATTTTTTTTTAATGGTTTTGAGTTATAGCCAGCACAAAGTCATAGCTGATTTTTGCCATTGTCGATCTATCTATTAAATATGAATAATGATGGCTAAAATACCTATTGTTGTAAAAGTCAAATTACTACACATTTTTACTAACTGTTCAAAGCACAAAGTACATATTAAGGACTAACGCAGTCTTTTTTTTTCTCAATGCTGCTAAATTACAATTTCATTTTCAGGTTTCTCCATAATCTTACATGCTGTAATGAAAATATAAACAGCTTGTCAGATTCTGACTTTTCCTTGTTGTAAGAAAATATGATCCTAACACAATTTACAGCATATCATACAACGTTGAATGTCAGACTTGGTGTATTTCAATACTGTCCAAAGAAACTGAAGATAGAAGTGCAGTGAGTTGTTTTCTACAACTTCTGATCAAACTTGATACACTTCACACAAAGATGTCTCTAAGACTTTCTCTGGAATCCATGTAGTATGCTTATCTTTTTTGCTATTTGTAAGTATATGCTTCTTTCAAACACTAGAAAAGTTAGGAATGTGTTAATCTGATCATCGTGATATTTATATTTTGAATAGCACTAATGTTTTTGCTTTTCCCACCTTATTTGACACATTATTCCAAATATTATCACTCAAGTGTTTATTGATACTCCAAATTTTCTCTTTATTTTTAATGATGTCCTCTTGTCCCATTTTAATCTATTTTCATCTAATCTATGTTGCCGATATTTTCTTCTCATCTGTTCGTTAAATTACATCTTTTTATAACCATATGTTTCTTTTTATTCCTTGGGTCAGTCCTGTTGTTCTGCTTGTACTTTAACGCCATATAACTTTTAGGGTCGCAGTTTATGATCTCCTACCAGCTGGTTTGCAGTTGAGTGGCCTTCCCACTACTCTCCAGTCACTCCTGACCTCTCCTCAATTTTATGTCAGGGTTGAGGTCATGAGTGACCAACCTAACCTCATCCCAATTGAGACCCTTAAGAGACAGATTATTGGCCAGTTAAGCTTCAATGTTGAGGCGGGCAGGGGAAAGCCCAGAAGATTATCCTCCATGGGATTTGTGTGTAAAGTGGATGGGGAGCAGTGATGCCACTCCTCAACCCTTTTCCTCAACCCTTTCCAATTTGAGCAATCCCCAAAGCCTGCCTACTGGTCCTCCCCAACAAGATTCTCCCCCCACCCCCCAACACACCTGGTCCTGGACTTGAAATCTGGGGGCTGCTTTAGTAGTCCCAATCCTGGCCACAGCTGACACTGTGATTTTGGGACCTTAAGAGTCACCGCTCACTCATTCAGATTGATCACCCGCTCTCTGATATTGGGCCTCCACCCAATTCAGGGGCAGAAGTTTCATCCCCAGCCAATCAACATTCCTCAGAGCATTAGTGTTAAATAGCTGTGGGGCTGTTGTAATTGGTGGGGATGTGCCCCTGCTGACTCTTCAGGATGGGAAACACTACCATGTGAAAAAATCTCTCCTTATTGTCCAGGTGATGACACCTGAACTCAGTACTCCAAATATGGTCAATTAGGGAATTATAAACAGTTGGCATCCTCTGTAACCTTTTATTCTGCTATTCCTGGTTACAGTGCACGAGCCTACTATCACCTTGTGTTAATTCGGTTTGATTCCTTGCACGATTAGGAATGTGGAGGACAAAGTGAGTGGGGGATAAAATTATGAAAAATGAAGTTTAAGATGGAGAAGGATGAGGTTTTTTTTCGGTTTGGATCTGAGGGAGACCAAACAAAATATTTTCTTACTGGTGAGAGATTGGGAGCTGTGGAGGAGCAAAGAGATTTGAATGCCCATGTACTTAAATTACTAACAAGTTAATGTGAAGGTACAAAAATGATCAACAAGATTAAGGACATGCTGGGCTTTATCTTGAGAGGATCGGAATACAAAAATGAGAAGTGATGCTTCAATTGGACACAACCTTGGTCAAACCCCAGCTGGAGAATTGAACCACTGGAAATATATGTTGGCAGGGGGGCGGGCGGGAGGCGATCTTACCAAAAAAATTCTAAGTGCTGAACAAGCATGAAAACTGGAGAGAGAATTGTGCCGATTTATTTTTGGGTGAGTTAAAAACCCAATCTTACCACACTTTGAGGAAAAAATGAAGCAAGATTTGTTTCCGCCCGGGAGTGGGGTGGAGCATAAGCTTGCCTAAAAGCTGGCAGCTTACAGCAGAGGGTGCTATTGCGCATGCAGAGATCTGTGACTGCCTCCTCCCAGCAATTGCTGAGCTGCAAGAGTTATTATTCTCCTTCTCTCCCACATGGACTGGCCGAATTCCCCCCCCCTCCCCTGCCAATCCCGGTCAATCACAGGTTGCAGAGTGTGCATAGGCTCCGCCTCTGCCTCCCCTTAGGCCCTGCCTCCTTCAGGCCCTCCTCCCACATAGGCCCTCCTCCCACATAGGCCCTGCCCCCTTGGCACTGCCAGGGTGCCAGTAAGGCAGTGCCAGGGGGTACCTCCCACTGCCCCTTAACTCCCGGGGGGTGCTCAATGGCCTCCAGTCCTACCGGTGAGGCCATCATGACAGGTTCCCATTGATGGGGGCCATACGTGATCCTCGCTGGTGAGGACTTTCACCTGCAACACCGCAAAGGCAAGTGAGACTGGCCAATTCCAACTTGGTCTCACTAATAATATTTAAATCAGATGTAAAATCGATTTAAACATTGAGATCAGCCTCAAGCCATTTTCGGGTGCGAGAAGGTAAGATGACCCTTGTTGACTTTAGAAGGGGTATAGATTTACTAGAATAACACCGGGGCTTAAGGAGTGATTATTATAAACTGTTGGAGTTCCAATCTTATAGTTTAGATGCCATGGTATACTATGTGGGATTACTGTTGTGTAATTATTATAAACTGCCCATCATTTTGAATTTAAGGGAATAAGACAAAAGTTGCAAATGCAAAAGGGCTCAATGGCCTCCTGCAGCTCATTCCAAGCTCACCCTTGACAGCAGAAGTTCCATTTTGAATGTTCCACATTTTGATGCTATAATCTTTCCGGAATCGTATTCCAAATGTTTAGCACCTTTTGTGTTGAGGAGGAAAGAAGAATTAATATGTCATATTTATTTTCCATTAAATTAAATGTATGCCTTTTGGTCGTCTCCACATGAATTCTTTTGAGTAATTTTCAAGGTTCAGTTTCTCTGTACCATTTAATATTTTATATGCATTAATTAGGTTTCCTTAACAACCCTCTTTGAGTTTATAGTGGGATGGAATCTGCCAAATGTTTCTTCGGAATTTTTTGTTTAAAAAGATATGTATTTTAGCCTGAATGGGATTCCCTTTCTTGCAAGACTACTCTGGTAATGGGGCGTGTCTGGAGTAACTCCATTAGAATTATAAGAAAAGTGATGGAGTTGCAAAACGTTTGGAGATTCTGCTTCAGCTTGATGCATTTACTTTACCTATCACATTATTATATTGGTTTGAAAAGAACTAGCAACCGGTATTGGCTAGAAAGCAGGATTACTGAATTAAATGCACTGTAGAACGTGGGTTGTTAACTATGATTGGACATTTGGTGCATCAGAGGCATGGTTTTCCAACATTGCAACCATTTTTTTGTTTGGAACAAGCAAGTCTCATGAAAACTAATCTATTAAGCCCGTTCATTTGGACATTGTATACTCTAGCAATTGGACTAATGCATATAATGCATTACTTTATTTGTAATAAATCACTCAATGAAAAGTTGCATGAATATTTAGATTAATGGGTACTTGGGGCTATAAGTGCTTCGTTTTAATTGAGCATACAACACTTGGGGTGTGTTACTTAATTGTATTAATCAATATTAACTGTGTGAATTTTCTTGTCAGCCTCTTAAGATGTAATGAAACAACCATGTACCCAACCTAAGAATATTATGCAGAAATAACAGCAAAGTTGTATTGTGATGATACATTTATTTAAGTGATTATGATTTATAATAATGCTATCTGGGCTTGGAATTCCTACTAGATATTCATGATTATTGTTATTAAGAGCATGCATAATTGACTTTCACGATGAGTTGTAAAGGTAGGAGTATTACAAACTTAATTTTTGCCATAACTTTATAAAAGCCTAATGTTGCAATAAAGTTTAAAAATGAGTCACTCTGAAATTTCAATGTTCAAGTATCAATCTGTTAACTTGTGGAGACTAATTTGACATCTCAATACTTTGGAAAGTTTTTTACGTTTGTGTTTCACAACATTTATATATGATGTCCTCTTACCAAACTCTTTCTTGAAAGACAAATGCATGCAACAAGAACTGTCTGTATGCTCAGATCCATTAAAATGCTAACCTGACAACTCAGCGATTCAAAAATGCTTTGGTATGCTTTCATTAGCCTTAATGGATGCAAGTTCTGTTATGGCATAGTATGTCATGCATTGCAATTTGAAAAGTAAATTTTAACTATTCTCAATAGTTTTGAGTTTTTTTGCAGTACAAATTATAATTCTAAAAGTTTTGCTACTGTTGATGAGTCAGTGTGCACAAATAAAGGCTTTGCTATTTATATCAAGGTTTGCGTATTTCTGTGTTTTGTCCCATTGTCGCATTTCTACTACTTTTTGAACTCGCACATGTTTTTATTCTGTTAACATTATGTAAATTTAGAAATCCAGTTTGAAAATTAGACAATTACAACAGCATATGCTTCATGGAGTACACCAGATTTTCAATATTGTTTGCAATTGAGAAGTTGTAAAATGTAAATTAGTCAATAATCTAGTGTCATGGAATGCTTCAGTTGTCTGGAATACTGAATACAACTTCCACAAATACACTTCAAATTACTGAATGAGAAAGAAGAATTTGATTTTAGTTAGCATCTTACTCTTGTTTAGATTTTCCAAATTGCTTACTGGCTCGCAGTTATTTTGGAAGCAGAGTCCCTGTTGTTTTGTAGGTAAATGCAGCAAAGGGTGAGGTGCTGGCATTTTCCCACTTGGTCTCTAAGACCTGGGTTCAAATTCAGCTCTGACCAAGAGAAAGTAAGTTTGGGATTGGGGAATAGTGGGCTATATTGGAGAAAATTTCACTCTGCATTTGTGGGCACTATTCTGGACCTGCGAGGACTCAATGCTGATATTGGATGCCTTATTATCAGCATTAACATCCTCATTTTTATGAACTCCAAAATATATAGATGCTGAATGAGTACAATGTACCTGAAGTATATTGGGTATGTCTAGATCATAGAAACCCTACAGTGCAGAAGGAGGCCATTCGGCCCATCGAGTCTGCACCGACCACAATCCCACCCAGGCCCTACCCCCACATATTTTACCCGCTAATCCAACTAACCTACACATCCCAGGACTCTAAGGGGCAATTTTTTAACCTGGCCAATCAACCTAACCTGCACATCTTTGGACTGTGGGAGGAAACCGGAGCACCCGGAGGAAACCCACGCAGACACGAGGAGAATGTGCAAACTCCACACAGACAGTGACCCGAGCCGGGAATCGAACCCGGGACCCTGGAGCTGTGAAGCAGCAGTGCTAACCACTGTGCTACCGTGCCGCCCCTAAGGTATCTGTTAATTTACTGGGCAAGTCATGTCCCCGGGCCCTGCAGTGAGAATTGGCAGTTAGAATTGTTATTTTGAAAAGCTTCTCTATGATTTGGCATGGAAATATTTACATTGTTTGTCGAAGAGAAAACCATGTTAAAATGTTTGCAACAAAGCTGCAGGAAAACTAGCAATGTGCTATTATTTTCAACAATAATTGCTGTTCATAAATTTAATTTGCATGTTATATTTTCATTTAAATGTCTAAAAGCTACAAATATACATTGTTGTATTGATGGTAGAAATCAAATATATTTGGCTAAAGGTGCTACATGTATCATTTATCAGTAATAGAACACAGTAGGATGGGACCAAAATTGCAAGTGCTATGTCATCAATTATATTATAATACTTATCCGGATAGCTTATTTTAATTGGAGCCAATTGCGTGTATCTTAATGCATCTGGATAGCTAAATTATCCAGGTAAGCATCAATATTATCTTTGACACACTTTCTGTCCACTGCACTCCAATTATGTTCAATTATTAAATGTAATTTTGTTTATAATAATGCTTTATTGTTGCACTTTGTAGAATATATGCATCCTTTAAGTAGTTAGTATATTGCGTCTGTTGCAAATTTGTTGTATTTCAATGCAATAATCTCACCTGTGTAGTGCAATTGACATAATTTTCTTTTAAGTTTCATCAGCCGAGTGGCTTTTATTGTAAAAGCTGAATTTGTACATGGAATGCAAGATGCCAATTAATAATGCTACAATATATAAAAAGCATGAAATCCATGCCTCTAGAATATTTTACAGGCTGAATGCAAGTCTAACGATTTTTTTTTTTAATTAAGCAAAGTAGTTTTCTGACTGGATTGACTCATGAGATTAGACTCAGGTTTTTATTAGTTTAAGTGAAAGAAAAGTAGCTATTGGAAAAGTGCCATTATGATGTGTTAACTGCTGGAAAACATTTGGACGTTTGGTGAGTCACATGGTCATTTACTTTATTGGAAAATTTATAAATGTATAGAATAGTACAAAAACTTTGCAGAATATAATGCTGCTGTTGTAATATTTTCTGATCACAGTTGTACATAATCCTCAAAGTATAAGATGCATGTATATGTTCGGTTTACCAATTTGAATTAAACTAAACAAATTATTATATCTAAATTGCTTATTAGGTAGTTAAACATTTACAGTATATGTAGATCTCCCATACATTTTCGTTTTATTCTGTAATTAGAATTTTTTTCAAAATCAGGCACTCTGTATTGGGACCAACCACTCCAAGATCAGTTGTCGAATAAATAACTGCAAAGTAAGGCTCCCTCTGTCCTAAACGTTGCCTCTGGAACAGAATATTGTCATTTTCCACATGAGTCATGTTGATTTAGGATTGCAGATTTCAGGAATGATTTCTTGCCATGATTCCTTAGCCACTTGAAATAGACAACAATGATCCAAACTCATTTTATTGCATTAATATCGAATCAGAAGAAAGACGTTCATTCCATGGGTATGATCCTACATGCTATGGTGAAAAAGGGACAGTAAGCCTACCTGTTCCACTAAAACCCCAACAATTACCCCCTTTTTGGTGTTCAACAGTACAATATTGTACACTTAGTCGTCGCAATGTTGATACTATCCTTGCAGTAGCCATTTCTGTACAGTGCCCATGAAGTTCTCTTCTTGAGACCTCCACTATTGCCTCCACTATTGCTTTCCTCCCACAGGACACCTTGACTGCTATTTCAGTCCCAAAGACTCCCCAAATTGCTCATACTTTCCTTGATGTAAGCTCCAAGGTGCCACCTCTCCAATTGAAATGACTTTCACAATGGATATAATTGTAACAATAATGGAAACTATTCAAAATTAATGTCCTGGATTTTATAGTCAGTGAGGAAGAGAGGGTGCTTGCTGCTGGCCTTAAAGAAAATTCTTACAAAGGTCTAGTTATCTATGTAGTATAGATTTTGTCATTTTCAACATCAGTTTGAATCTGGTGCTAGGCAAGGGGATCTCCAGGCATCCAGCAACAATGATGTCATTAAGCAGGGTAATTAGTCAATCAAATTGAAGTATTCTCTCAGGTAGCAACCAGGAAGTAAAATGCACTAAAGTTTTCATTTTTAATTAAAATTTTACAGAGAGTGAAATAAATGATTGGAAATAATATGGCATTAAATAAGCTAAAATATCATAAACTTTAAAAACAGTATTTTTTACCTTTTTTATATCATAACAGACAAATTTTCCAATCTACATTTATGAAATTAATTTTTCAGGACTGTTGAGTCTGTTCAGCAGTAATTCTGAACTTATTATGCCATTAAAAACCCAATTGCACCAGCATTTTCAAGGGCTTCTACAACAAGATTATGAATGTTAAAGGATAAGTTCTTATCAGTTCGGTGATTTCTATATAATTGCAGTCTGGGGAGATTTCAGTAGCGCATCCTAATGGGAAGTGTGGACTCAATGACAGCAGCTTGTGAATTTCCATGTGGGTTGCGCATGTATGTGCACTTTAGAATTTGCTGTCGGAGGAGTAGTAACAGCGCACACTGATAGAGTTGGCAAAACTATCATTGTAAAATAACATTTTGTTTAGCTGGTTTGAAAGAAAATATAAACAAATCAGACATGATTGACTTTTGTTTCTGAGAGTGACGGAAACTCACTGTTGCTGAGACTATGTGGTCAGCATCCCTTGTGACGATTATACAATTTCAAAGTTTGCTATGACTTAACTTCTCCCACAACTTCCCTCTTTCTCTCTCTTTCTCTTTCCATATCCACATATTGCCAGTATCCTTATTACGCATTACAATTATGTATCTTGTTACAGTTATGATCTGAAGGATGTTTTCAGTGTTTGAGTTTTTTTACAGGACTATGGTATTTTTAACAATAGTAAATAACTGACACCATTGTTTATCTGATTAAATACTGTAAAGTCACTACTTATTAGTAGTATTAGGGTGGCATAATTATGACTACTTTTGAGTTCTTTGGCGTTTATTTTCATCCGGTCGAAACATTTTTACTTTAGATTTTTAGATAGTGAAGAAAATAGGAACAGAGAGATTTGGAGCAAATGAAATCCCCAGTGGAAAAAAAAACAACTCTGTTGAGAAACCCCTTAATCCATGTCAGAGGAGACTGTGTGCACTCTGCAGTATCTATCATAATATTCTGTGCCATGCTGTTCACGCAACCTTTAGTATTTTAGGTAGCTGGATAATAGTCACCAGTCCAATACATTTGCCCCAAGGCAAAAGACAGAGGCTTTTTCATCATTTTCCTCCTTTGGGTATTGAAACCTGTGACTCTCGAGGTGAAAGACAGTCATTTGTGTTCTATTCACAATGCAATGGATTATTATACAGTACATAGATACATGCTACCATGTATAGAGTGCTATTGTGAATTCATATATTCATTACTTATCCGATTAAATTGATGTGCCACACATGCACTACAGATATTTTTTTATTTTGTGAATAATAGAATATGGAAATAGTTGTATTCATAGTACCAAGAAAAACATTTAAGTAGTATTCTTACTTTTATGGAACCTATGCATATCAAAGGCTGTAAGTTCCTGCAGGAGTTAATTTACAGTGAAATTGCTCATGTGCTTCATGTGAGGCATACATAATTGATTAGCAGGAAAAAACTGCTATGTAATATTGACAGGTAGTTGGCCTCACTTATAGAACTGGCAAATGCAGAAACCATTTAAATTAAATGTTTGTTTATATAACAATGATGGTTTTCTCCTGTTCATGCTTTTCTCATTCAATGCTATGAGCTGCAGTTGCAGTGACTGTTAAGTGTTTAAATGATGACACCATTATGTGAAGTGATTTTGAAATGAGAGATTTCACTGGAAGATTGCATCTGCTCTTTTCCCTCCCTATATCACACTCTCTGGCTGTGCAGATTATGATTGATTTGTTTGTGACAGATTGCAGGAAACAGTCATTGATTTTTCAATATTTTACCAAAAAATTATTTACAGTTGTAACCATGGGGAGGTATTTCCATGAGCTGTCAGCCCTTGAAAGACTGGGATAATATTCCCTGCTCCCTGACAAGACAAATTACCTGTAATGAGTGCAATAGCTGAAGGGTATACTTTTATTTTAAAATATGTCAATAACCCCAGTGACTAAACGAATATTGATTCAGCATAATGAAGCCTGAGTAATGCGAAAATGAGCTCTTCAAGGAGCCTACTAAAGGGTTCCATTCAGCTCATAGCAGGAGGTTTTCCATTCTTCACTGCTGGGTCACGAAATGCTGCTGCTTATGAACAAATCATTAGAAAATTCAGTGCCCTACCTCAATGTGAAGATTGCAAATAGGCCTACTGTAAGTGATAGATAGCCTTGCTCTCCCATGTTTCTACTCCAGCATTTATATTATGTACACATAAAACAGCTTTAATATTAATGCAAGGACTGTTTGTTCTGTGAGGTGTTGCCAAAGTCATTTTGCAATCAACACACACCTTTTTTTTTAAATAAAATCATTTCTTGTACTCCAGGCCATTTGGAAAAAAAACTTGTCAAAGAGGAAGTGAAATGCAATAAAAATACGTGATATATGATTGGAATATTTAATTAATCTTTGAGGAAAAGTACAAAAATGCTGTGTACACCTTTTAAAAAATCATTGTTACTATTGTTTATCTTGTTTTTATGGCAATCCAACTACTTGATAGCCCTCTTTGCTGATACTATATCAGCTTTTTATTCCAGATTTTTCTTTTAAATTGAATTCACATTCTCAAACTGCCATGGTGGGATTTGACCTCATGCTATGGATTATTGGTCCAGGTTTCTGGATTATTCGTCCAGAGAAAGTAACCATTACACTACCATAGATTATACGGAAGTTACATGGTCATTTCTACTGAAATCCAGCACAATATTGGACTAGACAAAAAGAGGATTTGTAAGTTAGTAGAAGTTTTATGTGTTCTTTTGTATATTACAGCCAGAGTCACTATTTCTATGAACATTAAATAAAATTTACAAAATTAAATGAAATACAACCACAGTCCAGATATTGTGTCCTCTGTAAAGAAGCAACTTGTAAATTAGAAATGGTAGACACATTTAATTTGCTCACTGCATGATCTGAGTCTCAAGTTTATTCTTCTTTTCACTACCATGTTTCGACGGTACAAACTATAAGTGCCCCACCAAATGTTTTGCTGTCTGCTTGCCATGAATTCCCAAAATAATTATCATACTTTCTGCTTTCTTCTATTAACAGTTTGCAAGTAGTCTAACAATGCACGGGTGGTCAGAACAACCCTGTTACAAACCATATTTAGAGCAAGTGGTTAATGTAAGCAATTGCTCATTGGTTGCTCCAGTCATGTTGCATAAAAGGAAGAGGGCATTGTGAGCTGATGATAGAAACAGCTGATGCGAGGAAAAACTTTGATAAGTTTGAGAGAGAATGACATGTGACTTTAGAGAAATTAGATGAAGATTGAAGCAATTGTTAGTGAAAGAGAAACATTGCCAAATTTTAATAATTATTTACTATCTAATCACAGTTAGAACCATAGAAGCCCTACAGTGCACATTAGCAACATTTTCTTTTCCACATAATTGTCAAAAGATATAGAAACATACAAAATAGGTGCAGGAGTAACTCATTTGACCCTTCAGGTTTTTTTAAAAACCCATTGCTGGAATTCTAAATCTTGAAATGCACATGTTTTCTGCCAGGGGTCCTGGTAGCCATATCTGACCCAGCAATGTCAGCTTGTTGAATCTGAAGGTTAGAGGTTTTAGTCCTATTACATGTAGGTTTATAATTTAGTGTAACAGGGAAGGAGTGCTACGTTGTCAGAATTGCTGTTTGTCAGTTGAGACAATAAAGAGGGCCCTGAACCTGCTCAGGTAAAAGGCAGCTGTAAAAGATCCCCCTGTGCTAATCAAGAGTAGAGAGTTCTCAGTGTCTTGGTCTACATAACATCCTCAATTGTTAACATTAAAAACAGATATTGTGGTAATTTATTATTTTGCTGTTGCATTGCCATTGGTACCACATGCCTATTCTTTCAGAGCACTGCCTTCCCTCATTAATTAGAAAGTGAACAGTAAGGAATCATTCAATTTAATAATGAAGAATCCATCACTGTTCTTCCCTTCCTTTTTCCCTTCTACCCTTCCTTCCTCTCTGCATTCCACCTTCCCTCCCTTCTACTTTTCACCTTTTCCCCCTTCTCTCCTTTCAAGTCCAAGCTTGGGGGTTTAGGAGAGATTAAGATCTAATAGTCGAAATTTCAGTATAAGACATGGAAGTTAATTCCATTGACCAAAAAAATAATTATTGTGAAACATATAATCTTTGGATTCAATTTTACTCTTTAGAAATTTCAGTTAGGTATGCAAACATGTAAAAAAAAAAAGCACATATTTTGGTAACTGCTAGAGATACTATTTTTCTATCCTTTGCTGTTCATTTTAAGAACTACAAAATGGGAGTATTTAAAGAAACTTGCAAGGGATATCCAATTCAACACCGGTTTCGTTTTTACAATTTCAAGTAAAAGTGGGTGGGCAGGACCAATACTGGCTCCTTAAAAACTGATAATATCCAGAAGGAAAAAAACAGTTTGGACCAGTATTCTTATTTTCCAGCTTTTACTGGTGTGCCATTTTAGGTTACACAAAACCAGTTTGGAGCGGTGTTTTTTATTTCCCCATTTGTACTGTTTCTTCTTCTGGGTAATAATATTGTCTATGAAAATAAGAAGATGGGGGACATCCAGCATTTTCAGTTGCGAAGGAGGCTAGCATGTTGGAAATCCTAAGGAAACTAATATTGAATCAGGGATATGGGACTTGGCAAAGGTAACATGAGCAACCAACAGTACTAAAGAAAATAATGGCAATAGTGAAAAATTCTCAGGACCAGATAGTTTCCATTCCAAGGTTTTAAAGCAAGTAAGTGAGAACTTTGCAGATGCTCGAGCTAACATTTTCCAAAGTTCTTTCAATTGGTTCATTTTGATTGGAAAGTTGCACATGTCACTGCTGTCTAAAAAATTGAGAGCAAAAGGTGCATTACAGACTAGTTAGCCTAACACCTTTTTATCAGGAAACAATAATTTGGAGTCTATAAATTAAGGGTAGAATGACTGAGCAGTTTGGAAGTATTCAGCTGACATGATCATGCCTAATGGTTTTATTGGAGAGGTGACTAAAGTAGTTGCCAAGAATTATCTATGGATGTTATTTATATGAACTTCTAAAAGTGCCTCATAAGTCGCTGTTAACTGAAGTTAAAGCTCCTGGAATTAAAGGGGAAGTTATTGACTTGGTCAAGAGATTAGCTGAAGGTAGAGGGTATAGATAATGGATAGGTAGGACAGAATTTAATGCTGGATGTGGGAGTGGGGAAAGAGTTGGAGGGGTGTTGAATAGGGCAGTAAACAAACTTTCAGGTTCTCAACGTTGGCAGCAGGTTGGAAGTGGGACAGCAATGCCAGTGGCACGTGGCAGGATTTGCATGCAATGAATACTCATCAAACAGGATTTTGTGATTTAGGGTGCATTGGAAAACATGGACCTTCACTTTTGCAACCAGTGAAGTTGGCGTAGAGTAGGAAAGGCAGTCTTCAAGGTTGAAGTTGAGCAAGATGGAACTGTCTGTCATTACTGAAAGAGTTTCCTGGAAGAGGAGACTGCGAAGCATCGTGTGGGGCCAGCTGAGGATGACTGAGGGACGGTTGGAGGACATTGAGTGAAGGTCGTGGGTCACTGAGAGCATTACCAGATGGTGATTGTAGAAGATCACGTAGTGAGCGAGGAGACCAGAATAAGTACCATTCGTCCACAAGTCCAATGTTTTGGGTGAAGGCCAAGTCACCAGTGGAGGACACACCTTTACCTGGCTTCTGCCCTCTGCTCAATTTCAGGAGGCAAAATGGGTCTTGTCCACCTGGTGTTCCTGGAGCCTTGGGTGGAGGAGGAATGGTGCAGAGGAAGCATGCCATTGGGTCTTGTACAGCATCAATAGGGTTGGTGGCATCGTGGATTTCCCACAGGTGCAGAAAATGATTGACTGTATGCATGTAGTATTCAGAGCTCCCTGCGGCCAGCCTGCAACCAGTATAAAGAGAAAAGGATTCTATTCAGTTGGTCTGCGACAACAGGAGGTGTATCCTCCCAGATGTGTGCTTGGTTCCCTGGGAGCTCGAAATATGCGTATGCTATTCGCAACTGCCAGCTGTCATAGCTAATCCATGCCTGCAGGTGACTGGGGCTATCCACTCAATACCTGACTGACACCAGTCAGAAACCCTTGAACTGCAGCTGTGGGCGCTACAATGAATCCCATGGATTGACAAGTTATAATTGAGCAGACCAACAGAATGTTGAAAATGAGGCTCCGCTGCTTGGGCCACGCTTGCAGAAATCTCCAGTATGCACCCCCGAGGTTTCCATGGTCTGCTGCTGCATCCTGCATAACCTCATGCAGTAGAGGACTTGACAACCTCAGACATAGTGGTGTTACACTCTTCATCAGATGACGATGTCAGGGAGGATGCATCAGAGCAGAAGAGCTGCATGTTAGGGTTTTAACATAAGATGCCAAGGCGGCATATGCGGGGGAGGCCTTTGAATTGCTCAATCTGAACAGGTTTTAGGCAGCATGAAGCCTTTGAAAACCAATTGGCTGTAGGCTATACATCCATGTGACCAATGCATATCTACCTGACATCAAATCATGAATAAATGCAGAAAAGCCACTCCACCCTAATCACTGAAATATCAATACTTCCCCTTCACCCATGCCACATATCATGCAAGTGATTGCCCTGCTAACCAGTTTCTACTAACAAAATCAACCACCAAGTATGAATAAAGTGAACAAGATTATTTGATCAAAGGTATTTAAATGCCAGTGCAACACATTTATATCACTCCAACCCAGCTGGCATCCAGCCACAAGCACAAGTCTACCTCCCTCAAGAAGAAGGCAACACCCTACTTCAGCTATCAGGCCCTTGACCTCTTGTTTCGAGGAGTCAGGGTGCATAAGTATGTCCTCTACCCAAGGGATAGTTCCAGGAAGCACATAAAATCATTGCCAAGGATGTCAGCGCAGCTGGCAATCATGCCAGAAGTGCAATGCAGTGAAGGAAGCGGATGACTAATCTCATCTGCTCCACCAGGGTAAGTCGTCCTTCAACTCCCTTCAATATCAAATTCTCACCATCTCTTCACCGATCTCACACACCCATTAGCGGGGAGACACATATCAAACCCTCATTCTCTCATGAGTATTTTCATGTCACCACCATCCCATCTGTCATATTGTTCAAGCTCCATCTTCTGGGGCAGACTCACCACTCAGAGTGCATATATTTCATCCAGTTTCTGCCCCAATCCTGCTGATTACATGCTTTTCTTTTTTTCTTCATACAGGGCTAGATGGCACACAACAAGCGAGAGTGAACCCAGACCAGGGGAGGGATGGCAGAGGTCCTTGCCCTTAGAATTCTGTGAGGCTGCAGCTGATATTGCTAGGGAGGACAAGGATTGTCCCTGTGGCTAAGTGGAGAGTGGCCTTTCCCAGCAACTTAATACAGATCACCGCTTCATTACTTCTTCAAATCCTGACAAACAAAGTGAGTCAAATATACTTTGAAGTAGCTTAAATTTGTCCATTAAAACTGTCTTTTCTTTCTTGCAGTCATCAGTAGATTGTGGCCAGCCAGGCAGTTGAATAGCCGTCCCAGCTCCCAAAACATGTCTGAGGATGAGAGGGCTGATGAAAGTCTGTCACAGTGTTCAACCATATTCTCTACCAGCACAGAGACACACACATTGGTGGGGCACTGCTCCAGATTAGACTCCAGGTCACTTTCTGGAGAACATCTCATTGACACACCCTTGCAGCAGTCCAAGGCAGGGACAGCCCAGGAGAGTTGCTGGAGACCAGCCAACTGCTCAGTCCCAGTCAGATAATGGGCCTCTGCAAGCGATGGACAGCTCGATGGTGGAGATGCAGATGGAGTTTCAACAGTCAATCAGCAGACCAGAGCAATTGATGTAGAAGTTCATCCGCATTCCTTCTGATATTGTGGCTCTGAGATGTGAGCACCTCAAGGTCACCATGGGAAGGTTGTCAACTACCTTGATCCAGCAGGTCCTGCCAGATTTGCTCTTAGCCTTGCACTTCATGGTCATGCATCCTGGTCAATACCACCACAATGCAGGTGGCATAGAGACGAGGCACCTTGACCCAGTTCCAGGTGCCCCATCTTCTGCAGGAGTCTGGCTGGGGCCCTGTGGCACCCACAGGAAGGATTAATGTCAGCCGGACACTCCAGAGGCCTCCACTCAGGACACTTAAGGGTGTGTAACTGCTCAGTGTATCCTCTGCCTATCCCTGTACTTATCCCAGCAGCTCAGGCCACTAAGGATGGTTCTGCCCCTATGCAGGAGCCCTTTATCCGGCTGGGGCCCTCCAGGTCTCATGTCAGAGGACATCCGCCAAGATCATGACAGGCATCAGGATGTAGCAGCCAGCAGGCTGCCTCGACCTCTGCTGCAGATGTCAGAGCTGCACCAAGGTTCGCTTCGGGTTCATGGGTGTGCTATCACTAAATAAATTGTACTTATTGGCATTCATTGGATGGGTATTTGAATATTCTGGTCAACTGAAGGTGTTGATTTTGTGCTTTGAAAACCTTATTTCGAGGTTTAGCCATCCTCTCACCCAGTGATGGTGTTCTATTATAAAATAAACATTCATATGATGTCAACCCTCAGTGCAACTAGTGTTTGGACCCTTGTGTGTTATCAGGGAGATGTGTTTAAATCTTTATTAGAAATATATGATGGAAATGTTTTGAGCCCTTATTCCTCAAGGGACAGCAATGAAACTCTAATGGCATCTGGGTCTTCTCACTATTAGTGTCCAAATTCAAGACAGGCACTTCAGAATGAGATCCCTAGGCCAGTCATTCACGGCAGTATTTGCATCATTAGGTGGCAGTGAAAGCTTCAAGTTTGCTCTTGCATCATTCTTGTCCCTCAGGTGGCGCAGTGGTTAGCACTGCTGCCTTACAGCACCAGGGACCTGTTTGATTCCCGGCTTCGGTTATTGTCTGTGTGGAGTCTGCACGTTCTCCCTGTGTCTGCGTGGGTTTCCTCCAGGTGCTGTGGTTTTCCACCGCAGTCTGAAAAGACGTGCTGATTAGATGCATTGGCCATGCTAAATTCTCCCTCACTGTACCCGAACAGGCGCCGGAGTGTGGCAACTAGGGGATTTTCACAGTAACTTCAATGCAGTGTTAATGTAAGCGTATTTGTGACACAAATAAATAAACTTTATAAAGCTTTATAAACTTTAAGTTGACAGACTGAGTGCATTAGCTGGTCACCACTGATCAAAACTAAGATCAGATCCTAGAGAGTCATGAGGTCAGAAATCACGTGTGAATGCAGGACTTGTTCTCTCAACGATGGTTTGGCTATCCCCTGATATGACGGAGAATGGCTTGGCGGGCTAGAGGAGATGATTCCAGATGACCTTACTTTACTACTTCTGGAACCTTTCGGCAATTGAAGTATCAGAAAACATCTTCCTTCCTCCATGGCATCAGCTCATACTGACCTTCAGCAGCCCCCTGCACCTCCTGACCTTCATCTCCCATAGTTGACCCTCTAGCAAGGGCTCACTTTCTTGCATAGCCAGATTGTGGAGGGCCAACACACTGCAATCATGTGGGAAAGCCTCCCTGGTGTGTATTGCAGAGATCCATCTGAGCGGTTCTGGCATTTGAAGTGCATCTTTAGAAGCCCTATCATAAGGGAGTGTGTGGGAGCAATGTTGTACGTTTCCTCTGCATGGATTTTAGGGCAATGTACCCGAGTCATCAGCCAGTGTTTAAGTGGGTAGCCCCTATTCCCTCGGCAACCATCCCTACAGATGTTCTGGTCCCTTGAGAATCCCAGGCACCCTGCAGTGACTGAGGCTGTAGGAGAAATGGCAACTCCCACAGTAACGTGCATACATGTGCAAGATGTACTTGTGATGGTCACACACTATTTGAATGTTGGTGGATTCGTAGCCCTTGAGGCTAGCAACATTAGGTACTACTGCCAAGGAGCCCATATAGCCACATGAGTGCAGTGGAATATATCCTGCTTTTGGTGGCTGCGAGGCAGTGAATCTTTGAGCCTGGCTATACACGTCCAGAGCAAACCTAACATAATGATGGGCCTTCCTGTAAAGGGCATTGGTGACCTTTATGCAGCAATGTGTTGCAAAGGAGAGCTACCGCATTGATCCCTGGAAAGATCTAGAGGCAAAGAAATTGAGCGCTGCCATCCCCTTCAAAGCCACTAGCAGGGAGAAGCCTCCAACCCCATCTGGCATCAGGTTTTCACAAAGAATGTGGCATATGTGATGCATGAGGTCTCTGGACAATCACAAGTGATTCTGGCACTTGCTCTCACTCATTTGTAAGTAGAAGATAAATGATAAACCCTTGGTGTGGTGCATCATCTCTGCTGTCTAGATCTAACCTCATCTTCCTGTTAATGCTCAGGCTCTCCTTGGCCACTTGACCCTAGACAGTGACTCCTGTTGGAGCTGTGCGAGCCAATGCCTCTCCCTCCTTCACCGACTCCATTGAATAAGGACTGGGAAAAGCAGCATTAAGCCCTGGATTCATTAGTCCTTTTATCTTCTCTCTGAAAGTAAACATCAAAGACAACAATGGTGAAGGAGTGCAGAAAGGGAAGCTATGATTGAGAGACCTTTGGGAAATGTGGGCTACACAGCTTTGGGTGCCTTGATTGCATTGTGCCTGATGCAGCCTCGCCCCTGAGATGCTAGCACACACATAGAGGTGAGCAACATTTCATTCCAGAGATGTGACGCCTGGAGTCCTCCGGGGGATTATAAGGTATAAATGAAATAAATAAACCAAAATAGCTCTGCACTTCATTGTTTGAAGTGGCATTCCAATGGGCTTTCAAATACACATTGGCCAGTAATGAATAGTGTTTCATTGTTACCCCATGCCTGCCCTTCATTGATGGGATGGCAGATATGATGCACTTGGGCCCCCTACACTAATGCCTTCATTCTCCAAGGCTGCACACTGACCTTATACTCTGTTGAGACTTTGAGGCTATTGTAAGGAAACAGGTATTGTTAAATATTAGAAATAAGAAATAGATTTGTTTAATTTAGTGTTTTGTGTAAGAAAGGGTACAACTCTGGTTAGATTCATGTTAAACATGTGGGGTTTTTGCTTTCAGTTCAAACTATATTTCTTTTATGCTTCGTGTGTTTAGGGGTGACAAGTAAACGAGTTTGAGGAAAGAATAAGATCGCAACCTTTTCAAGAAAATACCTTTTTGTGTTTAGTTTTAACTAGAAGTCAGAGTACGAGGATCTTGGCAGGGGGAAAGGAACATCTCTCTCTGCTCTGCTGGAAGAAAAGCCATGTAATGGAGTAAGGGGCAAGGAAGCAATTGCCAGAAATCTAAAGAACAACTAGTTAAGGAAACTAGAGAAATGAAGAGAAGTTTCCACGAAGCCTGAAGTTAAAGCAACAGAGGAATCTGGAACAGAGGAATCTGGAACAGTGTATTGTTCATTGAAGCCATATACAGAGCTGAGAAGGGGTTGGCTAGTGAGAAGCCAGAAAGGTATCTGATGTGACTGTAAGATTTGTGATATCTTACTGCAGCCTGTGAAACAATAACTGGTCTAATTATGGAGCAATCGATGGCTGGACCTCAAGAGTTTGTGTAAAAGCATTCAAGACAAAGGAATCTTGAAAGGAGAGTTGGAAAACTTGGAGGCAGATCCACGATGAAAGCAGCTGATAGAAAGCATTGGTTGAAAGAACATTTTAAAGTGTGTCTTTTTGAGAATGGAGTGTTCAAATATTTATGTGACAATCATCTGGGGGACTTAGAGGAGAAATTCACTTGGATGGTGCCTACCCTTTAGTTTCAGAATGGAGTGTCAAACCACAGTCAGGCTGAGCATTTAAAGAGATGGTGTGTCCACTGAGAACATAACATGAGATATATTTTGTAACCTGTGTTACCTGAAAATCTGTGTATATTTGTGAAGATGTGAAAGAGTATTGTATTATAGTCAAACTTTTTTTTTGTTGTTTAAAGCTAATTGGCATTTCTGTAACACTGTTCCTCCATGTTTTCTAAAAATTATGATCTTTTCAGCCAGCGTTCCATTCTGGGATCTTTCCATCCAGTTAGAACATCAACTGGGATCGCAACACTATTGAGTTCTATGTATCCCTTTAACAGCACTGAATGTTATGATTGAATTTCATTTGTTACTGGGCAACCAGGGATCTCTCCTTTTGTAACTGACTTGGATCCCGTCCACTATAGCACTAACACCAAGTGAGAGCATGTCCCAAGAAGGAGCCCATAGCCCAGCACAGCGATCCTCCCACACTGCCTCATACCCCTCCCAGACAGGACTGATCTTACTTTCTCTTTTTTTTCACAATATCATTGTTCTGGGACCTCAAGCTGGTGCTACTACACCTGTATCTAAGGACCGAGTTCAACCCTTTCTCCCTGTCTACATCCCTCCGATTTACCTGGAGCTTCACGTTGCACAAGTAGAAGTACTCCCTGTTATTCTCCAGCCTTTTCCAGGATCCCATTGTTGCGGTGGACATTCCAATCGCATGCAATTTGTATTATGGTGGAATAGTTACTGCCTATTTACTTCTGAAGTAGTATTTGTGGTGGATGCAAAATGGCTGAATGGGTCAATTATGTGTTGAACTTTGGGGAAGCCATGTTTGGGGAAAAAAATGCTGAATGTTGGTATGAATTTCTACTGAGGTATACTTTGTGAAGTGCATGGTGATGCTTCAATTACCTCCTCAATGGAATGTCACATAGTGAAATAGCTAATATCTGAGGTGTTTCCTACAGAAGTCTGAAAGGTCCATGTGGCATAAAAGTTAAAGCCAGCAGTGACATTCAATATCTATGCATTACAATTGATATCTATCTCCTCCTGAATCAAGTCTTGTGCCTTTTTAGAAAACCATCAATGATGAGCTTGAGCCTTCTGAAGTATCATTCCTCTGTCATGACCAAACATTTGGCTCTATGAGCACAATTTTCCTCTCCCTCCGTGGCATGTTTCACAATGACGGAAGGTGGCACACCACTCACTGACGGTGGGATCTTACGGTATTGCCGTTGTCAACTGGGTTTCCCATTGAACGCACTTCTCATCGCTGGGAAACCCGTGGCAGGGGTGCGCCGTCAATGGGACCATAAGATCCCTCTGGTGTAAACTGCAGCAAGATTTTGGCGAATGATGATGGGCATGCAAACTGGGGTTCTCCTTGCTGTGACACCTGAGCCTTTGATGTACTGCTCCATGTACTGCTTCCGAAGGTAAAAGGAAGGAAGGATCTTTGTAGCCCAGGAAGTAAGTTGAAGTGCAGTAATTGTTTTAATGTGCCCAAACAGGGCAATCAATTTGTGCTCAGCATTGTCCCACAAACAGTAAACAAGCCAATAATGCTGCTAGTTGAGCCTTAGCTCTGTGGCAATATTCTCACCACTAAGGGAGAAAGTCCTGGGTTTGAGTCCATTTCCAGAGACTGAGCACGTAAGTAGGGTGACACTTCAATGCAGAACCAGTGGAGTGTTAGAAGTGGCAAATTTCCAATGAAACATTAAACAGAGGACTTATCTGTTTTCTCACGGGGACGTGCAAGATCCTATTGCTGCATTCAAAAGAGAGCAGGAGAGTTCATTTGATGTTGTGGCCAACATTTATCCCTCCACTATTATCATTTAAACAAATTATTGGGTTATTTCTTGTTTGTGGGACAATATTGGTTAACTTTTTGGGCACAATGAAATAATTACTGCACTTCAACTTCATGGGCTACAAAGATCCTTCCTTCCAAGGTGCCTTCCGTTCCTTGCCTGCTTTCCTTCCACATGCCTGAACAAGTTAACTTTGTCGTTTGCCCGCCAACCTCTGATTTACAGTTTTACTCATGACATTTGAGGACATTGGTGCTCAGAATGGCACTTGATTATAGAAAACTAAGCTCTTGGCACTTCTGCTGCTTTTTGCTCACTTCCATTTTATTGCCAAGATTCACTTATAGAAGGACATCAAGACTGATGATTTTTCATTGAGTTGACATCAAGTGGCCCAATAATTTTAGACTGAAAAATAAAGTTTTTTGGTTGATATTGTAAATCATAGGTTGGTGACCAACAGACATTCTGACTCCTCGATGATTATTACTATACTGCCTGGCCATAATGTGTTTCTGAGTCAGAGCTGCCTTGGTTAAAATATGGTTGAACTGAAATTACTACTTTAGCTGTACATGATTCAGTAAATGGTGCTTGTACACTTCCTGTATAACATTACAGTGATATTATAATTTATGTTGCTCTTTTTTGGAGTATGATCATATATATTTCCACACAACAAATGATAAAGTATAAAATTATACCATGAGCAGTTATTTGTACATCCCAGTTGACATTGCTAATTATGATGCACCGATCATTACTGTAACTTTGTATGATAACATTTATTTTTATAAAGTAATTCATATGCCTTAAAAGTAAAGGAACATGACTATATTAGTGAATACACATAGTTGGTTTTAAATTTTAAAGTTGTTGAATAATTTTCTGTGTTTGACTGCAAAGATATCTGCAACTAATTTGTTTTCAAAACTGTAGGGAGAATGTTAGTTTTATTTGTTAAATAACAAAACATATCAACAGATCGGTATTTTCTTTTGAGAGATTAATGGGGTGGGTTTTGGGTGGTGAACTACACAATATACAGCTTCTAATTACATACCATCAACATTTATCGATCTAAAGCTCTGATATGTGAATAATTGTGGTACAGCTTATTGAGACCCATGTCGGTGAAATTTTGTTAACGCAGGGTCCTGTCACACCAAATTTGATAAACCAAGTGGAATGAGAAGGAGATCATCAGTAGATGCTTGATTCATCACTGCAGACCAAATTTCCCTTCTTACATTTTGGTTAAATGTTGGTTAGAAGATCAAAGTGCACTCAGAAGCAACAATAAAAGGACAGATGACTCATATATTAACACAAAAGCAAAATTACAGTAGATGCCAGCAATCAGAAATAAAAACAGAAAATGCTCGAAATGATTAGCAGGCCTAGCAGCATCTCTGAAGAGGGAAACAGTTAATATTTTAGATCAATGATCTTTCTGATTACATTTTATGGTTTCCAGCTTAATTCTGGAGCTGGTAGTGCTCACACCAGAGATGTGCATTGAAAATTTATCATGGGGCTCCACAGGGCAAATCCAGTGACTTCTCAAGAGAAATCTATGTTTAAAGGATCATGAATAGCCGATGCTATTCTTCCAGTCCAAGAACCTTCCCTTTAGGACTGGAAACCAAGTCTGATGATGCAAAGTATGTGTCGGCCATGGTTCAGGTGCTAGCCTCTGAGTCATAAAGTTGGGGTTGAAGTCCCACTCCAGGACCTGAGCACAAAAATCAAGGCTGACACTCAAGTACAGTACTGAAGGAGTACTCTGTCTATCTGTCTCAGATTGACGTAAAAAAAAATTCAATGCCACCACTTTTAATAAAGAACAGGGGAGTTATTTTCCAGTGTCCTGGTCAATATCTAGCCCTTGGCCAACATCACAAAAAAACTAGGTTATGTGATCATCATTGCAGTGCTGTTTTTGGGAGTTTGCTATGTGCAATTTGGCTGCCATTGTTCCTATGTTACAACTTCAAAAGTACTTCATTGCCTATAAAGTACTTTGAGACATCCATGAAAGGTGCTATATAAATCTAAATATGTCTTTCGTTTTTGAACATCAGACATACCCACCGTTTTCCAAGTTATTGGCAGGTTCTTGTGTTGAGTATATAGCAGTTGCCATTTTGTAAATGATGATTTTTAAGGGAAGTTTTTGGGTTTCTCTAATGGCTGAGTGAGCAACTGCACCTTGGATGTGGTCTGGTTCAATTTCAGGTCGGCATTCAGTTACCTTCCTCAGTTGGAATAAGGTACCTTTCTCACTATGTGCAGGAGCGAGAAGAAAAATGGGCAGTTTTCTTACTCCTGATTGCTATGCAGTGTTCCGTGCAGGAACATATGAATGTGTGGATGTCAGGGCAGGATTGAGTTTGGTTTTGCAATGATGGTTGATACTCTTTTGGCATTACAGATAAAGAGTATTAATTTGACTGAGGGATAGGTGAATTGCTGTTGTTGCAGCTGCAGTCCAACATAAATTGCTATCTTCATCAAAAGACAGGAGAAAAGGAGCTTATTTTTGATTGGAAGGGAGAGATGTATAAGGCAGGCTGTTGTGTTGTTTTTAAAAAAATAAATGTTGTTCATGATGTGTGACCGTAATGATGATGAGCTCTTCAAAATATGCAAAAGAGTATTATATGTAGTGCCTTTTAAAAAATATTATGGGTAATCTAGCTGACAACTGTAAAACAGACTAATACATTAAAAAGTACCAAAGTTTATTTCCTGCAAAACATGCAACTGAATTGCGCTGGGTTCTAATTGTTTATATTGTGCATTTAATAAAAAAGGTAGGAGTAAATACGAAAAGCTACTGCAATTGCTAAGCATGCTTGATTCTTAGAATGTGGCAGCATTTTAGAAATCCTGAGGGAGACATTATGACGCAACAACTACTTAACAGATTACCACATGAAATGCTCAGAGCGATCAGAGGTCTCATTGTGATGTAGTTCCCATTTAGTGCAGTCAAGCCATAACGGAATTAAGTCACATGACCAAAATATGTTCATTTTAGTTGATGCGCCTATGATTAAAATAGCTGATGGATGGCAACAAATTAATCATGAAAATTCATGTTTATTCTGGATGGTGCCGAAACAGAACCCATGTATATGCAATAATGTGAATTGTTTCATAGTTTGTTTCATACTTAAAGCACCACAAGATGTTATTTTAACACTGTCTTACTTAACATATCTCTTAGTTAAATATAATTGTTTAAAATTACAAATATAAAGTTTCTGCAATTATTTGCATATTTTGTTGTTTTGATTATACAGAAGACCTGAAAAGTGCATCTTATGCACTATATTCAAAGCACTTTTGAAAGCAGTAGAATTATGAGCAATGTCCATTACTTAGCAAAACAGCATAATCTAATGAAGAAACAAGAAAAATTGAATTAAACTGAATTGTTGCAATGCTGACATTATTTATTGAGTTAGAGCATTATGTGATTTTGTTAAGTGAAATTTTTACAATTATGTATTCATACCATTAACTAAATGAAACTTAAAACCAATATGTTGAGGTCATGCTACAGAGGGCAGTGAGACATTTTTACTTCCACAAATGAGGCAGACTCGATAACTTATGACCATAAACAGTTCAGATAAATTATGGCCTGTCTCAAGAATGGAAATAAAAATCATAATTCACTGACCTTTGCTGCATATTCTATTTATAACACTCATAATTAAATGTTTTTTCATTAATTTAAGTTTGATTTAGTTTTAATGAGGAGTATTACAAGCACAATGGTGTTTCTGTTTTCACGCCAACCAGTAAGTTATGTGATCTGCCTTTTGGCTCTTTCAAAAGGTGATTGACCCCTTTATTTCACTAATCGGTTTTAAAATGATTTTTTAGTTCCATAGTTTGTTTTGTGACTAAAAACAAGTATGCATATCTTCAGATATTTTATTAATCACTTGGAAGGAGGATTCAGTTACAAATAATGGTGAAACAAGTGAATTACCATAAACCATATGGTCACAAACCTTATGGATATGGTAGGAAAGCAGTTGGACATATCTTCAATAATTAAAAATTAAATAGTTGTTGATGATATTGGTCCTATGCAATTAGAATTTGAATTTATGTTAAGCATCATGTGTCCCTTTTTTTCTTCTCTGCACTATTTTCCCGAGCTGAGAAAGGGGACGAGTAACTTGCTTTTATGCCTTCTGATCATGCCTTTCGTAATATACTTGCTAGAAGGTATGCTGGAATGATGCAAGATGATTTTCATCTTTTTTTGGGATAGTTTTTATTTGCTCTTTTAAAAAAAAATCCTTTACATGGCTCCATTGAAATCAGCAATTTTAAATATTTTTTAGAAACTGCTAGATTAAAAAGGCACATTTTTGATTTCAAAATCTTAAAGGATGTTTTAAAACTGTTCATCCATGAGTGGTAGAATTAGTATCTATGCAAATGTTATCAAGTGCACCAGGCAGGTTGTAGCACTTCCAGCTCTGTAATTGGTGAGCTAAGGAAATCTATCAGTTGATGAGGAGAACACAACCCTGAAACTTTGTGGTTAGGTCTTTTGGAATTAAAATGCTGATTATAGAAGGCACAAAGTTACACGGACTTCCCAGCACTCAGCAGACATGAAAAAAATATGTTGAATGAGCTGAGCTCATTTGAAAAATGATCGGTACTTTGTCAGTCTTGAACATTACTCTCAGATTATTTCTTCATCAAAATACTCCATTTGAAGTCTTCATAGGTTGGAGCAAGATTTATTGGTTTGTAAATTATGTTCTTTTTTTTCTTAAAACTATGGGATGTGAGTGCTGGGGAATGGGACACTTCTGATTTCAGGCACATAGTTTCAGTACCTTCAATTCAGGTGTACTATACTTGGGTACAGAAGGAAGCCCATCCCCAACAAAATACTTCATCCCAACCTCATGTACACTCCTCCTTACACCAGTTTGGTATTTTTCTATTTCCCAAGCTATCTATTCTGTAGCCTGTTCAAACAAAATTGTCAATTAGTGCTGAATTAAGGTTGTTTTGTGTTGCAGACCAATGGGAATTGGATTGAGATTTCCCAACATCATTTCACATAGAACCTTACAGGCAGCAGAAAGAAAGTTTTCATCCCATTAGTTTATCAGCATATGATTAAGGATATTATTTGTTCATGTGTCTAAAGCCTCCATGAAGTTCTGCTCTATTAATGTCTACACATGGGAAGCAGGTGATTCATCATCAAAAATGATGTCAGGACCTTCCAATCAACAAATGCAGAGAGACAGAACGGCAAAAGAGAGAGGAAGAGAGGGCAGTTGCTTGAGTCAACAATCTGCCACTATCTCTACTGGCTGACAACCAGTGTCCTCACTGTGGGAGAGCCTGCAAGGCTAAGATAGGGCTTGCAACCATCTGTGAATCCACAGTCAACACTGACATCTCAATTCCATCCAGTCATCTGCCAGAAAGAATCATCCTCAACACAAAGAGGTTAATGACAGACTGAAGTAATTTAAATTAAATTTAGCTTCCATCCATTGAAGGAAAATCATTGGGATAACATGCCTCCAGAAGTTTCTTATTGTTTCAGTCACTAAGGAGTCTAAATCTTCTTTAACTCATATATTGCAACCTTCCACATCTGTGTAGGTAGAAAATTTATTGATGAAACTCACAAAAGCATTCTAGAAAATTAGATAAATTGCCAAAACTGAATATTGTTACATCTTAATCTTATCTGCAATTTTGTACGAAAGAACGACTTACATATACATGGCACCAGTGATCTCGGGATGTCCCAAAGTATGTTACAGCCAATGAAGTACCTTATGAAGTGTAGTTACTCATGAAATATTGGAAACGTGACACTCAATTTGCACAGAAAATAGGAATGTGAAAATGCTCCAATAATCTGGTTTTGTGATGTTGATTGAGAACTGAGTATTGCTAAGGACATCGTAGATAACTCCTTTTCTCATTGAAATAGTGCCCTGGGATATTTTGCGTCCACCTTAGAAAGAAGGCTTGGCTCAGTTTAACATCTCATCTGAAAGATGGCACTCCAATAATGAGGCACTCCTTCAGTATTACAAGGTCTCTGGAGAGACTCCGAGGCGAGTACTGCAAATTGAGTTTTTAAGCCTGTATGATGTTTGTATTAAATTTCTTAAATTTAAAAGGCTCCTTTCATTCCAACTGCTAAGATGTTCCCTTTCCATACTTTATATTCCTTTTGGTCTATCAGCCAGTGTTTTTAACGGATCATGCATAATCAGGTAAATTCCACCCAATCATCTTAATTTTATGAAAAGAAATACAAAATTTTTTTTCTGTTCCCTAAAGGTACAGCATGTAAAAAGAATTTTTAGCTAATGTTACGTACTCCAGCATATATCCCAGTTGATTCCATTACCTTACTTTGTACTTGTGTTTATAATATTTGATGGAATTTTCATGGCATTTTCCCTACATTACATGGAGCGGGTGTGAAAACTGTGGTTTCCTTGCCAGCCGCAATGGTGAGGTTCTGCTCAGTCATCCACTTCCCACCTCATTAATTATGCACACATAGGAAACATGCTGGTGGAAGGCCTGTGATTCATCTGCTCCACCAACAGTTCATCGCTTCCTTGGTCTGCGTGCCATATTTAAACGGCACTTGTGCACAGTTTTCTCAATTACTACAGCACAGAACTACTACAGATCTTATCGCTAGTCCCAAAAGGGAGGAAGATAGCTACCCCAGTTCAGTGATGCCTCCCTCAAACGCATGCTGGACACTGGAAGGCCCATCACCGTGTTCTCTACCCCCGTGATGGCTGCAGGAGGTCCACCAACCTCACTACTCCAGCTTGGGAGACGATGGATGTGGGGGTCAGCACTAACTGTGAACTCTGCTCACAAGAGGTTAGCCACCCAGTGCAGAAAGAGAATAAATTTCTCATCTGTGCTGCCAGAGTAAGTCAATCATCTCAGCTCATGCTCACAAGCTCATCACACAATCATAGGGCTTTCACTCACTGCCAGCTCAGGAACATCATCACTTCATCAATGATTTTCCTTCCATCACAAAATTAGAAGTGAGGATGTTCACTGATGATTACACAATGTTCACCATTTGTGACTCCTTAGATTCTGAAGCAGTCCATGTCCAAATGCAGCAAGACCTAGATAATATCCAAGTGGCAAATAACATCCCTGCCAACAAGTGTCAGGTAATGCCATCTGTAACAGGAAATAATCTAACCATCATCCCTTGATGTTCAATGGCATTACCATTGCTGAGTCTCCCGCTATCAACTTCCTGGGGGTTTGTATTGACCAGAAACTCAACTGGACTATCCATATGAATACTGTGGTTACAAGAGCAGGTCAGAGGCTAGGAATCCTGTGGTGAGTAATTCACTTTCTGACTCCCCAAAGTCTCTCCGTAATCTACAAGGCACAAATCAGGAATGCGATGGGATACTCTCTCTTTGTCTGGATGAGTGCAGCTCCAACAGCACTCAAGAAGCTTGACACCGTCCAGGACAAAGCAGCCTGCTGAATTGGCACCCCATCCACAAACATTCACATCCTCCACCATTGATCACAGTAGCAGCAGTATGTATCATCTACAAGATGCAGTGCAGGAATTCACCAAGGGTCCTTTGACAGCACCTTCCAAACCCACAACCACTACCATCGAGAAAGACAGAGGCAGCAGATACATGGAACACTAGCTACTGAAAATTCTGCTGAGCCAGAATCAGGCAACTCTGGACTTGGTCCTAAATCAGTTGCTGGAGTTGTAGCAACAGTCAAGAGAATATCAGGAAAGGATATCAGCTGCATCCTTCAGATTGCAACATAGGATGGAGGAGTCAGTCCAGATTCCGTCTGAGAAGATAGTGCCGGCAGGCCAATGAATCGTGTTCAATGTTGGCAGGTTAGTGGCTGCTGTGGAGACCTTGGTCCTGCACTACCGCAGGAACAGCACTCCACCCCTGTAGCCCTTGGTGGCATCCATCAGAAGCTTTACATGAGCAGGTTGAGGCATCTACATCTCACCCTAGCTGCCCCTTCTCAAGGAATCAGCCAGTGACACTTGGGCACCCAGAGGGAGGAGGACTAGCAGCTGGATACTCTGGGACCATACAGCTGGGCGACTCCAGGATTCTAAGCAATTCAAAACTCCTCTTCCTATGATCCTACCACCTCCAGCTCCACTGGCCAAGGAGAGTGCACCTGTCCCACAGCAGGACACCCAAGCTTGGGGTCCTCCAAGTCTCAGTCCTCCAGAGGACACATGCCAAGGTCATCACAGACAATAGGGTATAGAAGTCAGTAAGCTGCCTCCACCTCTGTGTATGTCAGGGAAGCACCAAGATGTAGCAGTGGGATTAGGAAAGTTAAATATATTTAGGAGCACAATGGTTGTACGGGTGTTCACAACATGTATATCATGTACACAAATGTGAATCGAATAGTACCCATTTTGCATTTCATCTTGTGTATGCTTCCCTTTTATAGTAAGCTCTGTTACTGTCAAATCAGGTGTGATGCCATGGTCCCTGCGTGTACCCGTACCCACCCACCGGCCCCCCGTTCCACTTATTGCAGATGTTGCTCTCATGGGTGTTAGGGACCAGATCGTAAACTCCAAGGTATGTTATTATGACCCCCCAACTTTATTTGCAGTATCAATGAGAAATCGAGAAGTATCATCATTAATTTCCAAAAGTCCTCATTTTTTTCAATGAATCATCAGTGAATTTGGATTCTAGGGCTTTGTTCCCCTGTCATACCATACTCCCAATCTGAAATGATGGCCAGTGCGGGGTATGTATTAAGATTATATCACCCCCCCCCCCCCCCCCCCACCCCTTTAACGTGACAGACTGCCATAATATTGCTTTGGCCAGGAGCTTTCATATGCTGCTTTCAGTGCAGGCGCTGCACACTCATTTCCTGCACTATAGTATGAGACTCTTAGGAATAAACATGAAAGTAAATGTTCATTCAGAAATTGAGATTATTTCAGAGGGCCTGAGGCTTCTCTTCAGTGTAGCATCTAGTGTCAACTTTGTGACAGGCATCTGGAGCTTGTCCATTCGCCCAGTTTGTGGAGCTCCTTATTACACTGGGGAATTTCCATGCTGCGAATAAGGAGTTAAAACAAAGAGAAAGATTAGTGTCACTTTGTGGGATTAGTCTCTCATGAGTGGGCATCATTGCTTGACTTTCCTGATTCCCTGCACTATCATTGAAAGGTTCCTATCATGTTTCAGCTGTGCCTCTCACTCAATTGGGAATGCACAGTTCAGTTGCGTGCCATTGTAAGCAGCACATGTATCTGCCCTCCAATCCACCCACAAAGCCGTCACCAGCAGAGCTTCTTATTTTAATTTTGTACTGTGCCAACATTGCACGTTGGAAGGTGGTGGTGCTGAACTCTCACTGCCAAACCAGCTTGGACCCTTTTTGTTTGGAAATCCCTCCCATCTTCCTAGAGGAGTTTCATGTTCTGGTTTCCCTTCCTCACAGATCTATCCATCCACACCTGTATTGCTTTATCCCATTGTTCTTCTGACGAATGTCTGATTTTGAAGTGAAAGCCTATGGCCCGTGTGGACCTCACTCAGCCCCAACTTGAGGCCATTTACACTGGTCAACATATATCCCCATCCTCCTCCTGCCCCACACCTCCCCCCCACCCCCATTCTCTTGCTACACATCCCTAGCAACCTTCCCCATTCATCACCCCCAGTAAAGCTCAACCCAGCAGCCCCTTCTTCTGCTTTAGGCCAGCTGCCCGCTTCCCTAGTGGTGGCCTAGCTCTGCAGCTCATGCAAGACTACCCCGTCTTATCACTGGTCAGGTAGGTAGGTACCTGTGGCTACCCCTGAAAGCGATGTGGCGCTGCCTGTGAAGCCTGATACTGATTCATGCATGATGCAGGATAGGTGAACTAACCTCAAAGTGACGAAGTGCAGGTGGGCAGTGCACACATTTTATGTACCGCTGTATAACACGTCATTCTAATTGCATGTCGACGTGGCCCGATTCAGTGTGGGGGTTGAATCTGATGAGGAGGTCTTATAATGAGATGCAAATGTATTAAAATGACATTTCCAACATGCTGCGTGGGAAATGTAGCCCACCATTGATGGGTGGAATGGATGATCGCAAACAGGTTTCATGATGACAAAACCGATATTTGGTCTTCTCATATTTTCCGCTCCTGCCTGCCATGAGCAGGGGTGGAAAATCCCCACCTCAGTTTTTTGTTCTGAAAATGTTCTTGCCGCTGTTTTATAAAGTATGAAATTTTAATTAATTACTTTAACTGGGAGTGTGCTCTATCCGTTCCTAACACGGTGGGAGAAATTGGATTGGCCCAGATTTTGTGGTCAGCAGCAGAGAGATGGCATTTGCTGCTGACCTTGTTTAAAACTGCCCCCAAAGATCTAGCAAATTTTGTGATTATGAATTTAACACAATATTAATATACAACAGGGTTGTACCTTGTTCAAACACCAGGACCATTCAGCTCTGGACCTTGTTACAGTCCTTGTTAACACATTAATATGAGTCGTTGTCGAAAGGTGAGGTTGGAGTGAATGTCCTTGATACTGTGGCAGCATTTGATTTACCAAGAAACTCCAATGAAACTGAATTCATTCCTGGTTGGGGGAAAACTGAGCATTTTAGTTTGGGAGTTTCACATTCTTCAAACAGTGTTGAATCTTTTAAAAACTCCAAGGCAAAGTTTGTGTTTGGTCCAGTTTAATCAATTGGCCTATAGTTAGGCCAATTGGGATTTTTCAATAGCTGAAGTTATCGTTTACCAAAGACATGAAAGGCCTGATTTTACCATTTTCATTTCAAGTGCTGAATCTGGGCGCAATTCAGATCCGACTTGGAAATCTGCTTTCAGGCGCCCTATCCACACTCAGCCTGAAAAAAAAATCGCCAGTCTGAGTCACTCTGTGGGCGGGGCTTAGTGCGCCCAAAACAATCGGAGTTCTGAACTGTGCATGCGCAGTTAGAAAAAAATTTGAAAAAGCACGCCTGTCACATCGCTCCCGGGCCGCAAAAAGCAAAGAAATTGGCCGGGAGAGAAAAACGGGAGCGATGGCCCCCACAGACATCACTGTCCCCCTTGTCCACCTACCCCCACCCCCCGCTACGCAGACCGATCGCCCGCAGAGTAGCAGCAGACCCCCTGCCCCCCCTACCCCCACCAGAGATGCATCTTACCCACCTTCCCCCACCCCCCCAGAGAATGATCCGGCCTCACTCCCCAGAGGTACATCTGACCTGCCTCCTCCTTCCCTACCCCCTCAACAGAGAATGATCTGGCCCGCCTCCCTCCCCCCCCCACCCCCCCCAACCAGACAACGATCTGACCTCCCCGTCCCCCCTCCCCTGCCGCAACCAGACAATGATCTGCCCTCCTCCCCCCGCCCCTAGCCCCCCAACCAGACAACGATCGGGCCTCCCTCCTCCCTCCCCATCCCCCCCGCCCCCATCAGAGAATAATCTGACCTGCCTCCCTCCTCCCCTCCACCACCAATCTGAGTTAGAGAGCCGTTGGAAGCTCTGAACTCGCCTCTTCAGCAGCTGGAGTGCCCGATTCTGACTTTAATTCAGCATGTCCATTTCGGCGCGATTCCGGATCAGCAAACGCAGTGGTAAAGGGCTAAATGCTGATAAAGTTGGGCGGACAGTTCATTAATTCAATTTAAATGCATTTAAATCGCCGTTGCGCCTGTTTCAGGCGCGAATCGGATTGCGGCTATTCCCGGGTCTCGGTAAAGTGGCCATCTGCGTGGGCGCGGATCGCGTTAATTACCTCACACCCAACTTTACCACGTTTTTGCGCCCCGCAATGGTAAAATCGGGCCCTAAAGGTCCATTGCTATCACAAAGCAAACTGAACACAAAACCAATGTCACAATTGAATATAGATCTGATGCAATGTTTCTCCAGTTACGTTACTTACACCTTGTTTGTTGGGTGATGCACAGTTAAATAGTAGGTAGAGCTGAATAATTTTGTAATGGATTTTCTGTTTTGATTCTTTTAAGTAAGATGATTCATTGAAGTAGACTTCACTGTATCACGATCAGTTCTATTTGTAATTGCTTGTTGTTCACATATCCAAACATCTGTGTTCTAAATAGGTACTGTGGCTTAATGTATGTCATTAGAGGGAGGGTTAGGTAGGAACATCAAAGGGAAATTGATGTAGTTTTAGTGGGACTTGTCAACATAAATTTATAGGCATATTAAGGAAATCATCAAATGACTGTGAGAGTAGTTTACTGGTGGATGATGCCTAATTCAAATGCTCTCAGATAACAAGTACCCCCCCCCCCCCACCACCACCACCACCCACCAACCCCAACAAAAGTGGAATAATGAAGTATCCGTGGAAACTGTGTTAAGCTCAACCATATTTACATAGGTAAGTACAGTTTTAACAAGCAATTCTGACAAATCAGTTGTGGAGCAGTGTTGCGTGTAATTACTTTACCAAGGGTTTGCCTTTCAAAGCTTAGCATAGGTGGCTTGACTTGTACTTCCTTGTCTTTCAGCACTACCATCGGTTTTTACAAACGTGAGAATCTAAGCAACTTCTCTATTTTGGAAACAGCCCCCCCAGTTAAGAAAACTCGAGCAGCTTCACTCACAAAAGGACTTGTCAGGATTCTGGGCGAGTTTTAAATTTGAGCAGCCTTAAAAAATTATCAGGAAAAATGTTATTTGAGACAAACGTAGAAAACCAGATTGAAATAGTACTTTTCTCTGTGTGTGCGTGTGGGGGGGGCGGGGGGGGGTTGAATTCTACTTTTGAAATATTACTCAGCAATTACTTTAGAAAATAAACAAAAACATGTAAAAATATCAACATATAACCGATGGTGTGGTGAATATCGTGGGACGGATGTAATTTGTTGAATCGGCAGTGCAGAAATTCTAATTAAGGATGTTTATTTCTAAGTTAAATAGCTATTATAACATTTTTTTTGTCTAGAAAACAGTTTGAAGTGTATGTTTCTCATCCGTCATAGCCTAGAATTCCTACAGGACGGCATGTCTGAACCTTCTGATCTGTACTTGCAACAATTGTATGCTGTCAGCCAATCAGCCAGCTGTCATTTCCTCACCCAAGAAAGTCGTGTTTGGGTAAATTTGTGGGTCCAGTAATTATTCTATTGAGCAGATTTGCATTTGAAACCTTTCAAATGTTAATGAGAAAAGTAATGTGGAACCTACTAACAAGATCATTTAAAGCATATGAAGGAACTGTTGTCATGAAGAAAGTCATCTAATTATTTATCCAATTATGGTACTTTTACTAGTTAAAGGCAGGTCATTTTTATTTAAAAGATTGTGACACTTTTAGTTACATTAACTCCTTCCTTGCCAGAGGACCTTTCTTTCTAACCAGTAATTTGATGGTGAAAGGAAGTCATTTGCTGAAAATAAAGATCAGAATTAGGATAACCTAGTAGTGTAATACTTGATTTTTTTAGTTGAGATAAACCTCAAAACCTAAAATTATTATATCCAAATAAAAAAAATGCCACTCTACAGTGTAAGTTTTATTTGAGAAATGGTAATTTTATTGATTTCTAGCAAGAAAAAATAGGCAGGGTTTTTACATTGTGGCATACCACAAAAGGAACACTTCAAAAATTGCACTGTTAATTTAAAGTATGGTATGGGTAATGAGGATGTGTTACCCTGTACTAAATTACCTTGCCAATCATCCAGAAATTGTACTTAAAAAGGAACATTGGTTTTGAAGAACACCTCTTCCTCAAAGTTTCTTACTAGTTCTGTCTTTCAAAAGCTCTCTCACTTTTACATGAAGATATTTCACTTTGTCGAGGATCAAAACAATCTCTTGGAGATTGCTGTGTTAGTTCCATTAGTAAGAGTTTTAACAACAACAGGTTAAAGTCCAACAGGTTTATTTGGTAGCAAATGCCATTAGCTTTTACTTTTAGCAAATGCCAAAGCTAATGGCATTTGCTACCAAATAAACCTGTTGGACTTTAACCTGGTGTTGTTAAAACTCTTACTGTATTTACCCCAGTCCAACGCCGGCATCTCCACATCATTAGTTCCATTAACCAGAAGACATTCATTTGAAAGGGTGGATCCAATGGGCTGTCTCTTGGCTCACCATTATAATGATTAAGATCAACCTGTTTCCTTGGTGAAAACAACTAAAACAAAATCATATTAAAGTTCATAATCTTTGTAACATAATTTTTAAAAAGAGGATACTTGACTCTTGCACTGCCTAAAACGTAAATGCACAATACAGCTGATACTGACGTAACCAGTGCAAAAGATCACAGAATTTTAAATGCAAATTTGCATTCAGAGTTCCCACAATCTTTTCTACTAATTTTTAAAACAATGCGCTTGTAGTAGGCCCAGCCTGTATTATTGGTCACACCCCAAGATGCGTTAATCATCATTGGGATTTTCTGTTTATTGTCTTCCTTTGCAGGCCTTTTTGGGCACAAGAACACCAACAGGTACATTTTGAAAGGTTCTAAATCAAAATATTTTAAAAGTTACTGAGGAACTGACCTCATACAATTGGAAAATCATTTTGTACATTTTTAAAGCCATTTTCAGTCATTTAAAATCAGGTTCTTCTCAGGTGATGGCTTGACACTGATTTAAATGTTTATCTTTTTGATAAACCCATATTAGCTGTATTGATCAAATTTTACTAAGTTATTTCTTTTAAATATGTCAAGCAATATTTTTTAAATTATATGTTGAAATGCTGCCTAATTGCACTAGTTACATGACAGATTTTGCCTTCGGCAATAAATAGGTTTGAGCGGAAAATCTGAGACAGGATTGATGGGATAAAACAACATTTCAAAATGGGTGCAATTTGCACTGGAATTGTTGATCATGGCCAAAGCAGAAACTCTGTGTTACAGAGTAATACAGGTAATTGTGTCTTGGATTTGATCCTTGGTTTGTTCTGAGTTGATTGACCTCAGTCAATGCAATGACAGGGCAATGATCAGCCTTGGTGCTCCTGGACTGCGGGGGAGTAAAATCAGCCAGGATTTTATCCAGTGAACTCTACTTGAAGGTGCACATGCAGATATAACCTGCCAAACCCTGTGTAGGCTCATGCTTGGTCCAGAGGGCTGTCAATGTTTATGGAATTATGCTGTGACGTGAGTCAAATGCACTTGGTAGAAATGGCAGATGTTTTTAAAAATATGGCGAAACTGATTCTAATTGGGCAGGTAAAGACAAATTAATGCGTGGATGACTGCTTGATTAACAGAGGAAAATTAACACTTGTAGATTTGCGTGCTCTTTTACATATGTTTTACTTTGCTATTCTGGTGGAAAATTCTCCTGCATTAAGGCATTCCATCTTGTACTCTCTTTAAAATTGGAAAGATTAAATTTTAGTGTGGAAGCTGTTTTGAGTAATGACCACTGCAGAATTTAAGCTGCGAATATCTGGTTGTGCACTTTTTACTTTCACCACCCAATTACTTGGAAGCTCCTAATCAAGGAGAGGCTTGGTTGAAGGAGCAGCTGTTTCACTTATTCATTTTTCTCCCACATGCACAGCAGATGAGGAACAGACCAGGGCTCCCACTAAACTGGAAAGTTCAGAGGCCATTTCAATCTGCAGTGTCATCTTATTCCAGCACAATTTCCACCAGGGCAGTTATACTCCCATTGGTATATGCTATCCATTTTGCCTGAACATCAATCTGGTGAACACTGAACAAATGCGCAAGGCAAGTTAAAGGAGGCAGTAACCACTGTGACCACTTCCCCATGCAGATGGTGAGCCAGCAAAGCAGCAGATGTTTTGATGTCAAATATATGAACATCTATCAGTTTCTGGAGGCAATGTTGTTCCATGCGCAATGGAGGACTTAGTCCATGTCATGTGTGTCATATCCCTGGCATGTGAATGTATGATGTCCTTCGTTGAGAGAGCCGTAACCCTGAAGGAGAGATACATGGGACATAGATCCAAGTAGATGCGGGGGCTGCACATAGATAACTATAGCATAGTCTTACCCATGAAATATGTGAAGTGATGGGTGGGAAAAATGGGCCAGTCATGCATCTTTCCATTGCCAGGAGCTGAACCTGGGAGCTGAGACACCCAGAAGATTCGGGCCATGGCAATCTAATGCAAGAATAAAGAATGAAGCGGCTTTCCCCCCCCCAGTCAACTCCAGGCAGAGGGGGAGCACCCATAGAAGTTGACCTTAAGCGAGCATGTAAAGTCATCAGCTAGCACTTGGAATTTCACTGGGTAATAATTTGTTAACTGCAGAAGCCTTTAATGAGAGTTAAAAGTCTTGACATTCAGTATATAAAGACGGGTTTATTTATTTTTATTGAACAGTTGATAGTGACCAGATGTGGAATCGAATAGCTGGATGCTGTGTAAAAGTAAATGCCACATGAGCGTCTGCATTGACAGTCAGCCTTTGCATATAGTGCTGATGGGTATAGCAAGATGTCAAGAGTCATGGCTGCTCTGGGAAAGGACTTTTGTTTGGTGGCCTCATATGAAGTGCCTGCTGATTAGAAAATTGCAAATCTCCCTGCTAAGCATGTCACTGTCCAGTGAGCTGGGCCCATGATGCCATCATAATTGCCGGCACCTGTTAAGATACCTGATGCTCATCCTCCTCCTCTAAGGGTGTGGCTCTTTCATGTCTTCCTCTGGCTCTGGTGCTACTTCCCTCTAGAACACCAGGTTGTGCAACAGAGTCCAAGGATGCAGAATACCTTTGAGAGTGCATATTGAAGGCTTCCCCCAGACCTAGCAAGGCATCTAAACTTAGAACATAGAACATAGAAAAAATACAGCACAAACAGGCCCTTCGGCCCACAAGTTGCGCCGGTCATGTCCCTACCTACCTAGGCTTATATATAGGCTTACCTAGAACCCTCAATCCTATTAAGTCCCATGTACTCATCCAGAAGTCTCTTAAAAGACCCTATCGAGTTTGCCTCCACCACCACTGACAGCAGCCGATTCCACTCACCCACCACCCTCTGAGTGAAAAACTTACCCCTGACATCTCCTCTGTACCTACTCCCCAGCACCTTAAATCCGTGTCCTCTCGTTGCAGCCATTTTAGCCCTGGGGAAAAAGCCTCTGAGAATCCACCCGATCTATACCTCTCAACATCTTGTACACCTCTATCAGGTCACCTCTCATCCTTCGTCTCTCCAAGGAGAAAAGACCGAGCTCCCTCAACCTATCCTCATAAGGCATGCCAACCAATCCAGGCAACATCCTTGTAAATCTTCTCTGCACCCTTTCAATCATTTCCACATCCCTCCTGTAATGAGGCGACCAGAACTGAGCACAGTACTCCAAGTGGGGTCTGACCAGGGTCTTATAAAGCTGCATCATTATCTCCCGACTCCTAAACTCAATCCCTCAATTGATGAAGGCCAGCGCACCATACGCCTTCTTAACCACCTCCTCTACCTGCGAGGCCGATTTAAGAGTCCTATGGACCCAGACCCCAAGGTCCTTCTGATCCTCTACACTGTTAAGAGTCTTACCCTTCATATTATACTCCTTCATCCCATTTGACCTGCCAAAATGGACCACTACACATTTATCAGGGTTGAAGTCCATCTGCCACTTCTCCGCCCAGTCTTGCATCCTATCTATGTCACGCTGCAGCTTCTGACATCCCTCCAAACTATCCACAACATCACCAACCTTCGTGTCGTCGGCAAACTTACCAACCCATCCCTCCACTTCCTCATCCAGGTCATTTATGAAAATGACAAACAGCAAGGGTCCCAGAACAGATCCCTGGGGCACTCCACTGGTGACCGATCTCCATTCAGAAAAACTTCACCATGAAAAAAACAAATGGCCTGTTTGATGGTGGCCCTGGTAATCATATGGCAGCAGCTGGATGTGGTTCCAGTTGGATGTTGGGTTGCATACAGGGGTCAGAATTTTTAAAGTTTATTTATTCATGTCACAAGTAGGCTGTAATGAAGTTATTGTGAAAATGCATTGTCACTGCGATGAAGTTCCTGTGAAAATCCCTTAGTCGCCACACTCCGGTACCTGTTCGGGTACACTGAGGGAGAATTTAGCATGGCCAATCCACCTAACCAACACGTCATTCAGACTGTGGGATGATACCAGAGCACCTGGAGGAAACCCATGAAGACACTAGGAGAATATGCAAACTCCACACAGTTAGTGACCCAAGCCAGAATCGAACCCGGGTACCTGGTGCTTTGCGGCATCAGTGCTAACCACTGTGCCATCATGCAGCCCATACTTCAGTAGGTATCCCTTGTCTCCCACGATCCAACTACAAATACATTTGGCTGATCTGTAGAGCTGAGGCAGTTGAGATTGTCCAAAGAATGTAGGGGTCATAGCAGCTTCCCAGAAACATAATCTACTTATGATGGTCTCAGATGACTTAAACGTTGAGGGAATGGAATCACTTTCTGTTCACAAAGGCACCCCACTCTGAGACATCTGGAAAAGTGCTCTCTAGATGCAAGACTTTCTCTTTTTTTCTCATTGTTTGCTGCACCTCCAAATTTGATATCAGCAAATGTTTAAATTATGCTTTGTATAGCAATATCCAAGTCAATTTAGGTACATCAAAAAAGCAGTGGTCCCAGCTCTGACCTTTGGGGAATACCACTGTCTCTCATCCTCCAGTCTGAAAAACAACCATTTACTAACAGTTGCTGTTTTCTGCCCTTAAGACAAATTTTTAATCTAACCCGCCTGTTCCAATTTTTGTTAACCAGCATTTTATGTGGAACTTTAATTAAATGCTTTCTTAAAATGCATATGGCCAAGATCCACTGCATTCACTTGTCAACCTTCTCTGTTGTTTCATCAAAAAATTCAATTGGATTCATCGTGCATAGTGTGTGCTGGCTCTCCTTATGAACTCAAACTTCTGCAAGTGCCTGCTAGTTGTTTCTTGATCATTTTTTCTAAAATCTCACCTAGTACAGATGTTAAACTGACTGACCTGTCGTCACAAGGAATATCCTTACACTCTTTCTTGAACAAGGATGTCATATTTGCCACAGCTGATACCTCCCCCATATCTAGGGAAGATTATGGTAAGCCCATCTGCAATATCCACCCCTACTTCCCTTAGCAACCTTGGATGCAACCCAACTGTACCAGATGACTTGGCATACTATGCATGGTCAGCTGTTCCAGTACATCTGGCCTATCAATTTTTACCCCATCCATTACCAAGCATCTCCTCTTCTACTGTCAGCATCCTCTTCCTTAGTAAATACTGATACAAGGTACTCATTAAAAATTCTAACCTTGTCCTGTGCCTCTTAGCAAACATCACCTTCTTTGCTGCTGATAGACTCCAACCCCCCTTACCTGTTTACTAATTACATGCTGGTAGAAGATTTTTGGGTTGTTTTTTATGTTGACTGCCATTCTATTCTCATATCCTTTCTTTGCTGGTCACTTCCCCTCTGAATTTATCATATTTAACCTGGTTCTTATATGAAGTATTCAGCTCACATGTAATATATAGCTTTTACTTTGTTTCACTGTATTTTCTGACTCCCTGAGCATCTAAGAAGCATTGGTTCTGGTTTCCTTACCTTTGTTGGTATGTACCTAGCCTGTACCTGAAACATCTCTTCTGTAAAGGTCATTCATTGTTCTATTACAATTTTTCCTATCAAACTTGGTTCCATTTTACCCTAGCTTGATCCCTTCTGAACTGACTGAAATTATTCCTCTAAATTTAGAAGTTCTACTTTGGATTGTTCTGTGATTTGTTTCCTGTTATGGTACCATGATTAGTCTTTCCCGAGTGTTCTCCCACTTGGTCCACTTGACCCAATTCTTTCCTCAGCACCAGATCCAGCAATATCTCCTTCCTAGTTGAGCAAAGAATATTCTGGTCAAGCAACTTCTCATGAACACTTTTCAGAAATTCCTCTCCCTCTTTCCATTTACTCTAACATTACCCCAGTCAATATTTAGGTAATTAAAGTCCCCCAAAACTCTATTGTTTGTGTACATCTTTGTGTTTCCCTGCAGGTTTGCTCTTCTCTCTGTTTCTCACAATTTGAAGGTCTGTAGAATACACCCAATTGCATGCACATACACTTTTTGCTTCTCAACTCTAAACAAATGGAATCTGTTGCATCCTCCTTTTCCAACATTACATAGAATCATCATAGAAATCATAGAAACCCTACAGTGCAGAAGGAGGCCATTCGGCCCATCGAGTCTGTACCGACCACAATCCCACCCAGGCCCTACCCCCACATATTTACCCGCTAATCCCCCCAACCTACGCATTTTAGGACTCTAAGGGGCAATTTTTAACTGGGCCAATCAACCTAACCCGCACATCTTTGGACTGTGGGAGGAAACCGGAGCACCCGGAGGAAACCCACACAGACACGAGGAGAATGTGCAAACTCCACACAGACAGTGACCCGAGCCGGGAATCGAACCCGGGACCCTGGAGCTGTGAAGCAGCAGTGCTAACCACTGTGCTACCGTGCCGCACTAATCAGTACCTACAATGCCTTCCCTAATCAGTACCTCCACCCCAACTCCCACACCACCACCTGGAAGTTCCACTCCAAGTCCCTCTCCACTCTGACTTGGAAAAATATCACTGTTCCTTCGTTGCTGCTGGGGTCAAAATTCTGGAACTCCTTCCCTAGCAGCACTGTGGGTGTACCTACTAAACATGGACAGCAGCGGTTCAAGAAGGCAGCTCATCGCCAACTTCTCAAGGGAAACTGGGGATGGGCAATAATGCTTGCCTGGTCAGTGAAGACACCATTTCTTGAATGAATGAAAACAATGTGTTTGCAGCTGAAGGAGCTTCGACTCAGTCATTGAGTTGGAAGCTGAACTGCAGAAACTACGAGGCACCAGGGAGGAGGAAAGGGACCTGGATGTGGTCACACCCTTAGTGTAGGGTCTTCAGATTTGGCCGGTGGTCAGTAACAGGAACGTGTGACTGTGAATGAGGCAGGTACAGGAGTCCAGGGGTCATGAATGTGGGAGCCTCAATCTTTGCAAAGATAGCTTGGATGAGGAGCTCATAGAATGTTTCCTCGATAGACTCTTAGAGCAGCACATTCTGGACCAGCCAGAGTGTATGCTATACAAGACCTATTATCGTGCAATGAAATGGGATTAATCAATGACTTGTAGCAAAGGCATCCCTAGGTAGAAGCAATCATAACGTGATATAATTTTACATTCAGTTTGAGAGAGAGAAGAGTGGATCCAAGACTAGTATTTTAAACTTAAATAAGGGCAATTTTAAGGGTGTGAAAGCAGAGCTAGTTAAAGAGAACTAGCAAATTAGGTTAGGGATAAGTCAATAGAGATGCAGTGGCAGATGTTAAGGAGATATTTCAGAATACAGATGCATTCCAATGAGAAAGAAAATGCTCAGCATCTGTGGTTAATTAAAAAAGTTAAAGATAGTATCAAACTTAAAGAAAAAGCATATAATTGCGCAAGGTTGGGTGACAGGTCAGAAGATTGGACAGAATTTTTTTTTAAATGACTAAAAGATTATTAAGAAGGAAAAAATTAGGCTACAAGAAAAAGCTAGCTAGAAATATAAAAATACATAATAAGAGTTTGTATGGATATTAAAAAAGGAGCATTGGTACCATAGAAAGTGAGCCTGGGGAATTAATAATGGAAAATAAAGAGATGGCAGATGAATAGAACAGGTGTTTTGCATCAGTACCACCATAGAGGATACAAGTAGCATCCCAGAAATAGCCGTAAATCAGAAACTCAAGGAAATTACAATCACCAGGAATATGGTACTGAGCAAATTTTTGGAGCTGTGGACTGACAAGTCTCCAGGTCCTGATGGACCTTATCCTAGGTTCTTAAAGAAGAGACAAGTGAGATAGTTGATGCATTTGTTTTAATTTTCCAAAATTCTCTAGACTCAGCGAAGATTAAATAGCAAATGTAACGCCTTTAATTCAAAAGGGGAAAGAGACAGAAAGCAGGAAACTACAAGCCAGTTAGCTTAACATCTGTCATAGGTAAAAATATTAGAAGCTGTTTATTAAAGATGTTATAGCACGGCACTTAGATAAGTTCAAAGCAATCAGGCAGAGTCAGCATGATTTTGTGAGAGGGAAATCATGTTTAACCAATTTATTGGAGTTCTTTGAAGAAATAACATGTACTGTGGATAAAGAGGAACCAGTGGATGTACTGTATTTAAACTTCCAGAAGGCATTTGATAAGGTGTCACATCCAAGGTTATTGCAGAACATAAAAGCCGATGGTGTAGAGGTAACAAATTGGCATAAATAGAAGATTGGCTAGTGAACAGGAAACAGTAGACATAAAAGAGTCTTTTTCAAGTTGGCAAGATATAATGGGTGGTGGGCGTCAAATTTTTACAATCTATTTCAAAGACTTGGATGAAGGGACCAAAAATATGATTGCTAAATTTGCTGATGAACCAAAGATAGGTAGGAAAGTAATCTGTGAAAAGAAAATAAGGAGGCTACAAAGGGATATAGGTAAATTAGGTGAGTGGTCATATATCTGGCAAATAGAGTATTAAGTAGGAAATTGTGAAATTGTCCATTTTCTGCAGGAAGATTAAAAAGAAGCATAATATCTAAATAATGAGAGGTTGCAGAACTTTAAGATGCAGAGCAATCTGCATGTCCTAGTGCATGAATGGCCAAAGGTTAGCATTCAGATACAGCAAGTAATTAGGAAAGCAAGCAGAATGTTCTCCTTTATTGTAAGGGAAATGTAATACAAAAGTGGAGAGGTTATGCTTCAGTTATACAGGATACTAGTCAGACCACATCTGGAGTACTGTGTACAGCATTGGTTGTCTCATTTAAGGAAGGATGTAAATGGGTTGGAAGCAGTTCAAAGAAGTGTTACTAGACTAATCCCTGAAATGGGCAGGTTGTCTTTTGAGGTAAGTTTGAACAGATTAGACTTGTATCTGCTGGAGTTTAGAAGAGTAAGAGGCAACTTAGTTTAAGCGTTTAAGATCCCGTGTGATCTTGACAGGGTGGATGTGGAAAGGATATTTCCTCTTGTGGGAGAATCTCGAACTAGGGGATCACTGTCTGAAAAAGGGATCATCCATTTAAGACAGAGATGAGAAGAATTATTTTCTCTGAGGGTTGTGTGTCTTTGGAACTCTCTTCCTCAAAAGGCAGTTGAAGCACGTTTTGGCATATTTTTAAGGCAGAGCGAGATAGATTCTTGATAAGGGGGTGAAATATTATTGGGAGTAGATGGGAATATGGTTACAATCATATCAGCGATGATCTTTTTGAATAGTGGAGCAGGCTTGAAAGGCTGAATGCCTATTTCTGCTCCTAATTTGTATGTTTAATTCTCCACAGTCATTCATGGCTCGATATAGCAGGATTGCAGAGCTTTGATCTGATCCATTGGCCGTGTGGTTGCTTCACTCTGTTTCATGCTGTTTCATTGCTTAGCATGAATGTAGTCCTGCGTTGTAACTTCACCAATTTGGCACCTCATTTTTAGGTAAGCCTGTTGCTGCTGGGATGCTCTCCTACACTTCTCATTGAACCAGGATTGGTCCCCTGGCTTGACGGTAATGATGGAGTCAGAAAGATGCTGTGTCATGAGGTTAATAAATATATTTGAATATCATTCTGTTGCTGATGGCGCTCAGCACCTGATGGATTACCTGGTTTGGAGCTGCTAGATCAGTTTTGACACCATGCCAGTTAGCACAATAGCACAAATGCCACACAAGATGGAAGGTGTCCACTGTGTGAGACAAGATTTTGTCTCCGCAATGATTGTATGGTTTGCATAGCACTTATTTAGAGGGTCTTTAATTTAATCTGAAAGACTGATGCACAAAATGCAAGTGGTTTACAGTAATTGTGATATCTCATGCGCATACGAATCACCACAGATTCCATTCGATTACCCGTATGCTGCAGTGCTTCGAAGGATATGAACTAACACTGCTTTGCAATGACCATTTGAGAAGTGGATTTTATCTGAATTTAATAAGATTCAGGTTAATACTTTTTTTTAAGGTATCAATCAGAGCTATGTTGAAAGAAAGCTTTTGAACACTGCACTGTAGGTTGGCCTTCATAAGTGTTGACTATGATTGAGTCAAGCACCTAGTTTGCCAGCTACTGTTTTCAAATTTGGAGAAATTGATTTGTATTCCAGTACTAAGACCTGTGCAACTGGTTGCTTTACTTTTTCCTGATAATACAAATGAAGCTATTTCCATTGTAGTACTTTCACAGTAGCATTTTTATTTGGACTATATCTACCATTCCTTGTGGAAAGGCTTTTATTTTAACTTCCGTTCCTTTGTGTAGTAATCAGTACAAGGAGAATTGCAGGTATGCAAATTAATTTGTGGCTGTGCTGTTCTGAAACATCCTTTCTCTTGGTTTGGAAAAGAAACAAAGAAGTGATGTGCTGAAATACAAGCAAATGTAATATAGTAACGGTTGATTTGAAAATGTTTTGTCCAGCATAAATTAGTCAGGGTCTTGGAGGCCAAAATGACGACAGGTTACTCGTACACTATTTAATTAATTGAAAAACGGTCATATTGCAGTAAGTTGTTATTAAAAACTAGAATCAGTGTTGCCAGTACTCAACCATAATTGGCACACTGGGGAATTAAATATTTAGCATTAGTAATGTAGCAGTACCAAGACACAAATTTCTATTTCAGTAATGAAAGGGATTTACTGTAAGTGCAAATGGTTGTAATGACAGCTGTGACAAGGGAAACAGTCTGGGCTATTTCAATAAAACATTTCATTGGATGGTAAGCTTTACCACATTATTTGCTGGTAAGAGATCTGCATGTTTAATTCCCAAATGTAATGCATTACCAAAAGTACTGAGGTTTCTAATTGCAAATAGGATGAACAGTTGGCCAAATGTCTTGCCTTAAGTGGCCGAAACATGAAGCTCTCACCAACTAACATGACATCAGTTCATGCCGTTGTCAGTAAAAACATAGACGTCAAAAAGATCTTGTTTGTTTTAAGTTTAATTACATTTTGAGCATAAGTGCTTCCACTGATACAACATGAAAAGTCGGATATTGGGCTTTAATGAGCTGTAGTGGTGGATGGCTGAACACCCTGAGGGATTCATTCACTAAATTAACTGTGGATCAGTATTTGGTTTGGACACAATATGTCTTTTAGATGCAGTTAAAGCACAATTACAGAACTATCTCAGTTTTCTGTTTTCCATCTAACCAGCCGAATTGAGTTGTTTTAGCTAAAGATATCACCATACCTAACTGCTTGATATGAACAAAAGAGCTTCTGGGGTATCACTGACCATAAAGATTGAACTGAAACAGAAGAATCCAATTGATACAAAATGAAATATTGTAAATAAAATAAATATTCTCTGCAAGTGGTAACATTTGGCCAGGTTATTTAGAGTTAGCCAAACAATTTTAACTCATTTGTTTTAATTAAAAAATCTGAACAGAAATCACACTTAGGAAGTATTTATGCAGTAATGAGAAATCAACCATACAATTTATTGTTGAGGATTTTCACTCTGAGTAAGGTTTAATCAAATGCTTTGACTACATTGACTCCTTGATCTATTTGCATATATTTTATTCCAGTGAAATATGAAAATATTACAAATTAAACTGGCCAGTACAAGGTGATAATTTTATAAATACGTTTAGCATTATTCTGATTATGGTTTGTCCGGTATTAATCTTGATTACAAAGTTTGATCATTTTATTTTCTGAAAATCTCATCTATTTGGTCCACTATGGCAAATATTGGGATGCAATCTAGGTGAGAGCTAATTGGATCCCAGCATGCATGTATATAGTCTTTAAATAAACTGCACATTTATAATCTGGTCATATTGTTTGACCTAAAGTGCGGTTCTTGTACAGATCTTGGGAGACAAATACAAGGACTTTAACATTGGTTTTAAAAAAAAGCTTGGTAGATAAGCTGATCCCCAAAGGTAATTTTAGAGAAAGTTCTAATTACATTATTGTGAGGTGTATGAAAACTGCATAAATAGTGAATAGTATTCTTTTTAAATTCCAATCTAAGGAACTGTCACTATGTGCTTTCCGTTGTCATAGTAGCATATGTTTTCTCAAATTACTAATGCTGTTTGTTTTGCCTTTATCAGTCATCAACCCATCAGCTGGTCCATTCATAATGATTTCTGGCAGCTCATCAGGGGAATTCAGAACCATTGAATACAGTTCTATCAGTCTTCACACCTCATTGTGTGAAACTGTTTACCATGTCGGCTTTTTCTGTAAATTGTACACAGTTCAGTAAAAGGATAGATGCATGGAAATGAAACCGTATAACCTTGTAGCAGTCAGCTGAGATTGGAAGTTTGTGTTGACTGATAATTCACAGACTCCTTTATTTAAGTTTGTCACTAAGTAGCATCAAGATATCTGGCTTTGAAGTCTTGTATACGTTAGTTAATTAGACAACATTTCATTTAACCTAACATTTGTCAGGTGTTTTGAAGGCGATTCCCCATAATTGGGGCGTATGGTTCAGCTTTCTGACATCAGACTAATCTTTCATTCCCATTTATGTTAACTTCTTCTAAAGCATTGTCACATTTAGTACATCAGGTTTTTACAATGTCTGCATTGAATTATAACACAATTGCCCTTTGGTACTTTGCCAACAGTAAATGAAATCACTCGTACAAATGTAAGGCCAAGTAATTTGGCAGCATTTAATTAAAAAAAATGCTCATCATATAAGATTATAATCTCATTAGTTTTAGCCACTGGACGTTTGTATTGTGTCCTTATAGAAAATGCATTTATTCAATCTCTGCTTTTCTGTCCTTTTCGGTTTTCTTTTTTTCTCAAGATGCATAATCATACTTGCTCAACTGGTTGTAAGTGTCAGTAAACTATTTGACTAAAGATGAAACACAGTCCAGCTCAACTAAACCCAATTCTCCTTTATCTGATGTGCACACAGGTAAATTTTCCAACAGATGTCACTGCATGATGATCAAAAGTGGAAACCTTAGCTAATGTTCTCCTTTCTAGCTCTGAGGCAATAAATCCAGTTGCAGTGTGCTCAACATTCACATGGCTAAGACCAGTTAACCTGATACAGATTTGGGACCTCTGCTTGTGTGCTACTAAGTCATATTGACTAATGTATTTCCCCACTTTCTAAAGCCGGCATCTCCACATCATTTCCCCACTTAGCCATTAGGGGAGTTCTTAATGATTGAGAAATAAAATATTGTGAAACAACGTTTAATACTTAGCCATAACCTTAAATAAAAGGAATTCACTAACCAGTTACTAATATTTTTGCTGTTAGCTGGATAAGATAAGCCAAAAGCATTTAGATAAAAATAACCCACGATTGGTGGTTCATTAATATACTGGTACACAATGGCACATTGGGGTAGGATACAGATGTTCTCCTGCGAGTCCTAGAGTAGTGAATTTATGATCCTCCCCCATATTTCCAAAAACAAAAAGATCCTTCCCTTAGGGAGAGGTTGGAAATGTTGAGGGTAGGTCAACCTTTCTTGCGCTTGTCACCATTTAAAAAGTGGTATTGGTAATTAACTGGGAATATTTGCCACTCTACTGGGTTCCAGGAATGATGCATGCCAGGGAAGAAAGGAAATGTAAGAAATAGTGCCATCCTTTTGAAACATGGTGAAAAATTTCAAATTTAACCAAAGGTTTTGTGAATGGTCAACGGCCATAGATTGTGAAAATGTCTGTAGTGCACAAACCATGCTGATTGGTTCAAATATCCCAGGGGTTTTGGGGGCGGGGGGGGGGGGCAGGAAGAAGTGTATTTTCAGTACCCATTTTAGTTTCACACTCATCTCTTCAATAATTAACATTTAATACAGAATAGTCAACAAATGCATGTGTGGAGCAGGATGGAAAAATCACAGAATATACCTATAAACCTACCCTTTCAAATTTTCCAATACACAAGCCTATCTTTCTTCTCAGTAGTCAGACTTTCTCTAACTCAAGTGACCTAATGGCTGCTCCATGAACCATTATGTGGAGATGCCGGCATTGGACTGGGGTAAACACAGTAAGAAGTCTCACAACACCAGGTTAAAATCCAACAGGTTTATTTGGTAGCAAAACCTGAAGTACTAAATGCTCCTTCATCCGGTAAGTGGGAGTTCTGTTCACAAACAGGGCATATAAAGACACAAACTCAATTTACAAAATAATGGTTGGAATGCAAGTCTTTACAGGTAATCAAGTCTTAAAGGTACAGACAATCTGAGTGGAGAGAGGGTTAAGCACAGGTTAAAGAGATGTGTCTTGTCTCCAGCCAGGACAGCTAGTGAGATTTTGCAAGCCCAGGCAATTCGTGGGGGTTACAGATAGTGTGACATGAACCCAAGATCCTGGTTGAGGCCATCCTCATGTGTGCGGAACTTGGCCATCAGTCTCTGCTCAGCGACTCTGTGTTGTCGTGTGTCGTGAAGGCCGCCTTGGAGAACGCTTACCCGAAGATCAGAGGCCGAATGCCCGTGACCGCTGACATGTTCCCCAACAGGAAGAGAATACTCTTGCCTGGTGATTGTCGAGCAGTGTTCATTCATCTGTTGTCGTAGCGTCTGCATGGTCTCCCCAGTGTACCACGCCTCGGGGCATCCTTTCCTGCAGTGTATCAGGTAGACAACGTTGGCCGAGTTGCAAGTGTATATGTACCGTGTACTTGGTGGATGGTGTTCTCATGTGAGATGATGGCATCCGTGTCGATGATCCGGCACTCTTGCAGAGGTTGCTGTGGCAGGGTTGTGTGGTGTCGTGGTAACTGTTCTCCTGAAGGCTGGGTAGTTTGTTGCGGACAATGGTCTGTTTGAGGTTGTGCGGTTGTTTGGAGCAAGAAGTGGGGGTGTGGGGTTGGCCTTGGCGAGATGTTCGTCTTTATCAATGACATATTGAAGGCACTGGAGAAGATGTCGTAGCTTTTCCGCTTCGGGGAAATCTTGAACCATTGACCATTGAATCACTGGCAGCTCTCGCATGTAGCAGTGAATTTCATCTACCACTTGTACACCAATTCCACAAGCCTGTCTCTGTCATCTTGAAATTTCTCACTTATCTCTTAACAGTTCACAATTTTTCCAAGTTTTGTGTCTTCTGCAAATTTTCACATGCCCAAGTCATTATATATCAAGAAAGCAGAGTTGCTAACACCAACCCCTAAAAAACTTAATTTCAGTCCAAAAACAACCATTCACCACTATTCCGTTTCCTGTACTCAAACAATCTTTTATCCATGTTGCCACCTCTCTCCTTTATTCTGTGGGTTCTAACTTTGCTGATCACTGTTATATGGCACTTTATCAGATGCCTTTTGGAAGTCCATATCAACCACATTAGCTCTATCAACCCCTTCTGTTACCTCATCAAGAAGTCAAGCAAATCAGCTCAAGACTATTTTCCCTTAACAAATCCTTGCTAAAGTGGTTATTTAATCCACTTTTGTCTAAGAGACTGTTAATGTTGTCCCAAATTGTTACTTTTAAAAGCTTTCCCACCACCAAGTTAGACTGACTGGTCTGCAGTTGCTGGGCTTATCCTTACATCCTTTGTTGAACAAAGGTGTAACATTTGCAATTCTTGAGTTCTCTGGTACTAGCCCTGTATGTAAGGAGGATTGGAAGATTATGGCCTGTACCCCTGCAATTTAAACTCTTGCTTCCATCCATAATCCTTGGCTGCATCTTCTCCAGTTCTGGCAACTTATCTACTAAGTACAGCCAGACTATCTAATACATCTTCTTTATAAATTTTTAGCTTATCTAGTATTGCACAACCTCCAATTTCACTGTGACTGAGCAACATCATTGTGGTAGAACAGCTGCAAGGTACTTACTTAGTACCTCAGCCATGCATAAATCCTCTTTTAGCTTCCATAATGAGCCTCACTTCTCCTTATACTATTTCTATGCCGCCAGAAAACTTTGGATTCCCTTTTATGTTAGCTGTCTGTTTGTTCTCATACTCTCTTTACTTCTCTTATTTGTTTTTTCAGTTTACCGTTGAATCGTCTATATTCAACCTGGTTTTCAATCGTACTATTGATCTGCATCTTTCATACCCTTTTTCTACTTCTTACTCTCTGGAATTTTCCCCAAACCACCCCCAGATGTCATAATTATGAGAATACCGGAGCAATCCACGCTGGTCCGTCAGGCGAGCTCTGGACTGCAATTGTCCTGCATTCAATCACTTTTTGGGGGAATGGTGCATTGCGTGATGGTACTGTGGATTGGGGTAGAATTGGGGGGGGTGGGGGGCCTAAACACACGGATGAGTCTGGCTGCCATTTCACACAATCTCTCAGTGCACTGGGAGACCCCTTCCATACCCCCACGGACATCATGAATGGGCACTGACTGGCCATGCCCCAACAACCAGGGTGCTTCAATGGCCTCTGAGCTCCCCGGCATGGCCATTGTGCATGGTCTATGCTCGTGGCGACCAGTACTGATTTGCGCCCGTGTGATGGCTTACCGGAGAAGTGGGAACATTCTGGGAGTGGAGGCTGATTACTTGCTGAACTCGCTAATGTGATTGAAATCAAGTCAACCTCATGCTAATCAGCCTCATGCCCTTTCTAGGCATGATCTGGTTTGTGCCAGTAAAAAGAAGCTGGGACAATTGCAAACCACTTGGCGCTGGGCATGGAACCGATTTTCAGGCCCACACACAATTTTCTGGGATTGGCGCGATCTGCGCCAGGCACGGTGAGGTCAGAAAATCGCCCCACTATTTCTTCCATCAGCCAAGGAACTCCAGATTTATTTGCCCCACCTTTCCCCTTTGTGGGACTACGCCTTGACTGCATTGGCACTCCTCTTGTCATGTCCATCCTTCAATATGAAGATAACAATTTTCATCATCTGGGCTGTTTGATAGGATCGTAGTTGTAGATAGGGACAACTAAGGTCAATCTGCACCCAACAAGTTCTGCTGCAAATTGGACAGGTTACCACAGGCCAATAAATTTTGCCGGTATTTTGTCTCCTTGTGTCTTCTCTCTGCCTCTGAAATGCATTGTTCCTTCTTTAAAGTTGGTCTCTTGTTCTGTTACAGTTTTGCCTGCCAATCTTTGATTCCAATTTACCTGACCAGATCCATTCTTACCACATTGATGTTGACCCTCCCTCAATTAATTATTCTTACACTGGATTGCTCCTTGTCTTTTTCCTCAATCTTATGAAACCATGATCATTGTCTCCCAAATGTCCTCGACTGACACTTGATCCACTGCATTCCCAGACCAGATTCAGTAATCCCTCCTTCCTTTTTTAACTGGAAGCATGCAGATGTAGAAAATTCTCCTGAACATGCCCTAGAAACCTTTCCACTTCATGCCCTATACACTGTAGTATCCCAGTCTATATTTGGATAATCCGCCATTATAGCTACTTTATAATTCTTGCACTTATTTGTAATTTCCTTGTAAATTTGTTCCTCTATATCATTCCCACTAGTTTGTGGCCTATAGGATACACCCAACAGTGTAATGGATCCTGTATTGCCCCTTAGCTGTAACCAAATAGATTCTGTTCTTTCTTGGCCTTTGAGGGCATCCTCTCTCTCCAGCACAGTAATGTTCTCCTGAATCAACACTGCTATCCCACCTCCTTTCTTTCCTGAACATCTTTTATCCAAGAATATTTAGTACCCAGTCTTTCCCTTTTCTTTGAGCCAGGGTCTCCATCATTACCACAACATCATAGTTCCTCATGGCTATCTATGCTTGTAGTTCACCAATATATGTTTTAACCACACTCTATGCATTCACATGTATACATGTTTAGACATTTTTACATTCCCTGTTACTCTGTCCTCACATAATACCTTACTACTACCTACTTTAGTGCTATCTGTCTCTCCAGTGCTCTGCGCACCATGGTTTTCAGCTGCCAATATTGGTTTGCACTTGTGCAGGTGGTGATGCACTTGGCTGAGCCACTGTTGCTGGTGCATCTCGCCTATCTCTAGCCTCATCCCTCCGCTGCCTTGAGCCCTCACTGCCTTCTTCTGAGGCCTTGTCATGTGCTGTTCTTGTCTCCAGCTGTTGCAAGCTGCTGTCTATTTGGCTGTAGTAATGATCAGATATTTCAAGGTGTGTAAGTAACACTGCATCCTTCTACGTGCATGACAATCTCCTTATTTTTCACTCATAATCAGCTTTTGCAAAATTCAGGAAATTACATATCATAAGCACCTGTGAACACGTTTGCGGTCTAGGGAAGAATGTTCAACAAAGCATAACCTTGTAAGCAGAGTTCACTGACTGCCATTTGGTTGTTTCTACTGGGGCTAACATGGCACCTAATCTAGAGAGAATGCTATAAATCTGCTTCAGCATTTCTAAGATCTGTATTTTCATAATAAGAGATCTTCAATTCCTGTCTTTGATATCACAGGCAGCGGAAACACATTTGAGGATAGACTAACACAAAGGGGGGAGGAACTGAGACAAATAATATCAAATATCATTTGGAAATCGGCGGACACAACATCCACAGCATTTCTTTTATCAATACAATCTATCATTTTCTTGGAAAACTTTATAGAATTTGTTAGGCACATCTTGCCTTCTTAGAAATTAATTTTGGCTGCCCTTAATTAACCTACGTGAGCATTTTTATTGCATATTGTGGCTTTACATCAAAAATTATTAGAATCTTTTTGAAACAGCTGATAACTTAGTACTTTTAATGAAAATTTTAACTTGTATGGCATGATCAGATCACTAAATGTTATAACATTCATTTGTTCTCTGAGGGCTGGAGAGAAATAAATAAAAATGGAGTTGAGGGAAAGATAATACAGTCTAGAGAAAATGGATAAGGTCGTCTTTTTAGGTAATCTCATTTTCCTTGAATCATAAATTCAACTACTTTGCGTAAAATCATTAGAACATAAATCATGTTCTAATGACAAAATGACTAGAATTATTTTCCTGTGTCTTCCAAGAAAATAGTTAAAGCTGAATTATTATTTCAACTGTGTGGTGATACTGAATTCATTGCCTACTTAGGTGAAGCTTCAAATACCTATTATTCAAATATCTTGCATCATGTTTACATTTATAACTATATCAAAACAACGCTGAATTACCACTGCAGCTATTGTGGATCATAGGTGACATAAAAGCCAAGACATCTTAATAAAACTTAATAAAAATATCTGGATTACTTTCCTTTCAGTATGGCTAAATTAATTAATATTGAAGTTTGAAACCGATGCATCCCAGGCATATTATACACAATGTAACATTATTAAGGTTATTAAATTACAAATGACTGAAATGTGAAAGAGGATTTTTAATTACATGGTATTGTATATATGCGCATGTATAAATCTTTACCTATGTAAAAATTGGATGCACAGCAAGGGGCAACAGGGTTGAGATAGTTATCTGCCATTTAATATTATGGGACAGTGGTGGTTTTGGGGTTCATAACGCTGATGATAATTCTGGGGTTTGGTGAAATTAAGTTGGGGATCTAAGATTTTTGCATCTTGGGGTGGTGAGTGGAGTTTGTTGCTGTTTGGCTATAGTAGATGAGAGGGCGTTTGATTTTGATGGTATGGAAGTGATCCTCAACTAGAGAAAAATTGAGGTTGGGTTCTGAGGCTTGATAGCATCAGTCATCATAGCTATGGCGACAGATAAACTGCTGGGTGTTTTCCTATTCCTTTCCATCTTTCAGTATGTTGAAACTGCAATGAACAGTTTATGTATATTTTTAAGTTGAATTTATAAATATCATTGTGTGTTAAGAAAGGTAGAAATGGTTTCAGTTTCATTTATGAACCTTGGTGCCTGGGAACCTGGATTCGGAGTAAAAGGTTTCAGATCTTTTGGGTTTATTTGTTTATATGCATTACTAATGAGGTTTTATAACCTTTGAAGTTAAAGGGATAGATTAAAAGGATTTTAAAGTTTGGAAACACAACACAAAATAACAAATCTTACTACAGCTTTGAAACAGCAATCCAGTGACACAAACACAGATGAGGACAGGAGTTGAGAGGGGCAGAGTTTGTGTGTATCAGAGAGAGCAGACAGGGATTTTTAAGCTCTCTCAGAAGAAAAACTACAAGGCTATTGGAACAGTAGTGAACTGAATAGTCAGTTATTGGACTCAATTAAGTGATCATTGTGGTAATTCTTCATTGGCTTGTGTTTGTAAAGATATTGTTGGGGGAAAGGAATAGTGGGAATCTGAATTGTCCTCTAATGTTTGTATTGAGATCTTTACAACCTTTTGTCTCTAGTGTAATATAATTCATTTTTGTTGTTTCAGTAAGTATTTTATTCTTTGTAGTAAAGTTCCATCAGCAAACTCATGTGAATTTGTTCAGTCACTTTCCTCCAGTTTCTATAAAAATGTTAGCATCTATCAAACCAGGTTTCACCCTGGGATCTAACTTGTCCAGTGTTAACAGCAGCTGGGATTATAATAAAACCCCCAAGAATGCCATCTCCCTCTGCCCACCAGTTGTGATATTGAAAAACAAGACACCTCCCCACTCCAGTTCTGCTAAACCAGATGACAATCTGTCCTGAATCCTGCCAAAGCCCAAGATCCCCAACTTGTGTTGACAAATCCTATACCTATTCCCTCTACCTCACTGTTGCTAACCATGGGCTGAAATTGCCATTGAAATTCTCTAGCTTGTCCGTGTAATCGCAATGGAAGATCTGCAAAAGCTTAGGTGATATCAACATTTACACATATTGTCTGCTGATCTGCCAAAATTACCGTGGGTGATTGGGAGCATTCCCTCAAACTCCAGATGAACGTATTTGCCTCCAGAATCACAGAATACTACAGTCCAGAAGAGGCCCTTCGGTCCATCGAGTCTGCACCGACTCATGAAAGGCCCTGACCCGTCCTCCTAATCCCATTTGCCAGCACTTGGCCCATAGCCTTGAATGTTATGACGTGCCATCCAGGTACTTTTTAAAGGCTGTGAGGCATCCCGCCTCCACTACCCTCCCAGGTAGTGCATTCCAGACCGTCACCACCCTCTGGGTAAAAATGTTTTTCCTCAAATCCTCCCCAAAACCTCCCACCCCTCACTTCTAACTTGGGTCCCCTTGTAACTGACCCTTCAACTAAGGGGAACAGCTGCTCCCTATCTACCCTGTCCATGCCCCTTGTAATCTTGAACACTTCAATCAGGTCACCTCTCAGTCTTCTCTGCTCCAACGAAAACAACCCAAGCCTATCTGACCTCTCTTCATAACTTAAATGTTCCATCCCAGGCAATGTCCTGGTGAATCTCCTCTGTACTCCTTCCAGTGTATTCACATCCTTCCTATAATGTGGCAACCAGAACTGCACACAGTATTCCAGCTGTGGCCTCACCAAGGTTCTATACAACTCCATCATGACATCTCTGCTTTTGTAATCTATACCCCAATTGATAAAGACGAGTGTGCCATATGCCTTTTTCACCACCCTATTACTTGCCTTCCTATCTTCAGAGGTCTATGGACAAACACGCCATGGTCCCTTTGTTCGTCGGAACTTCCCAGCATCACACCTTTCATAGTATACTTTCGTGTCAAATTACTCCTTCCAAAGTGCATCACCTCACACTTTTCAGGGTTAAATTCCATCTGCTACTTATCCGCCCATGTGACCATCTCGTCTATATCTCCCTGCAACCCAAGACACTCAACCTCACTGTTAACCACCTGGCCAATCTTTGTGTCATCGGCAAACTTACTGATCCTACCTCCCACATAGTCATCTATGTCATTTATGTAAGTGACGAACAATAGAGGGCCCAGCACGGATCCCTGTGGTACGCCACTGGTCACTGGCCTCCAGTCACTAAAGCAGCTGTTTGTCACCACCCTCTGTTTCCTACCGCTAAGCCAATTATGAATCCACCTTGTCAGATCACCCTGTATCCCACGTGCATTAGCTTTCTTAAGTCTCCCATGTGGGACTCTGTCAAAGGCTTTGCTGAAATCCATGTAAATTACATCAACCACACTACCCTCATCCACACACTTGGCTACATGCTCAAAAAATTCAATCAAATTTGTTAGGCATGACTTGCTCTGACAAAACCATACTGACTATCCTTGATTAAACCTTGCCTCTCCAAATGGAGATAGATTCTCTCTTTCAGAATCTTCTCCAATCCAAGACAATTTTCCCTGTCATTGTCAGTGCCATTCTGGACAAGAGGTGAGAGATAAAATTGATGTCTTGGAGAAGGAAAAATGATAATCAAGCCCATTGATTTAAATTGTCACTGAAAAATATACATTATTGCAGAAATTGGACTTAAAAGTACCAGTAAAAGTCCATAAATGCCAAGTAATAAAGTTTGTTCAGTATCCCTAACTTTCACAAACCTGGCTGATGTTATCTGTGAGGGTGTCCCAATCTGGGAAATCTTTTTGTGGTGGTGTATAGTTTTCTTTCCAGGAATGGTGTGAGGAGCCACATGCGAGACACGGTGAGAACAGCTCAGTCACAGTGTAACACTTATTAAAGACTATTTATTACAATAAGGAAAGGACATACATACACGGACAGGACTCTAATGATCTAAGACAGTTGTGTACAAGAAACTACTAAACACACCCACACGGTTTAAGTAGGAATTACCCATTTTGTTTCAAAGTACATTTACAAGACCTGAACTCTGTCAGGATTTCTCTCTTCCCAAACAACATCCAATTCAATAGATCTACAAGTAAAGGTTACCAAGCTGTATACGATTGAGGAATTATTCTGGGGAACGTCTCTTAGTTCAGCGAAGATTTAGTTTTAACTGTCTCCACGAAGATTTCTGCACTCTTGCTCCTGGTCTGCTAACTAGAACCCACTTACAGGCTGCTAGATGGAAAACTTGTCCCTCAGGCTACTAAATGGAAACTACCTCTTGGCTTCCACGAAAAGATTGCCAATTATAGAGATATTGAGGAATTGGTGAAAAGTTGTAAAGTGTGTCTCAGAATGAGACATGTATGATGAGGAAAGGTGCAAGAACTTTTTCAGTAGAACTGGATGGCTTTTTTGTATTTATTTGTTCCTGGGATGCTGGCATTGCTGCCTCGAATAGCATTTATTGCCCATCCCCAAATCCCTATTATGCATGGTTAGCTGAGATCCCAACACAAATAGGCCCTACGAATAAGTGTAGGGATCTACATCACTGTATAGGTAATTCCATAAAATAAGACTAAGCATTTTATTCTGAATTGTTCAATTTTGTAATGAGTTTCTTTCTTCTACCAGTAAATGCTTTGGCCTTTAGGCTCAAAGTAGTAGTTTAAACCAAAATCACAATGATTGCAGTTAATTGATTTGTTGGTTTCTGCTAAATGCCACTTTGGGATTGATGGCTTTAAAACCAAAATGATTTTATTACTCTTTATAGCAACTCACTGGTTCCTTATTGATGCCTACTAATAAAAATCATACTGCTTTTAATTTTAGATAATTGATTATTGGTGACTTATAGATATGCGCTTGTTTCTTCCAATTGCTTTCTTTTACCCTGCAGAAGATGGGTTCTTTATCATGACATTTTCAGGTGTGATACTCTCAAGCATTGAGCACTTGCCAATCCTGAGTGTCAACCAGCACCCCTTTTCTCCTGTAGTATTAATTATTGTGATTGTTTGAAATTTGGCATTCTTGCATTTGTCCTGATGAATGCAAGATAAAATGTTTCGGCAACATGTCTCTCCTTTCAGTAATACTCTAGACCAGGCTTTTTCAAAGTGGGGGTCACGCAGGTGGGTTGTGGGATCTTGGAAAAGGGTCACCGGATAAATGCTTGCTGCCTTATTACTGATCCTGGTCAAAAAAACACCGGAATGTCCTGTGATCCTGTTTTTTTAAAAAAACACAATGTTTTGTGATCCTGTTTTTTAAAAAAACGCAGGACGTTCTGTGATCCTGTTTGAAAAAATGTGGGATTTTCAGTGATCCTGTTTTTAAAATAAACATGGAATTTTCTGTGATTCTGTTCCAAAAAAATGTCGCATGTTCTGTTTATGTTTTGTATTTGTATGTTTTGTAGAAGGCAGTATGACAATGAGAACTTCTCAGACAATGACATAACCAGCATGAGGACTTTAGATGTGGAGGAAAAGCTTGGTATTGCCTGATACAATTCAAGTTATGTGCACTTTATGAAAGTAAGATGTAGCAATTTGGAAAGGGGTGTATTTTTAAGAATACAATAAATCCATTTAGATTGCGACTGTCGCACCGGTACTGCAGCTTGCCTGGTCAGTGGACTCTGCCCGAGTCTCAAATTTCCCACTTTGACCAGGATCAATTAATAAGGCAGCAAGCATTTACCCGGTGACCCTTTTCCAAGATCCCACAACCCACCTGCGTGACCCCCACTTTGGAAAAGCCTGGTCTAGAGTATTACTGAAAGGAGCGACATGTTGCCAAAACATTTTATCTTGCATTCATCAGGACAAATGCAAGAATGCCAAATTTCAAATAATCACAATAATTAATACTGCAGGAGAAAAGGGGTGCTGGTTGACACTCAGGAGTCAGAGTTTGACAAATATGGCCATTATCTCACAACCCAACTCATTATTTTTCCCTTGTGTGCGTAAAAATATTTTGCTGATGAATTAATTTCAAAATGATATGCCGTCTGAAAAACAGGAAAACCATTGAGACATTTTATTTTTTAAAATTACAGCTGTATGTGTGAAAGGATAATTGACACATTAACCACAGACCTCAAATGGATGCAGCAAAATGTAGCTATTGATGTGACATATCCCACCTACCAGGGAGGTTTATTGATGGGATGGTAATGGATAGAGGTAATTGGTGACTGCCCTAATAGGTTTGCACCTAAAAGCAGCGCGTTGATCTGGTGAGCTCTGCGTTCCAAACGTGCATCTTAAACGAGAAATCTGACACAAATAAATGGCAGTCAGTTTTCTGTGGATGGCTGATGCACAGTAAATGAGTGTATTGTCTGATCCCGGGCATTTATTTTGACTGTGTATGTTCACGAGGGGAGTTTGTAAAATGCTGACACCGACTTCATTTGTTCTGGAATATGGCCCGAATAAACTGGAAAATGGATCAGAAACTGACCCCCTGATGTTTAATATACTCTGTAATGGGGATTACAGGGGATTTTCACAGTAACTTCATTGCAGTGTTAATGTAATCCTACTTGTGACTAATAAATAAATTTTTTAATGTTAGTACAAAGTGGAAAGATCGTATTTCATTACACATCCCACGTGATGTGGGTCATGAGGGATGGCCATTTGATAAAAGTGGATCACTGGAAAAAAAGTTTGAAAAACACTGCTCTAGACTTGACAATTCCAACACGCTCCTGGAAATAAACTTTCACCAGCAATGTGTGTGTGTATTCTCTGCTTATGATTTGGATTGATATTGGGCCAGGATTTTCCAGCCCCATTGTGGTGTGTCCTGTCACAGGTTTACAGTGGACCAGTCAAAACTCCCATCGACTTTCAAAGGGACTGGAAGATCATGGCAATGGGTGGAGCTGTAAAATTGGCTTTTTGGTGTAATCATCAAACTGGTATTTCTGTATACAGGGGCTGGTTGACTTATACACTTCGTCATATTTTTATAGAAATTGTACATTTATACAAAGACACTATTTCAGGCCACATCACAAGCCCGACAAACCATAATCAATATTGTATGTAAAATTGGAATAAAATAACTCCGAATTAAGCCACAGTAAAAAAAAAAGAAAGGATAATCTCCAAATAAAGTGATTTTCTGGTCATCAACGAGAAGTATGTTAGCTCATTGGAATATTCTCTCATTTGCCAAACCTGCTTAGGTAGGCACAAAATTACCATTCAAAATAAATATCTCCTCCAACATAGAAAGGATTGAATCAGTTCCGACAGAGGATAGCCCAAAGGAAAAGTTTGCCTGTTTTAAAGAAATAAAAATGGAATATACTGGAAGTGCACAGTATCAGAAACTCTGGGGCAGGTTTGGCAATCCAAGAATCAACATTTATCGAAGATGTTGACAGATCTCTTGTATTTTTAGAGCATTTTCTGCTTTCCAGGCTCTAGAATTTGCATTTTTAAAATTTCTGCCAAATTGGTGAATGGGAGTAACCACCCGTTGGCAACTACTAATCAGAATAAGAAGGCCCCAGAGGTCAGACAGGAGTATTTTATTAACCCTTCTTAAAATTATTTTGAATTAGACAGCTCACCATATAAAATTGGAAACAAAGAGCTTGGTAATAGAATCCAGTGCAGCTTGCTGCCAATGTAAAGACAAGTCCATAGTTGCGATGTTAAGAAAACATAAAATTATTTAATAAAATATGCAGATTACACAGCGGCACGTTCAAGTCACCAGTTCCATAAAGCAAGAGCCATAGTATGCTAGTAAAGTCCTGCCTTGTCTTTAACAGGTATAAATTTACAACTTAAAAGATTTTGTGAGCTACTTCACCAAACTATCTCCTGTTGACAAAATGGTTAAAGTCTCAAATGAACATAATTGGAATTTAAACTCAAATTCCAATTCCAATTTCTTTAGATAAGAATTCATAAGCAAGAACAGAGGAAGCTGGAAAAACTCAGCCAGTGTGCCAGCATATCTCTGGAGAGAAACACAGTTAACGTTTCGAGCCATGGATTCTTTGATGAAGGGTCCATGATTCAAAACGTTAACTGTGTTTCACTCCTGATAGACACTAGCAGACCTGTTGAGTTTTTCCAGCCTCCTATATTCTTGTTTCAAGTTCCAGCATCCACAGTATTTTGCTTATTTAGGAATAATTCATATATCTGCTGAATGTTTGCAAATATTACAGGGATTACACTTGGGAGTATCATCTGTGGGAGTGCCCCAATTTTGTATTAAGGAAGTAGAGGTGTATTTGAGCCTCTGCAGAGATCTCATCTATCCTCTGATGACCATGACCTTAGCAACGAAGAACATTACTTGTGCAATTCTGTACAATACAACTGTCTAACTAGGAGACATCTGTTTTTCTTTATTTCTAGAAACAGAGTTCCCTTTGGGCTGGTTTCTCCTGTCTTGCAAAAAAAGAGGTTTGAAAGATATGACTATTTTGAAAAGTGTTCCGAAGAAAGGTCTAGTTCCATTGTGGAACATTACACCACACTTATATGCAATTTCTGTTGCCATCTTGAAGCATTTCAATAGGATTTGAAAGAAGAATATATTGGACCTTAACTTCTGAGATTCCCAGTGTCAAAATGGTGGGGGGACCCCAAAGATGCACTGGGGAACCCCCTTCAGAGGTTCCCAGGTAAGGTTTGCATGGCAATTGCCCAGAAGTGCCAACTTCCCCTGGGCAATTGTCCTACACTGGGAACCATCCAGAAATGCCATTTAAATTACAAACTTTGGATGATTCCAACTGGGTTGCACCAATAGTTACTCAGAAAGAGTTAGAAAAATTAAAACTCCTTCTAACTTGGGTAATTATTGTATCGGCCCAGACCAATCCACATGGGACTCCCCCCAACCCCCAAATACCCCTTCCCCCACTATGAGATTCCCTGCACCCACATGGGACTCCTTTCTCCCACCTCTTCCACTCTCACCATCAGATTGCCACTCCACTCCTATTTTCCTACCTTGCACTCGAGGTCTGCGTTATTCGTCTGGACTTCCAACCACGGCCTGTTTAGAAATCTGGACTTTAATTGTTCCTGGATACCTCAGTGCAGGGAGAAATGAAGTCATGCTCCCCCCCCGCTCCCTTTTTATGGGATTAGCTGTAGTCGGGTTTGATCAGGAGGGTTGTTGGGTCATGGGGATTGTTAGATGTGGAGTATTCGGATGTTTGTGAGAGTCGGTGAAGGATCGGGTATGTGGTTGGAGAATTAGGGAATAATCAGTTGGTTTAACGGTGATTAGGGTGTTAGGCGGTCAATGGGGCCTCATGGTCAGTGAAGAGCAGGCAGGGATAGTATGGTGGTCAGTGGCGGGGGTCAGATGGTTGGAGGGGCTAGTTGGTGTGGGAGGGGTATTTGGTGGTGAGGGCTAATCAGGGGCGGGGCTAGTCGGGGTATTCGGGAGTTGCTGTAATTGGTTGGTAGTTGGAAGGGTAGTCAGTGAGGCTGGGGGTGGTGGGGGGTGGTCAGTAATAAAGTTATCCCAGAATTAGAACTGGTTTAAATGCTTCTAACTTTTCCTAGGTAAGCATTCTGCTAAGGGACTCAAAACCACCAGGAGTCTCTGGCTTTAAATTGGAGTTTCAGATGGTTCTAGTCATAGGGCCATCCAACAGGAGGTGAAACTTTCTGGACAATTCCTGTGTAGCCCTTGCATGGAGACTCCCAAGGGGTCTCCCAGTGCATTTTCCGGGGTACCTCTGGGATACGATACTCCAGGAAGTGGAAAGTCTGGGACATTGTATTGGGGAAAAGCCAAAATGACATTGTGAAGAATTAATTTGACAACTCAACCAGACAATTCAACTCTAATAAAATGAGTCATAGTCTTTCAGAGAGGGAAAAGTATTATAAATTGGAATAAAAAGCGCCCAGCAACCTCAAATTAATCTGATGGGGAGAATAGTCCAAACTATTTTTTAAAAAGCATTTTTTTTCTTTTGGGCGGGGTTTGAGATTGATTAGAGAACAAATAGCATTGTAAGATACTGACAGGTTTATAAATGATTGCAAAGCAGATGTGTGAAACAAATACTTAGCATCAGCTTTGAACTGAGAAGCTGTTTTGGTTCTTTAAGTAGCAGATAGAAATAGAACAGAAATTGGTTGGTTGCTTGTGTCTTTCAAGAAACTAAATTATAAGAACTTAAATTGGAAAAAACACCAGCATTAATTTACAGCATTGTTCAGCATAATTCTGAAGCATTTAAGGAAATGGCAGAGATCGTGAGTGAATCTCTGGTAAATATTTTCACATTTACTGATGGGAAATGCTAGTTGATTGGAGGGAGGTTATTATGGTGTTCTTATTTAAACATAATTGAAGTTATAAGCTGAGAAATATACACTTGTGCATTTAAACTCTGTGGTGATGGTACTGTTGATGGTCATTTAGAAAGTTCAACCCTGATTGGCGCAATACAGCCTTAGAAAACAAAAGGCAGGAATTCTCCCAAGCTCCTGCAAGCAGTTTCAATGGTGAGTGGGTGGGTGGATAGAATTTGATGGGAGGCCCAAAAGCTGGTTTTACACCAGCATGAATTTACAGCAGGATCTTCCACTCGTGACCACCATGGCGGATCGAGAAACCCAGTAGAGACTAGCACGAAACTCACTCACATCCTGCTAATGGGATATAGATGAAGGCCGGACCACCCATGCCCGATTCTCCATGATGCCAGAGGGAAAACACACCGGTGCGAAATAAGTTTGGACTGGCGTGAAGTTCAGATGTCGGGACTCGCATGAACAATGCCTGGGGCTGCCTCTGGATTTGAGGATGGAGGTCGAGGGCAACTCTGGATCCCACAACACCATGCAGTGGGTGGGGGGAGCATCTACTGGAATTCTTTGAGGACATTATGAGCCCAATGGGGAACTGGTGGATATGGTGTCTCTGGATTTCCAGAAGGCATTCGACAAGGTGCCGCACTAAAGGCTGCTGCATAAGATAAAGATGCGAGGCATTACAGCTAATGTATCAGCATGGAAAAAGGATTGGTTGACTAACCGAAAACAAAGAGTGAGGATAAATGGGTGTTTTTCTGGTTGGCGATCAGTGGCTAGTGATGTGGCTCAGAGATCAGTGTTGGAACCGCAATTGTTTACAATTTACATAGATGATTTGGAATTGGGTGCCAAGTGTAGTGTGTGAAAGTTCGCAGATAACACTAAGATGAGTGGTAGAGCAAAATGTGTAGAGGACACTGAAAGTCTGCAAAGGGATATAGATAGTTTAAGTGAGTGGGCGAGGGTCTGGCAGATGAAGTACAACGTTGGTAAATGTGAGGTCATCCATTTTGGCAGGAATAACAGCAAAATGGACTATTATTTAAATGGTAAAAATTGCAGCATGCTGCTCTGCAGAGGGACCTGGGTGTCCTGGTGCCTGAATCACAAAAAGTTGGTTTGCAGGTGCAGCATGTAATTAAGAAGGCAAATGGAATTTTGTCCTTCATTGTTAGAGGGATGGAGTTTAAAAACAGGGAGGTTATGTTGCAGCCATTGCAATGGGAGACACTCCACATTCTTGTCCTGCCATGGGAGAATTCCTTCCATAGGATTTGTTTGACAAAACTGATCTGGTTTGCCTGTCAATCCATGCGATCCACTGGATGATATCTATTTGGATTTCCAAAAATCCATTGTTAAGTTTCCTTATGATTGGCTGTATTAGTATTGAATGACGTGATATGAAAATTAATTGGCAAAATGATTGCAAATTACCAAAAGGATCTTAAGCCAAAGATGGTTTTCCATTTGCCATCTTTCCATTGGGGATCAGTCAGTTGTTGGGTGCAAAGGACTTCCCTTCTGATCATTATGTTTATTAGTTAAATGGAGCAAAGAATAGAAAGTATTGTTTATAATCTCATAGATTATATTAATGCTATGCAGCGGAGTTAGATCTTGCAAAGAAGGAACCGATTATAACTGAATTTTCATAGACTCGGGAAGAAGCTCTCAAGATTAGCTATTATCTTTCCATATGATTATGTCTGACACAAGTGAACAAAATTTGGGTTAAAGATGACAGAAAGGTAGAGAGACTTGGCAATGATCATTGTCAGTTCCTAAAGGTTTAACTGCAGTTGGCAAAAATTAAGAGTTCTGGGTTTTATTGTCTTTTCTATTAACTACAAATTATGGATGCAATAATAGGGTCATATAAAGATTTTGTAATCATCTAGCTCAACTGGAATTTTGTGTACAGATTTGGTCTCTTTTTTCCAGTTTTACACAGCAAGAGAAATGATCTGGAATGTACTATCTGAGAGTCTGGTGGAGGCAGATTAAGTCATGGCTTTCAAAAGAGAGTTGGATCATAATGAGAGAGAAAAATTGCAGGACTACTGAATAGAGGCAGAAGAGTCGCAGTAGATGTATTGCTCTTGCAGAGAGCCAGCACAGACATGATGGGGTCAAATAGCTGACACATGGCTGTAACTATTTTATGATTGTATGCTTCTCTTCCCCCACCTCCCCCTCCCTCTCCCTCTCCCTCGCTCTCTCTCTCCCCACCTCTCTGCCCCCCCTCCCCCCTCCCCACCATGTGTGCCCACACGCATGAAAAAGGACATTGTGGGTTTCGAGAAGGCCTATGAATACCAACGTTTATTGAGCTATGAAGATAGATTTCATCCTTTTGGATTTGATTGACAGGAGATATATAAACCTGGATGGGATTGACTTAGGTGTTTAAAATTGTTAAGAACTTCAATAATGTACAAAGGAATGTACTGTTTGAGGTGCAGTGATTACATATAACTTGGGGTGGCATCTATTTAAAATGAGAAAGCAAGGGACTGAGGGTAGATGTTTAGAAGTTTGATTTTCCTCAGAACCTGGTCAAGCTGTGAATTCTGGAGGTGGTTGTGAGGACTGATTTCTTGCAGCCCTTCAACATGATATTAGACATGTCTTGGCAGAAATAAGGTAAAAAGATATTCCTAATAATCAATGTAAGCATAAGAAGAAAACCTCAGCAAGACATGGCATCATTATTGTTATAGAACATCACGTTATCCTGTTGATTTGTGAGAAATACCACAGGACATTCATGATTGGGGTATAATTCTCAGCTTGTCAGTTTTCAAAATTAGCGATTGGTGAAGTTTAATGTTAAGTTTTAATTTCCTTAATTGTTGAGACGATGAAATAAATTTGCCTTTCTTAATCGGGGATGAGTAGGGTAATTACATGGGGATATGGGATGGGGTCTGTGTGGCATTGTAGTTGGTGCAGGCTCAATGGTCCAAATGACCTCCTTCAGCACTGTGGGGATTCTATGATTCTAGAATGTGAACTCGCCAGGTCAAAATACAGTGATGCAAGACAGCTCTTTGTTACTATCTCCGCCTGTCACATGGGAGACCGGGGTAAAAATGATCAATGCTGCCTTTAAAATAATAGCAATTTTGTACTTTTTACCTTCTAGGTGACATTAAATTTGTGACTACTAAGTTGAAAACAATAATAAAAGAAATGGTTAAGTAGAATCTGCTGTACATTAATCAATTTCAATTCAGAACAATTAGATTTTTTTCCTGAAGAAAATTCTTAATTCTAAGGAACAAAATTTCTATAAGATATTGTACAGCTGTTCTTGAAATGAGGTTTTCCATATTTTCAGTCACTTTGAATTCATTTAATTGGACTGAAACAGCTCAGAATATCAATGCAATTATTTTTTTAAAAAATCAAAGTAAAGCCAAGTGCAGTAAATTAGTAACATGTGAATAAGGCAACAACCTTGTGTAGATCTGAGAAATTTAAAGCCTGATAAATGAACACCAATTTGGATTTTTGTACATTACAAATGACAACCGACACATTACTTAAACACTTTGCAAGAGTCCAGAACTGGAAAAGATTATAGGTTCTTGTTTGAGAAGTGACTGTTTGTACAGTGCTTTTTATGTTTTTGTTTTCTCTTTTCAAATAGGGAACAAAGTATGTCATCCTTAAACCTGCTTGGGATGGTGCATTTGGAGTCGAGGAAAATTCATTGTCAGCTTTTGTAGACGATTCAAAAAGATCTTTTGACATCAACTTCCCTGACAAAGATGCAGCAAACATACTGGAGTGGTGCTTTTTGGACCCATCAACTCAACTAGTAACAGAGGGAGCACTGCTTGAAGATGAAAAGATGACAGAAATAGCTGCATACTAGCCAGTGTGATCACACAAGCAGATGAGGTATGTGATGGACAATATCATATGTAAAATTCACTGTTATCTAGTTATTTGTATGCAAGTCACTAGTCAATGTACTGCGCCGTTGTTACTTCTCACATTTCAGTTTGATGTGTCTTTTTTTATTTAACAATGGCACACTTATAAAACATATGCCTTTTTGTGTTATCTTTTTGAATTGTATCTTGCGATTAAGATAATTAAATGCATATGCAAATTTTCTAGACTTGACCCAAATGTTGTTGTGGATTCTTCCAGTAAGTGACCCAGTTCCCAATTTCGGTGTTTCCTCCTTTGCCTTCTAAGGAGCTTGCCACTTGCAAGGCTAATTCACTGTACTTAATTTCAAAAATTGGATTTGCCTCTTTGGGGGAGAGTCTGGGTGAATGGTGGGATGTAAGTACTGGCTGGACAAATCCCACTTGGAATGGCAAGCAGGCAGCTAAATGGTGCTTTAAGGAACGACTGATCCTATGTTAAAGAACTGTCCTGCTGTGCCCATGAACTATTGAGATCAGGACCCCACACATCCTAAACATTCTCTGTTCCATCGGGGAAAAAGATACAAAGGTCTGAGGTCACGTACCAACTGACTCATGAACAACTTCTTCCCTGCTGCCATCAGACGTTTGAATGGATCTACCTCGCACTAAGTTGATCTTTCTCTACACCCTTGCTATGATTGTAACACTACATTCTGCACTGTCTTCTTTCTTTCTCTGAGAACAGTATGGGGTCTGTATAGCATGCAAGAAACAATACTTTTCATTGTATACTAATACATGTGACAATAAATCAAAAGATCAATGCAGGAGATCACAATGTCAGCATAACTGCTGGATTGCAGCCTGTACATTTTTCAGCTAATTTCTTTTTCTATTCTTCAATCACTTTGGTATATTGGTATGCACACTGAAGAGTGAAAGGTGCAACTGTGTAGTACGTTGGCTGGTGCCTTGCATACACATAATCAGATAACAGCACTATAGCAAAAAACACAGGTATCCTTCTTGTTTATCTATATTAAATTAAGCATTACATGTCTTTGTGCTCTGACAGAAAAGTGTTCAGAGTGGCTATTAAATAATGAGATTCCAATAATGAATATGATGAAGAGTTTTACATTCCTCTGAAGATTGTGCCCTAGGTTTGTCCTCTTTCACCCTTTACCTTGTGTATAGTTGCCCAAGAACTTTTAGTAGACTTGTCAGTGGGGCTTTCCATTACTTTAGCATCTGTTTCAGTGCAGTGCCATCTACAGGAACATTTGTCATACCTGTGAACACGTCAGGCAACACAAGGCTCTTGCACCAGTCAAATCAAAATATCATCACTGAGACATGCAGGATAAACCAGAAAGTTTGAAAAATGCAGGAAATATAAATTACATTTTACTACTTGTACATGATGTAAGAAATACAAATGGGATTGGGGAGAGAAAATAAGCATACAAAATGTAAAAATATGTGTACATTTTTAAACCTGTGAGACTCCACACTTGTAAAATGAATTCTTTAGGTCCTAAGAGGTTACTCAGCAGTAGTTATCACTTTATGCCATTAAAGATTCTCTTACTTTTAAGTACTACCTGGCAGCATGATAGCACAGTGGTTAGCACTACTGCCTCACGGTGCTAGGGACCCAGGTTCAATTCCCAGCTTGGATCACTGTCTGTGCGGAGTCCGCACATTCTCCCCTGTCTGCGTGAGTTTTCTCCAGGTGCTCCAGTTTCCTCCCACAGTCTAAAGGACGTTTTGGTTAGGTGCATTGGCCAGGCTAAATTCTCCCGCAGTGTACCCGAACAGACGCAGGAGTGTGGCGACTGGGGGATTTTCACAGTAACTTCATTGCAGCGTTAATGTAAGCCTACTTGTGACACAGATAAATAAAACTACATTAGCTCAAACTATTTCAGCTGCCTTCAGTGTGGAACTAGTGGGTAAGTACTCTAAGTTCATGTCATTACATTGATTTTGGTGCCAAGTCTATTGATAAGAACTGCAGCAATGTACGCCATGGAGCAGCACAGTATCTCTGACAGTAGCATCTGGATTTCTATGCTTAATATTGCATGTGTGGCTGCCAGATGTTCTTGCCTTATTTACTCTGTAATAAGTGAACGTTGATATCCTCACTGTTATCAGTACAGCAAAAACTGGACTATCCACTTTCTTTTGAGTAATTTCCAATTTGCTGCAGAATCCTTTTCTCTCCAATAAGCATTTTATATCACTGCTTTCACTTTCTAAAGCATGTTGAGTGCAATCTGAACCAGAAGAAATACAAGCTTCCATATCCATGCAATCTCAATCGCTTTCAGCAGTGGTATTTCTGCTAGAAACCTGATGCTACTGGCTATATTATCTTTCTATCTCCAACCAAAAGTTTTCTAATATAGGAGAATGCCATGACTAGTAGTGTCTATTATAGATTGTATTCCTTGTTTTGTTTTAGTTTTTTCTTAATTCTAATTGCTCACTAAATGTATAGGCCAAAAATGTTTTTGTCATTTTTCTCTGACCATAAATGTTGCATATAATGAACTATCAATCTGTTTTTCATTTATATCTTAGTCGTACTGTAGATTTTTCAAAAATCTCCCAGATTGTAGTGCGTAATTGTCGCCCTAGTGCTTCATCCAACTTATTATGTAATTCTAAAAATAAACTTTATTACATATTTTACAAACACACAACCTTCAGTGAAAAAACACAGCTTTTGTATCCTCAGGACATCTAAAAGCATTTCATATTTACTGATAACTCTTAATTATTCTAGAGGAGATGGCAGTACACCTTTTTGAACCAATGCTGTCTGTGTGGCCAAGACTCTTCCAGCAGTGATGTTATAGGCAGTTCCAGAATTTTAATTTTGTGACAATGATGGAAAGGTGACGTTACAAGTCACTTTAAATTGTTTTTTTTAAAGTGTACTCATTGTTGTGCAGGCAAATGGGACAGCTAGTTTACATTCAGGCCTCACTAACAACAATGAGACAAATGATCAGTATTAATCATTTTTGGTGGTATGGTTTGAGGGACTGTGTTGGCTGGCAAACTGGGAAGATTGCTTTTCTTTGGTTCTTGGGATCTTTTATGGTCACCATAATAGGCAACGAAGGCCTTAGTTTAATGTCTCATCCAAAAGATAACACTTCCAATGATGCACCCTCCTTTGATACTTAACATTCTAGGTTATGTCTTTATATCTAAGAACCCTAGATTATGATCTCTTATCCCTATCTGTGATAGGTGAATCACCTCCTGATTCTCCAAAGCCATATCAATATATGGAACAAGTCAGTGACATGACGGAATACTTCCTACTTTCCTGGATGAATGCTGTTTCAACATTAAAGAAGTTCAACACCATCCAAAACAAAGTAACCCACTTAATCGGCACACTATCCACTATAATAGATTAAAGATTCACTGCCTCCATTACCAGTACACCATGGCTGCAGTGTGTACCATCTATAAGGTGTACTGCAGTAATTTACAAAACCTTCAACAGCACATCTCAAACCTGTGGCGTATTCCATCTAGATGCACAAGAGCAGCAGGTGCATCGGAATCCTACCTCCTGCAAGTTTCCCTACCATCCAGACTCGGAACATCACCTATCCTCTGTTGTCACAAAATCAAAATCCTGGAACTCCATATTTAACGTCACGGCTGGAAACACCTTCGCCACGCAACAACAGTGATTGCCACCTTCTCTGAGACAATTAAGGGTTATCAGTAAGTGCTAGCCTTGCAAAGAATGCCCGCCTCATACGAATGAATTAAAGAGAAAGTAAGACTGTCTACAAGGGTTGTGGAACGAGAGACAATCAATCATTTCAAAATGAAATTGGATGTGCACTTGAAGGAAATATACTTGCTGATCTAAGGTGATAGAATAGGGGAATGTGGTAGACTGGATTGTTCAACTGGGATAGACTTGATGGGCCATGTGACCCCCTCCTGTTCCATAAACAATTCTGTGACTCTGAATCTACAAATTTCTGACCCAGATGTGGAAATGCTACCTTGCTAATGCATTAAAAAAAAATCAATAATAACTCGCAAAACAAATCACAAAATCTACCAACTTCGTTCCAATGTTTCCAACTTTCTCCTCCCATCAGCAAAGTCAGTAGCCCTGATTCCAGACAGTTTTTTTTTCTACATTAAATAGCGCCACATTCACCAGTACCTCTGGGCTTTATCATACTCAACACAGGCATGCAGATATTACAAATTTTAAAGCTGTACTTTTTAAAAATGGGCAACAGTTTTTAAGATGGCTGACAACAATCCTGTGACTTTGGCAATACTGGCTCTAGACAAGACCTGAAAATCAAGCAAATACCTTGTTCAAGTATGAACAATCCCAGCCACTTGTGAAGTTCGCATGTCCTTTTGTTAAAGCTGAACTGTAAGCAACCAGGACTATGAAACCAATTGAACTTTTTGTCACACCATGGACAACAGAGATGTTGATACTGATTGGATGTTAAACAAATGTGAAGAGTCTAATTGACCTTGCATTGTACTATGATGGTTCCTCATCTCAAAACTCTCAAGTGTGAAAGGCCTCAACACAGAATGTGTATTGGCCCAACCTCTGCCTTATTTGGGAAAGGTCTTTGGACTTGTGTAGGTCAGATGGTTAAGGCAGCTGTGTTTGTACCTGTGTTTAAAAAGTTGGAATAGAAGCTATTCTGGCTCAGAGAAACGCCACCTGAAACATCATTTGAAAAGCCATTGAACCAGTTGCAAGCCAACTGTGCAGCCAGGATATACCTTGAAAGTGGAAGAAGGATTCTCCCCCAGCATGCAGCATCTTTCTGGTTTTATCACAGTTTGGTATGACATCTGCTCTGTCCAAGACTACAAGAAACTACAAAGGGTCGTGAACAAAGCCCAGTCCATCACGCAAACCAGCCTCCTATCCATTGACTCTGTCTACACTTCCCGCTGCCTCGGAAAAACAGCCAGCATAATTAAGGACCCCACGCACCCCAAGCATATTCTCTTCTACCTTCCTCCATCAGGAAAAAGATTTAAAAAGTCTGAGGCCACGTACCAACCAACCCGAGAACAGCTTCTTCCCTGCTTCTTCAGACTTTTGAATGGACCTACCTCCTATGAAGTTGATCTTTCTCTGCACCCTAGCTACATTCTGCACCCTCTCCTCTCCTTCTCTATATGCAGTATTCTTTGTCTGTATAGCACGCAAGAAACAATACTTTTCACTGTATACTAATGCATGTGACAATAAATCAAATCTTCAAGTTCACCTGAGAGCTGACCTCCTGACAATTCAAATACAAGAACTCTTGCAGCTTACTGAGAATCCTCTCATTTTATCCAGCTGCAGCATCCATTCAGCGAAGAAACTATAGGACTGCTATGAAAGAGACTGAAATAATTTCAAACAAAAACAGAAAATGCTGGAAAATCTCAGCAGGTCTGACAGCACCTGTGGAGAGAGAACAGGGCTAACGTTTGAAGTCTGGATGACTGTTCGTCGGAAACATTAGCCCTGTTCTGTCTCCACAGATGCTGTCAGACCTGCTGTGATTTTCCACTTGCAATTGTATCTTTAGTTCCACATCTGTTGGTGTGTGCGCGTGTGTGCACGCATGTGAGTCCATTCCATCCGCCTCTTATCTCATGGATGCTCCTGTAGTGCTGACTCCAGCTGCTTGCTGCTCTCCTACTCATTCCCTCCTCTTGCTTTTCATTTGCCAAGTCAATGGTTCTGGCTTCTGTGGCTCTGATGTTTCTAGAAATCACTGGACAAAATGCAGCTGTTGCAAATAGCTGAAGAAGAAAGATGCAGTCAGCAGAGAGTGAAAGAAAGGCTCACATTTATATGGCACCTTTCATGACCTCAGGACATCCTAAACATTTTACAGCCAGTGAGGTACTTTGAGTTCCTGTTGTAATACACGAAGATCACTGTAATAGAAAAAAGCACAAGAACAACTGAGAACGTAAGAGAGACAGCAGGGTGAAGTAGATAGTGACTGAAATAAATTAAGTGAAAAATAAAACAATCCAAAGAACACCACAAAATAAAGTGCGAGTATTGGAGACTCAGTAAGAGATTAACAAAAAATAACAAAGGTGTCAGAGCACTGCTAACATTTTAATGCAACAGCAGCTAATATCTATACAGCACTGGTAAAATGTTTCCAGGCACTTCACAGGAGCACTACAAAACAAAATATGACAGTGTCAATGGGGTTTCCTGTTTTATGCACCCACTTCTGCCAGGGAACCTGCGGTAGGGACTCCCTTGGAGGCACTGGAAGATCTTGCCAGTGGGAACGGCCAGAAAATTCTGCCATAGGGTCAGATTACCATGAGCCTGATCAAAGAGGTAAGTTTTAAAAAACAAAGTGTCTCAAAGTTGGAAAGTAAGGTAGTGACACAAAGAGGTAAGGGATGAGAGTTTCAGATTTTAGAGCTTAGGCAACTGAAGGCAACGCCACTCGTGACGAATCAATTAAAATTGGGAATGCACAAGGAACCAGAATTGGATGGGCACAGATATTTCAGAGAATTGTGAGATTGCAGAGACAGGGAGGAGTGAGGCCTTGGAGGGATTTGAAATCAAGGATAAAAATTTTAAAATCAAGACAGCGTTTAATCAGGAGCCGATGTCGGTCAGCAAGCACAGAGCTGATAGGTGAACGAGACTTGGTGCAAGTTAAAATACGCACATCAGTGTTTTGGATGACTTAAGTTCATGGTGGTTTAGAAAATGGGAGACCAACCAGGAGTGTATTGGAATAATCCAGTCTGGAGGTAATGAAGGCTCAAATAAAGGCTTCGGCAGAAGATGAGCTGAGACAGAGTGAAGTCTACGGGCCCGATTTTACCATCAAGTTGCGCCCATTTTCGGGCGCGAAAAGTTTATAAAGTTGGATGTGAGGCAAGTAGCGTGATCCGAGCCCACTTCCACGCCTGTTCCCCCTTTACCAATCACCGAAATGGCCGCCATGGGGACCGCGCCCAAGACAGACATGACGTCAATTTAAATGCATTTGCATGCATTTAAATTGACTTAATAGGTTTCACGCCCAAAATTACCGGCACTTCTCCCTTGACCACCGCGTTCACCCATCCAGACCCGGCGCGAAACAGACAAGGTCGACAAAGATCCGATTCGGGTGCTCCAGCTTCTGAGGAAGTAAGTTCAGACTTCCGGCGGATCTCTGACTCAGATCGGTTGTGGGGGGCTGAGAGGCAGGTCAGCTGGCTCTCTGGTGGAGGGGGGGGGGAAGGAGGCGTGTCAGATGGCTCTCTGGGGGAGGGGCAGGGGGTCCGCTGCCACGATGCATGTGATCGATTGGGGGGGAAGGGGGGCAAGGGGTCATGACCGGTCTGGGTAGCAGGGGATGGAGGGATAAGGGGGTCAGTTATGTTGTGGGGGTGGGGCAATGTCTGTGGAGGCCAGGGGGAGGCATTATCGGGAGCAATGTGGCAGGGGAGCGTTTTTCTTTGTTTTACTGTACATGCTCAGTTGAAGGCTCCAATTGGAGCTGCAGTGTTTCGGGCGTGAAAGCCCCGCCCACAGGCTGCTGCAGCACGATTCAGAATCGCTGTTATTTTTTCAGGCAGAGTGCGTATGGGGGCGCCTGAGAACAAGTCTAAAAGTCAGATCTGAAACACTCCCAGTTTCAAGTCCGCCCAGCATTTAGAATCAAAATGGTAAAATAGGGCCCAATGTTATAGAAAGCTAGTTTTATGAAGGTGATATGTGACCGTAAGCTCAACTAAGGGTCAAATATGACACTAAGGTTGCAAACAGACTGATTTATTCTCAACCAAGAGGAGAATGGAGTTGGTAGTTGGGGGATGGAGTTTGGAGCAGGGACCAAAAGCAATGGCATGCAAGTCGAAGGTGGATGTGTAAGCAGTTGTGTCAGTTAGGTTTTTCTCAAACCTGAAAGTGCTTATGTCCGAGGTAAGACAAATTGTTCCACCGACAGCTTCATTGGAGGCAGTTTGATTTCTGTCTTGCAGCCCAGTGCTATCTCTGTGTGGCCACAGTCTCTACAACTGTCACAATGGATGAATGATACCCTTGATTGACAAGCTTATTGCATTGCTCCTCACCGACGTTTTAAAAGCTCATTGTTGGTAGCAAATACCACAATCTATATCCAAAACTAACAATTAGAAATACCATGCGGAGGGCGGGAATCTTGCATTGACTCTTATGCAAAAGTATGTTCATAATCATTACGAAAACAATTTCAGATATAATACATCCCAATTTATTTATTAGACTTCTCCCAACTATTTGGATATGCTGGCTATTGGACCTAAACGGGGAGGAGATAGTTGCCTGGAGGCAGATTTAATTATTAATATCAGTTTATCTTTTACTAATTGAAATACTGAACAAAAATTATAAGCTGAACCTTTTGACTGTAATTTATGTTCCTGTCTGGTATTCTTCATTGATAGCAGATAATTTATGATCTTGTCAATTTTAACTGAAGGTTTTAAAATGTTTTGCCTAACAAATGATGCACAGGATAATTCTACGGTTTCTTTGCTGAAATAACTTTTAAATGGCGTCCACAAAATTGATAGATCTGAGAGTAATATTGTGTTACAGATTTCTTAACAAGGGCAAACATGCTTAATTTTACAGAGGTGTGCTGTGCTTCAATATAATTGCTATTTACTCGAGCAATTTATTGGGCCGCACTTTTGTTTTTAGTTGGTATAACACAAAAGGCAAGAAATTGGTTGTTATTAGAATAATAATTGAATAATTCAATGCCTGAAATAATCCTGACTGTTGAGCTGTTTTAGCAGTATGCATGCTGCAATCTCACAGTAATTGTTGAAACATTAATGTGGTGTTTTTCACATTCTTGCATGATAGCTTACCATGGATGATGAATTAAGTGCTCCAATCGAGGTAACGTAAAAATGTAAATTAAATAACTGGAAAATTGAAAATTAACTACCTGACCTCTATTAACAAAGATTGATTTGGATTTTGTTGAGAAAATGATACATAAAACCATTCTACTATGAAAACATATCTTAGTGTAGTGGATCCTCTTTTTCGATTTGTTGAAAGATGAAGTCATGCTGGTAGAATTTCTGCCAAACTTCTACTGAAGTTGTGGCAAGGAGTCAAAAGAACCCTCATGACGATAACTGGAGTCAAAGTCTGAAGATACCAAATCAGCACTATGGAAATGCCTGAGCTAAAGTAGCCCGAACATTCAACAGCACTTTCCAAACCTGCAACTTTTACCACTGAGAAGGACAAGGGCAACAGATGCATGGGAGCACCACCACCTGCAGTTTCCCCTCCATGCCACACATCATCCTGACCTCGAACAATATCACCATTCCTTCACTGTGACTGGGTCAAAATCCTGTAACTTCATTCCCAGCAGCACTGTGGGTGTACTACACTACATTAATTGCAGCGGTTCAAGAAGGCAGCTCACCACCACCTTCTTGAGGGCAATTAGGAATGGGCAATAAATGCTGCTAGACGTGAACGGATAAAAAATGTATGCAAAATAAAGATAGTATCAGAATGGAAAACCTAAAACCACAGGGGAAGGGTTCTTTTCCATTTAATTGTGTCATGTTAATCTAGGAGTGCTCGATGCTGACACAAGCACTAACATCCTTAGTCATGATGAATACAGGAGCATTTTGTTTTTAAAAAGCTGACACTCTGATGCCATAAACTATTGCATAGCTTTTAAAATGCATTGATCGGAGAATTCAGTAAGATCTGAAATGGTCAGAGATTGTGATGCTCAATGAAACCGCGTTTGTTTCTTGCAAAGGAGGCAGCATGCAATCTCAAGCTGCCTGCTCACTTAAATGATTTTTGCAAGCAGTCAGCGCTAAATGTGCTGCTGAGTGACTGTATGCCTGAGCAGCGATGCAAAATAGTGAGAGATTAGCTAGCTTGCATCTTTTAAAAGGATGGTACTATCTGGCTGGAGGAGGTGGAACTTGTGGAAGAGAATGCGAGCTAGAACTCTAAATGATGGCACAATATGCAGAGACTAAGCTTTTGGATTTTCTGATGCTGCACTGGAGACCTTGGTTGAGGAGATATGGAGGAGTAATGATTTTGTTGATCCACAAAATCTCAAGGCAGTGAGAACAGTTCGCTGCGGAAATCACTGACAGAAGTGTCCCCCTGAAGACCTGGATGCAGTGCCAAAGAAAATTCAGTGATCTTACACCAGTAATGAAGGTCAGTAAATGCCTGTTCAAATGCTATATCCCATCAACTGAAATGAAACATCAATTAGTAAACTAGTCCAAACATGGCCACGAAGAGAAGTTAAAGAGAACACCAGATTAGGGGAAGATGCTTTTAATGTTGCCAGAGAGAATAACCTGAAGATTGGAAGGACTTTAGAACTTAGCAAAGAATACCCAAAATTAATATTCAAAGAGAAAAGAAAATATGCGACTAAATTACAAAAAGACATAAAAACAGATTGTAAAACCTTCTACAGGTACATAGAGAGGATAAGATTAGGGAAATTAAATATTTGTATTTTAGAAACAGACAAGAGAAATTATAATGAAGAATAAAGGAATGGCAGAGATATTTAATGAAAACATTGTTTCTGTCTTGGCAGAAGGCAAAAGAATTCCTGAAATAATAGTGAGCTAAGGGTCTGGTGTTATTATTTGTAAAGAAATAAGACTGGAGTAATTAATGGGACTTAAATTGACAAATCCCCTGGACCTGCTGGCCTGCATCCTAGGGTTTCAAAAGAGATAGTTACAAAGATTGTGGATGCATTGATTTTGATCTTGCAGAATTCTCTAGATTATTAGGACAGGCCCCATGGATTGTAAGGCTGTAAATGTAACCCCTCTTCAAGAAAGGAGGGAGAACAAAAACAGAAAATGATAAGCCAGTTAGCTTGATATCCATAGTAAGGAAAATGCTAGAATCTATTACTGGGGATGTCGTAACAGAGCGCATGGAAAATCATAATACGAATGGGAAGAGTCAATATGGATTTATGAAAGGGAAATTATTTTTGAAAATCTGTCAATGTTTTGAGTTGCAACAACAGTGTAGTGTATTTGAATGTTCTAAAGCATTTGATAAGGTGCCACATGAGAAGTTATGACACAATATCAGGGTTCATGAGATTGGGAGTAGTACATCAACATGGACTGAAGATTGATTCATTTATTCCTACTCTGTGTTTTCTGTTCATTAATCAATTTTTGCTTAGCAGGCTGTAAATAGTTGGGCACCACAAGGATCATTACTTTGCCACAGACATTTACAATCGGTATCAAAGCCTTGAGGGGACCAAGTGTAATGGATCCAAGTTTGTTGATGATACAAACTTAGATGGGAGAGTAAGCTGTACATGGGATGTAAAGAGGCTGCAAAGGGTAAGAGAGTGGGCAAGAACATTGCAGATGGAATATAACATGGAGAGGTGTGAAGTTATCCACTCGTCGGAAAAATAGACCAGAATATTTTTTAAATGGTCAGAGATTAGAAATTAGGGTGTTCTGTACACACATTACTGGAAGTTAATATGCAGGGCACAGCAAGTAATTAGGAAATGTGTTAATTTTAAATACAAAGGGATTGGAGCCTAAGAGTGAAAAATTATAAGGGTCTTGATGAGACCATACCTGGAATGTCCAGTTTTGGCCTCCTTAACCAAGGGAGGATATACTTAGAGAGCATGAAATAAGGTTTACTGGACCAATTACTGAGATGAGAGGTTTATCCTCTGAGTAGAAATTCAGTAGGCTAAGCCTATATTCCCTAAAATTTGAAAGAATGAGAGGTGATTTCATTGAAACAGGCTGGGGTTCTTAAAAGAGAAAGCGGAGGGATGACCTAATAGAACTTTGATGAGGTAAAGGTAGAGATGTTTCTACTTGTAAGGAGCCCAAAGCGAGGGGCCATAAATATGAAAGGAATAGGAGGATACGCTGATGAGGTTAAATGAAGTATTGTAGCAGAAGGCTTGTGTAGAGCATAAATACTACATGATCAAACTCAAGAGGGAAAAATAAACTTACCTGCAGAACCTTTGCACATGAACTGGTCGGGAATTGGCTGCACGTGTAGTTTGGGTTTTTTTTGCATAGTTCAGGCCTTTCCACATGCACCAACCAGAAAAGGGTCACACAGGCGTAGTTAATCATTCTTACATTCTTTAGGATGGGAACCAAGTGCCTGCGCTGCAAGAAAAGAAGTGAAACAACGCAAAACTGCAGGTCAGATGACCCAAAACAGAGCACCAATCCGGAGGGAGTATCCCAGGAAGCCGAACAATGGAGGGGGACAGGGAGAAAGTCCCAAACCACAAAGAAGGTCGCAAGACAGAGAGTGGGACATAAGGAGGTCCCAGAAGTAAGTCTTTGGCAGGGACAAAGACGGGGATCAGAAATGGATCCCATTGAGTCAAGGTAATTGCAGGAACAAAGAAAAAGGCTCCATGTTAAAGAAAGAGGTGAAGGGAGCAGAGCGGAAGCAAAGTGGACTCGTGAGAAGACCTGAAGACCTAAGGAGGCAGCTGAAGGTTGGTGACTCTTTACTGCAGGCGTTTTGGAAAAGAAGTGCTCTGCTTGGCTCGACTGAAGATCTGAAATTGTTCTTGGATGGTGAAGTTTGAATGAAAATGGAGATCCAGAAGAAAGAAAATTTGGAAGGCAAGATTGAAATCCTGGAGGTGGATCCTTATTGAAGCCATCCAAATGGAAGCAACATTTGGGGAAAATTCCAAGGCAAGTTCTTCAAATGTGGAGATTGGAAACCCTCATAAGAAAGACATATGATTGCATATGTCACTTACTTTGGGATGTGGTGAGTCTGACCACAGTTCACCATTTGGTTCACATGTACTGCATAGTTGCCCTGAATATTTGAGTCTAAGATAGATAAGGTAAATTGTTTTATCTTTGAGTTTGTTTATAGCTGAGGTGAATGAATGGTGAATATTTGAATCAATTTTCTTGTGTTTGTATTGAGATCTTTCCAACATTTTTGTTTGCTATGATGTAATTCATTTTCCTGTTCAATAAATATTTTATTCTGTGTTAAAAGTTCATTGGCAGACTTCTGTGAATTTGTTCAGTAACTTTCCTCCATGGTTTCTAAAAAAAAAAGTTAGGATCGATCAAGCCAGGTTTCACTCTCTGATCTGGTTTGCCCAGTATTAAGATGGGATCTTAACAAGTAGGGTGGACAAGTTGGGCTCTGTGCTGTAAATTTTATGAAACATAAAGGGGCTTCATAGGGTAGATGCTGGAAGAATGTTTGCCCTGACGTGGGAGCCCCAAATGAGGATTTACAGTTGCAGGATAATGGGCCAGCCATTTAGAATTGTGATTAGAATTTTTTTTCATTCAAGATGGTTATAAATCTATGGAATTTTCTAACCGAGAGAGCTGTGGATAATCAGTCATTGAGTGTATTCAATATCATAGAATCCCTACAGTGAAGAAGAGGCCATTCGGACCATCGAGTCTTCATCTGCTCTCCGACAAAGCATCTGATCTAGGCCCTATCCCCGGAACCCCATGTATTTACTTCACTAATCCCCTAACCACCACACCTTGGGACACTCGGGCAATTTAGCATGACCAATCCACCTAACATACACATCTTTAGACTGTGGGAGGAAACCAACACAGACACGGGGAGAACGTGCAGACTCCACACAGACAGTCACCCAAGGCTGGAATTGAACCCAGGTCCGGGATGTTGTGAGGTAGCCGTGTCAACCATATATTTGAGTATATGGTGGATTCCATAACAGGTGGACAATTACTCTGTTAGATTACCATCTCGGCCATGAAAATGTATCCTACTCTATTTAAAAATCATTTATATAGGATTAGGTTAGTTAGAAATTCCATACATTGTAATGGTATATTAGATCAAAAATATTCTACTATAAACATTACTTTTGGATTGTTTGTGATTTCATTGTTTATTTGGTCATTATTTTAAGCTTTGAGTAAGAGTTGATGTTTCGGTTGTTTTTGAAGATGTAATTGCAATTTTCTGGAAGCAAAAGATAATTAGCTATAACCAACGAACAAAAGATTTTGCTCTTTGCTTACCCATGTATATTACTGAAAACCTGGCTGGAATCTTGAATGGATAGAAAGTTAAAACACACCCTTGAAAGTAACCCAAGCTATGAGAGACAAAATAATCTATAATATAAAGATTGGAAAAGACCCAAAAGATTAACAGTGGCGTTGTCATCACAGAAAATAGAGAATCAGGTCAGTTTCCTCTGTACCAGATATCTATGCGGCAATTCTCCCATCCCACTGCGCTGCTTTTGTAGCCCAGCAGGGCCGGGAGACTTAAGCGGAGGACGTTTCGCGGGCTCCTCGCTGGGTGCCACGGCCTCTGAGTTTCTGGCGCCGTCAGCTCCGTGTCGATTTGTGGCACGGAGCTGAATAAATTCATGGTAATCCTTATTACCATATATTTTGAGCAGCATTAGGGGCCCAGGACTGAAATCTCCGGGCCAGCTAGCATGTCTTCTCCCCCCATCCCACCTCTTTTCGCCCCCCACCAGCAGGGGTTCACTCCAGCGGTGTTTAGTATAACTCCCTACTTGCGGGGAGCTGGCAGCCTGACACCGCTGGAGTGAGGGGGGGGGGCAATCGAAGCCTCCCCCAGAGGGTTGGGTGCCGGGTTGGGGGTGCCCCTGGGCATTGAGAGCCTGGGACCCCTGGCACTGCCCAAGGGGCAAAGTGCCAATGCCCAGGGAGTATATTGGCATTGCACACCGGGCATCTGGCAGTGCCAAGGGGTCAGAGCCTAATGGGGGGGGGGGGGGGTGTCCCATTGCCACTCTGCATTCGGGCTGAGTGATGGAGGGAGGGAGGCCAGCGATCAGGGCTGTGGTTTGGGGGGGGGGGTGTCGGGCCTGCAAAGTGGGGGGTGCGGTGGATGACGCAGTCAAATAAGCATATTGACTGTGTCATCATTCCGCTGATGGGATTGATCTGCGGCGTGTCATTTTCCACTGCGCCATGTCTCCTGAGTCATCTGTGTCATTCTTGGGAAGTCATTGAGTGCCTGTGAAACTGATGTTCAGCTGCTCTCTCTTCCATGCCTACATCTCAAACATTGTTTTGCAACAATAGTAGTTAGTGTTGAGCTTTATTTCTTACAGTACTCTAGAGTTGATATTGCCTTTCATTGAAGAATGGAAAGAGAAAACATTAAGTTCATGTCGCCCATTCCTTCTGTAGGCTTTTACAATTTTTCCAGGTGACTTCCTGGAACCTCAAATGTAGTCAAGTGAATTTGTAGGATATTAAATCAACACTCGGTATTCAAGTTTGACCACTTATGTTTCACAATTCACACAATTGTGGTCCAACCAGAACTAGAACCATAGGTTTCATAGTTCTCAACAGGGCCATGAGGCTCAATTTTAATTCTGTGTAAGAGGGATTTTGATTGAATTACAATTTTCCAAAGTTTCCAAATGGGAGTATGGTAGCCTACTCTTTGGGGCATAGTAAAAAAGCCAAACTTTTGAAGCAGCCTGTGGTTGTAAACATTCTCATTCTGCAGTTCTTTCCATATGCCACCAGTGATTGACTTCTGCCTTCATGTTGTAGGTATCATTGTGTTGTCTGGCACGACCACCATGCCAACTGGGATAGATTTGGGACAGATCTAGCAACTCACAACTAGGCACAAATGAGGTGCTTCTGGTCATCAACAGCAGCAGAATTGTACTCAACCACAATCTGTAACCCTGTGGCATGGCAGATCCTCACTCTACCATTGTGATCAAGCAGAGGAATCAACCCTGGTTCAACGAAAAGTGCAGGAGGACATCCTGCAAGAAGCATCAGGCATACCTAAAAATGGGATGTCAACCTATTAAATCTGCATCACAGGACGAGTTGTATGCCTAGCAGCAGAAGCAGCATGCAATAGATAGTGTTAAGTGATGCCACAACCAATAGATCAGATCTAAGCTCTCCAGTCCTGTCACATCAAGTCATAAATGGCGATGGACAATTAAAGAACTAACTGGAGAAGGAGGCTCCACCAATATCTCCAACTTCAATAACATGGGAATCCAGCACATCAGTGCAAAAATCAAGACTGAAGTGTTTGCAACCATCTTCAGTGGGAAGTGCTGAGTGTGAGATTCATCTTAGCCCCCTCCTGAGGGCCCCAGCATCACAGATGGTCTTCAGCCAATTCGATTCATTCCACATGATAGCAAGGAATGGTTGAAGGCACTCGGTACAGCAGTGGCTATAAGTCCTGACAATATCCCAGCAATAGTGCTGAAGACTTGTGCTCTAGAATTAGCTGCACCCCTAACCAAGCTATTCCAGTACACCTACACCAGCATTTACCCGACAATGTGGAAAATTGCATAGGTATGTTCTGTCCACAGAAAGCAGGACAAATCCCAGCCAATTACCATCCCATCGATGTACAGTTAGTCATCATAAAATAGTGGAAGAGGTTGCCAACAGTGCTATCAAGCAGCACTTAGTCAGCAATGAATTGCTCACCGATAGTTTGGATTCCACCAGGGTCACAGAGTTCCAGATTTCATTACAGGCTTGGTCCAATCATGGACAGAACAGCTGAACTCCAAGGGGTGAGGGTAGAAGAGCACTTAACAGACAGAAATCGAAGACTGGGGATAATTGGGGATTTTTTAATTAGCAGGCTAGACCTAGTGGAATGCCATAAACGATCAGTCCTGGGGCCCCAGATATTTACAATTTATATTAATAACTTGGGCAAAGAGACACAGAGTAATGTATCTAAATTTACTCACTGAACAAAGTTGGATGGGAATACAAGCTGTGTTTTGGTCTCCATATTTAAGGATATATTGCCTTGGTGGAGGTGGTACAGCAAAGGTTCACTAACTTGGCCCATGGGAAGATTGCCTTAGAGGCTGAATAAAAAGAGCCTATACTCTGGACATCTGGGTGAACCTTTTGTAAACTGCGCCAATATTACATCAAGTCGACATGGTTTGAAGATAAACAGAGAGTCAATATCTGGCAAGAGGATGGGTTATTAATATTAAAATGAATGGAAATATATATAAAGCAAGTTCACACCCATTATGGGCGAGGGTCAGGGAAGATCTGAAATCATGGGGGCGATTCTCCCAAAAGTGCTGAATTGGCGAGAAAACTGGTCTAGATCACGACTGTTTTTCAGTGCAACTTCAGACCTGAATCTCCCCACTCTGCAATGCAGAGGTCGCAATCGTAAATATCATTAAAACCGTGGGGGGAGGGGGGGCTATTTGTGCCAGAGTCTTGACAGCTCCAGAACTCTGTGCATGCGCAGTGGCCCCGATCTGTCAGTCTCCCCATTTGCTGGCCAGCCCAGAGCCCCGCAGTGCTGCCCTGATCTCTTCCCCCCCCCCCCCCCACCTCTGTCCCGGAGTGCCCTGATGTCCAGCCCTCCGCACCCAGCAATGGCGATTTTCCCCCCCACCACCTCCCTCAGAGGCAGACACCCCGATGGGAGGTGGACTCCCCAGCAGACCACCACCACCCCCCCACAACACCAATCGCTGGCCTCCCTCCAGTCCAGACCGATTCCCATGCAGAGTGGTAGTGGGACCCCCACCCCCACTGATCGTCCCCTAGGCCCTGCCCACAATAGACCCTGCCACCTTGGCACTGCCCGATGCCTGGTAGGCAGTGCCAAGGTGCCCCTTTGGCATAGGCACTTTGCCCCTTGGGCAGTGCCAGAGGGCACAGGCTGGCACTGCCAGGGTGTCCATGCCCAGGGGGCACCACCCTCCACCGCCCAACCCCCTGGGGGGCCTTGATTGTCCCCCTCCACTTCACTCCGGCGGGGTTTCCTGCTAGTTCCCCGAACGTGAGGAGCCACTCTAAACCTCGGCAGAGTGAAATACTCTTGGCGGGGTGAGGGATGCTAGAGGGCCCGGCAAGTTCCGTGCCGCGCCTGATAATCACATGTAAAATAAATTTAAAATACATTTTTTTAAAAATTAAATCACTTGCCTCTTTTCCCGCCGGTTTCCAGCGCGATCCCGACTGCAACTGTTCTCCGGCTCTGGGAGACGCGTGTGCGTCGGGAATGCATGCGCGAATCTCGCAAAATGGCCAGCACGCGCATCGCCCGAACTGCCAGAAAATTTGCAGGTCGCAATGGGAGAATCGCCCCCCTGTGTTCTTACCGGTGAGAACTGCAACTTCCAGGTCTTGAGGCTCCACTGGCAACTTCACAAACAGTGAGCGCAGGCTCAAGATATTGCCCTTAGTCTTTACTCTGTCAAGTCCCTCGAGAATCTTGAAAGTTTCGATGAAATCACTTCTCATTCTTCTAAAGTCCAGAGAGTAGAGGCTCATTTTGCTCAGCCTTTCATTACAGTAGCACAGTGGTTTGCGCTGCTGCTTCACAGCTCCAGGGACCTGGGTTCGATTCCCAGCTTGGGTCACTGTCTGTGTGGAGTTTGCACATTCTCCTCGTGTCTGCGTGGGTTTCCTCCGGGTGCTCCGGTTTCCTCCCACAGTCCAAAGATGTGCGGGTTAGGTTGATTGGCCATGCTAAAATTGCCCCTTAGTGTCCTGAGATGCGTAGGTTCGAGGGATTCGCGGATAAATGTGTAGGGATATGGGAGTAGGGCCTGGGTGGGATTGTGGTCGGCGCAGACTCGATGGGCCAAATGGCCTCTTTCTGCACTGTAGGTATTCTATGATTCTATGATTAGACAATTTATCCCCAGCCTTCGCTTCCTGTCTTTTAACCAATCATCTTTTTGTGCTAATGTAGTGCACCAACTTTCTGAGTTCTTATCTTATATCTATGTGACTAGGATGGGAGGAGTGCACAGTTTATCTAGCCTCATTACTCTATAGGATGCACCATTAGTTTAAAAGTTTAATTCACTCGCCAAAATGGGAAATTATTTACAGTAAAATCCCAAATTTATGTACTCCTATTTTACCGGAAATAACAGTTTTACAGAATGAAAGTGATTGGGTTGTAAACCGACAGTTGTGCATGTTAGCAGCTCCCCTCAAGCACATTAAATCACTTGAACAGACATTTCCTTGTTCAATAATCAACATATTTATTTGCAATGGCCTCCAAAAAAACGGCCTCTAAATTTTACATCCTCATCGTTGCTGACTACAAAGAAACAAGTTTCACTTGGAATTTGCAAGGAAGTGGAAATATTACGTCGTTTGTATGCAGGTGAAACCCAAATATACTCATCAGAGAATACGGCATCGGATCCACCATTTTGTGCAACTTTAAGGTTAAAGAGGAGCAAATAATGAAGTTCTACAGAGAAATAGGATCTAATAAAGGTGGTTTAAAAAGAAAATACTAAGGCAAGCGATGAACTAGGAATTAGACAATGTAGTATTTTAGTGGTTCAAACAACTACACCGTAAAACCAAGCCACTCTCTGGACCTCTGATAATGGGGAAGGCCAAACAGTTTTTGAAGAAATTTGGAATTAAGAAGCCCGAGTGAATTCTCTGCCGGGCAGCTCAGTAGATTCAAAGATAGACACAGTGGGTGGAATTCTCCAAAAGAAAATCGAAGTGTCAAATCTTTTGGAAAACTGGAGTAATTCATGCTGTTATTTTCAGAATCTCCCACACTCTGAATTGCACAGAGGCCACCAGCATGAATATCATTAAGTTTCAGAAGCTGGAGCCTATTGATGCTGGAGAGGCTGAAATCAGCAGGCCTCTGTACATGCACAGTGGCCCCGCACTGTCAGCTTCCCGTTTGCTGGCCAGCTCAATCACTGGCTGGCCCAATCATGTCCCCTGACCCCGCCCCCCTCCCCCACTCTCATCCTGGACCGTCCTGATCTCCAGCCGCCCCCCCCCCCACCTCCTCAACCTGTTCTCTCCCCCACCCCCACCCCAGTAGTGCCAATTTCCCACCTCCTTCCTGTCCCCACGCAGAGTGGCAGTAGGACCCCCACCAATTGCCCCCGCTGCTCCGTCCCCATAGTCCTCACACCCTTGGCACTGCCCATGCCTGATGGGCAGTACCAAGGTGCCCCGGCCATTGGCACCTTGTCCCTTGGGCAGTGCTGGGGGCACAGGTTGGCACTGCCAGGGTGCCCATGCCCAAGAGACACTCCCCCGCTGCCCAACCCCCTGGGGGGCCCTGATTGCCCCCTCTTCATTCCAGCAGGGTCAGGCCGCTAACTCCCCGAAAGTGAGGAGCTACTGTAATCCCTGTCAGAGTGAAACTCTCTGGCAGGGTGAGAGAGGCTAGCGGGCCTGGAGACTTCAGTCCCGGGCCCACTAATCACATTAAAATTACTTCCCTGTCTTCCCACCGGTTTCCAGTGTGGATCTGATAGTGCAGGAAATCCGGGGCTAGGAGATGCGGCGCGGCATGCCCAGACATGAGATTCTCCCACCCCATTGCACTCGGAAACTAGCGTGGTGGGGTGGGAGAATTGCTTCCTGTATTCAGAAGCTTGTGGTTATTGGAGAAAAATGTTCAGTTGATGAAGGAAGTGCTAAAAAGTATACTCAAACTTTTCAAAACTTTGTTCATGAGCACAACATAATTGCCAAAAAAATATTTAATGCAGATGAGACTGGCCTTTCCTTTCGTTGCCTGCCTCATACTATGTTAGCTGCAGGAGATGAATAGCAGGTGCCAGGATTTAAGGTAACCAAGGATCGCGCCATAGTGATGCTTGAGGAAATGCCATAGGATTCAACTCAAACTTCTAGTCATTGGAAACTGTGCTCATCCTGGTGTATTAAAATATTAAGCATTTATAAGTGATGTATAAACACAGCAAAAATGCATGGTTGACTCAAGAAATTTGCCAAGACTGGTTTGATCATGATATGGTTTGCCAAATCAAAAAATGCTTCCGTGCAATTGACTTATTTGAAGATGGCAAAACCATTGTGGTTTTGGACATGTTGCAGAAATGCTGATCAATGGAAACATCTTTGCTGTTTTTCCCCCACCAAATGTTAATAGCTTGATAGAACCAATGGATCAAGAGTTATAAGCACAGTGAAGAACTTATATCAGAGCAACTTTATGGAACATCTGATCATTGAAGAAAGCAAGACTGATGATATTGATGCATTCCGCAAATCACATATCATCAAAGATGCTGTGTTTGATTTTGCTGCTGCATGGGATTGCTTTTCTCCAGAAACCATTCAGGAATGCTGGGAGACTGTGGTGGATGGTTATGTTTGAAGTTAATCTCAAACCAGCAGAATTTGAAGGTATTGCAATGTAGAAAGAAAATTACACGAGCAATCAAAGAACTAGCGCAGAGCTCTTCATTGATGAGGAATGTCTCTGATGAAGCACTGCAAGAATGGATGAGTGTCGATGACGACATCCCTGTGGCTGATGAAGAAATAATTGTATCCATTCTCAACTTTACAAAAGTGGCAGAAGACTCAGATGATGAGATTGAAACTGAAGCACTGCCTTGAAAATCATTTAGTGACGCTCTAGATGCTGTGAAAACTCTAATTCAGTTCTTTGAATCATGACCCAATTATTCCCAGCAGGAGCTTATGTCAATGTACCAATTAGAATGTAAAATTCGTGATGATAAATGTAAATCAATGAAGCACATAACTCTGCACGAACTGTTCATGAGAGCTTCTAAACAACACCCTGACACCAACACCCCAAGATGCTCAGTTGCCCCATGACACCAATACTCCAGACGGCAACTTAATCTCCTACACCCAGACCTGCATTCGTGCTCACAAGGGGTAAGGAGAAGGAACTGCTAGATATGATGGATACTGATGCATCTGCTCACTGCCAGTCAGTGATAGGTACAATACTGTAATTTCAAAACAGATTTGTTGTAGCATTGATAAAGTAAAGTTCCAGTACAGTACAATCATTTGTAGATTTTCCTCTGGCAGTGCAGTGCTCGGCACCTGTGCCACACCAATTCCGTGACTCCACAGGCAGCCACTTGAGTGGCAACACGTAACTTCAAGTACTTTAATACTAAATGTTTGTGTAATGGTGTGCAAGAATGTTACATTGTTTTACAGTATGTAATATGTCTAGAAATGATGTGCAGGTACTGAATGTATTGTTTTATGAATAATTGTAGTAGGCTTTCCTGGTTGGCGTGAATGTTATTTTGGTTTATGTTTTCAGTTGATTTGGCTAAAGTGTTCATTTGTGGAAATTATTTAATAGTTTGCTGATTCCTCTTTGTTTTGTCTATGGCCTCGCACTGAAATATATCCATCTTTTTGTTCAACCGTATTGCTGTTCTCTGATTCTCCCACCTGCTACAATAATGTATGAAATCTATTATTGAGATTGTGCACTGCACTCACAGTAGGCTATGTATTTGTTAATGAAGGAAAAGCACAAGCCAACATGTTGTATTTTCCAATGTTGTTAACATATTAGTGTATTTTATTATAATTCTCAGGATGAACTACACAAATGGTTTTAAGGAAAATCCTTTTTACGGAATGAACTCGGCTCTGACCAATTTTAAAAAACGGGATTGTACTGTGCCTTCCCTGCTGCTAGATCCAGGTTCAAAGATACTTTAACATGGCTTATTTTAATAAACCCTGTGATGCGCTATCAATAAGGTGAAAGACTACCGATATGCCAATATATGTGTAGGCTTTTATTCACAACAGAATCAGGAGCAGATCCCAACATATAACCAACCTGGACTGAACAAGGGGGAGGAGACTGCCACCTTTATACTAGGTGCTGAGGGGAGGACCCAAACTGGAAGGGGATGTGTCCAGGTATGACAAGCACACACAACGGTGGTCCATATAGGACAAAGGCACAACTGAGGTCCACCACATTCACCCCTTCCTTTTAAAAAAACAACACGGGGGTGAAGCGGAAACAATATTACAAGTCCAGACGAACCGGTGGCTTGATCCGCCGTCGCGATCGTCGTAGTGCAGGTCGCAGAGTCGTCTGAGCAGGGAGCGATGTCGGCCCAGGCTCCGTACAGTGAGCGTCGAGAGAAGGCGCTAGGTGGTGTGAAGCGGACCGATCCGTCGTCCCGTCCAGTCGTCGGGTAGTGCGTGGCGACGGCTCCGGCGACTCAAGCGAGCCGTACATAGGGGCGAGAGGAATGAGCAGTGGCCCTGGTGGCGTATGGGGAACAGTGGGAACCGGAGCTGGGGGGTGGGGGGCCGCAACAGGCTCAGGGCGCACTACATTGGGGACAGGGACTGAGGGAGGAAGAGGCGTAGCAGTCTCCGAATGGACAACACCAGGGACCGTGGGGCGGAAGGACGTGGTGACCTCCGGGGCACCCGTGGGTGCCAAGTCACGGACAGAAACCATGTCCTCCCGCCCATCAGGGTATGCTACGTAAGCATATTGGGGATTAGCGTGGAGCAGTTGGACCTCCTCGACCAAGGGATCTGCCTTATGGGTCCGGACATGCTTCCGAAGCAGGACGGGTCCCGGGGACATCAGCCAATCGGGGAGCGAAGTACCCGAGGAGGACTTCCTGGGAAACGAAAACATCCGCTCGTGAGGGGTCGTATTGGTCGCTGTGCACAAGAGTGACCTAATGGAATGTAATGCGTCCGGAAGGACGTCTTGCCAACGGCTGACTGGAAGGCCCCTAGACCATAACGCTAATAGAACGGCCTTCCAGACGGTTGCGTTCTCCCGCTCTACTTGACCATTGCCCCTGGGGTTATAGCTAGTGGTGCGGCTGGAGGCAACGCCTTTGGCGAGCAGGTACTGCCTCAGCTCGTCACTCATGAAAGAGGACCCACGGTCGCTATGAATATAGGCTGGGAAACCGAACAGGGTGAAGAGCTTGTTCAGGGTCCGAATCACTGTAGCCGTGGTCATGTCCGAGCAGGGGAAGGCAAAAGGGAAACGTGAGTATTCGTCAATGATATTCAGGAAATAAACATTGCGGTTAGAGGAGGGGAGGGGGCCTTTAAAATCAACGCTAAGGCGCTCGAACGCGCGAGTGGCCTTTACAAGGTGCGCCCTACCTGGCCGGTAGAACTGCGGTTTGCACTCAGCGCAGACCCTGCATTGCCTGGTAATCGTCCGGACTTCCTCAAGGGAGAAGGGCAGGTTACGGGACTTGACAAAATGGAAAAATCTGGTGACACCCGGGTGACAGAGGTCGTTATGGAGGGACTGTAGCTGGTCTAGTTGGGCGCTGGCACATGATCCACGGGACAGGGCGTCTGGGGGCTCATTGAGCTTCCCGGGCCGGTACATGATGTCATATCTGTAGGTGGAGAGCTCAATCCTCCACCGCAAGATCTTGTCATTCTTAATCTTGCCCTTTTGCCTGGTGTTAAACAGGAAGGCAACTGACCGCTGGTCCGTAATTAAGGTGAATCGTTGGCCCGCGAGATAATGGCGCCAGTGCCGGACGGCTTCCACGATGGCCTGGGCCTCCTTCTCGACCGAGGAGTGTCGAATCTCAGGGCCTTGTAAGGTCCGGGAAAAGAAGGCCACCGGACAGCCCCTCTGGTTAAGGGTGGCAGCTAGGGCAAAGTCAGACGCATCACTTTCCACTTGGAATGGGATGGATTCGTCCACAGCGTGCATCGCGGCCTTCGCGATGTCCGCTTTGATGTCGTCGAAGGCCCGACGGGCCTCCTCCGCCAGGGGAAAGGAGGTCGATTTTGGGAGCGGACGGGCTTTATCTGCGTAACGGGGAACCCACTGGGCATAGTAGGAGAAGAAGCCCAGGCATCTCCTCAGTGCTTTGAGGGTAGTAGGGAGGGGAAGCTGCATAAGGGGACGCATACGGGCTGGGTCGGGGCCAAGGACACCATTTTCTATCACGTACCCAAGGATGGCGAGGCGGCGTGTCCGGAAAACACACTTCGCCTCATTATATGTGAGGTTCAGGAGAGTGGCCGTACGAAGGAATTTTTGTAGGTTGGCATCATGATCCTGCAGGTCATGGCCGCAGATGGTGACGTTATCCAGATACGGGAAAGTGGCCCGTAGTCCGTGCTGGTCCACCATTTGATCCATGGCCCGTTGGAAGACTGAGACCCCATTGGTGACACCAAAGGGGACTCGGAGGAACTGGTAGAGGCGGCCATCCGCCTCAAAGGCAGTATATGGGCGATCCTCCGAGCGGATAGGGAACTGGTGGTAAGCCGATTTCAAAGAGATCGTCGAGAAAACCCTCTAGTGCGCGATGCGGTTGACTATGTCCGCGATACGGGGAAGAGGATACGCATCTAGTTGGGTATACCTATTTATGGTCTGGCTGTAGTCAATCACCATGCGGTGTTTCTCCCCTGATTTAACTACGACCACTTGCGCCCTCCAGGGGCTGGTGCTGGCCTGGATAATCCCTTCCTGGAGCAGCCATTGTACCTCGGACCGAATGAAGGCCCGGTCATCCGCACTATACGCCTACTCTTGGTGGCTATAGGCCTACAATCCGGGGTGAGGTTATCAAATAATGGGGGGGGGTGATCTTGAGGGTCGAGAGACTGCAGGTTGTGCGCGAGGGGCGCTGCCGTGACGGCGCCTGGCAGACAGAGAGCGGGGGATAAGGGCCATCATACTGCAGGATGACGCTTCTATGATGGGTGAGGAAATCTAACCCCAGCAGTACAGCTGCGCAGAGTCGCGGCAGCACGAGGAGCCGAAAACACTCGTAGACTGTGCCCTGTACCGTCAGCGTCACCAAGCAGCACCCGAGGACCTCCACTGAGTGGGAATTCGAGGCCATGGAGATGGTCTGGCTCCAGGGTCGCACGGGAAGGGCATATTGACGCACTGTGCGAGGGTGTATAAAACTTTCCGTACTGCCACAGTCAAACAGGCAGTTTTCTGCATAACCATTTACCTTGATCTCCATTATGGACTTGGAGAGTTGATGAGGCTGCGACTGGTCCAAGCAAATCGATGCCACCGTTGAATTAAAGAAGAATCCATCCTCGTCGCTGTCTGAAGACGTCACGGATGAAGCTTCCTGCTCAGCTCGCCTTGATGCCAGTCTCAAAGATGGCGACTCCCGCACTTCCGGTGACCGCATCAAAGATGGCGATTCCCGCACTTCCGGTGACCGCATCAAAGATGGCGATTCGCGTGCAGCCGCCGCCTGCATCAAAGATGGCTGCGCCCTCGGAGCACACATGGCTCCACGAGGCTTCGGAAGCGTCTTTGCTCGGCAGACTTTAACAAAGTGGCCTAGCTTACCGCATCCGGAGCAAATCGAGTCCTTTGCCGGGCAGCGACGCCGAGGGTGCTTGGGTAGCCCGCAAAAGTAACATTTGGGCCCCGCCGGAACAGCCGTCGCGGTGGAGCCGTCGGTGGAACGGGATGCAAGGTAAGACCCGAGATTATGGGAGGCCGCTTCTAACGTTTCAGCCATCGTGGCCGTTTTCCGGAGGTCTAGGTCATCTTGTTCCAGCAGACGCTGCTGGATGTATGTAGACTCAATGCCTGCAACGTAGGCATCGCGGATCAGATCCTCCATGTTCTGAGCTGCTGAAACAGCCTTACAGTCGCATGCTCGAGCGAGGACCCGCAGGGCGCGCAGAAATTGGGCGCATGATTCTCCTGGCTGCCGCTTGCGGGTAGTTAGGAGGTGTCTGGCGTAAACCACGTTAGGGCTCTTTCGGAACTGCCCTTTTAGGAGTTCGATAGCGTCCGCGTAAGTAGCAGCGTCCCGGAAGATTCCATAGACAGTTTCGCTTACCCGGGCGCGGAGCACGTGGAGTTTAGCAGCGTCGGTGTCGATGGCCATAGCGGTGTCGATGAATGCTTCGAAGCAGTCCAACCAATGATCAAATTTATCAGAGGCTCCAACCTCTTGAGGGTCTAATGCTAACTTGTCGGGTTTTAGAAACTGCTCCATACTAGTAACTGTTGTGAATAAAATTGATGCGCTATCAATAAGGCGAAAGACTACCGATATGACAATATAAGTGTAGGCTTTTATTCACAATAGAATCAGGAGCAGATCCCAACATATAACCAACCTGGACTGAACAAGGGGGAGGAGACAACCATCTTTATACTAGGTGCTGAGGGGAGGACCCAAACTGGAAGGGGATGTGTCCAGGTATGACAAGCACACACAACGGTGGTCCATATAGGACAAAGGCACAACTGAGGTCCACCACACCCTGATATATTATAAAACACAATTTTAATTTTTAAAACCAATTGCAAGAATTGTACACCCATAATTATGTTCCCAAAGTACAAAAATACTCCAGCATGCAAACACACGCGCACACAAAGGACATACTGATAGGGTCTCTGCAGAGATAAAATAAAGGATAAAGTTTGCAGGGTTTATATGCTGTCAAGTCGGAGCTCCCTCATATGGCCTCTGTAGATGTCTGGAGCTTTTCACCAATGGAGTTTTGGTGTGGAGAAGAATATAGAACTGGATCAATTATTCTTCCTAAGTTTTGCAGAGTTTCAATGCAGACAAGTTGTACTCAGATGTAGATTCTCTGGCTGCTGGTTGATAACCATACGTGGAATTTCAGGCAGGACAGGGAGAGCACGAGTTAGGGCAGCCTCCCTTTTCAGTTTATTCCCCAAAACACTGATTTCACAAACAACATATCCAAAACTTAAAACTTGTCTCTGTCATGTGATTTCCATAAATCACTAGCCTTTGCCATTAGCAGTCTTTTCCCCATCAGTTAAAGTGATTGCAATTCAAAAGAAACAGCTTTGCCCCCTCAAGTTGGTCAGGTGATTTCTTCGAAAAAGCATGCTTGTTTACTGTCCAAGGTGAACTTATGACCTTCTTTAAAAAAACCCAAGTGTCTAAGGAATACTGTGTCCTTCCATATTTTATAACAAAATATAGTTTTGAAAGATATTCTAACAATATTAACCAAATGTTAATTAACCAAAAGCTTACCAAATGTCTTTTGCAAATCCAAGTATACGCCAACTACTGACTTCCCCTTTATCTGCCCTACTAGTTACCAACCTGAAAAAACTAATGAAGTTGTCAAACATGTATTCTCTTTTGGAAAACTATGTTGACTTTGTCTTTTTGTACTATGATTTTCTAAGTGCATTGTTAAAACTACCTAAATAATAGATTACAGTCTTTTCCTGACAATTCGTGTCAGGAGAACGGGCATGTAGTTCCCGGGTTTCTCTTTCCCTCTTTTCTTGCATAGTGGTGTTAAATTTGCTAACTTACAGTCTACAAGGAGCATTCTAGAGTCTAGGGAATTCTGAAAAATCATAACCAGTGTAACCATTATCTCTGCAGCTAACTATTTTAGAACATAAACTCTTTCAGAATACAAGCATGGGAATTTATCTTATTTTGGTCCCTTGGGTTTCGTCAATACTTTTTCTGCAAATATTAAATTACTTTAAGTTCTTCACTCCTATTAGACTATTGGTTAACCTCTATTCTGAATATGTAATTTATGTCTTATGAAAGGAGAATACAAAATATTTGTCCAATAACTCTGCCATTTTCCCATTCACAGTAAGGAACCTAACAACACCAGGTTAAAGTCCAACAGGTTTATTTGGTAGCAAACACCACTAGTTTTCGGAGCTCTGCTCCTTCGCCAGGTACGTGGGAGTTCTGTTCACAAACAGGGCATATAAAGGCATGAGCTCAATTTACAGAATAATGAATAATGATTGGAATGCGAGTCTTTACAGCTAATCAAGTCAATGTGAGTGGAGAGAGCATTAGCACAGGTTAAAGAGATGTGTATTGTCTCCAGACAGAACAGCCAGTGAGACTTTGCAAGTCCAGGCAAGTTGTGGGAGTTACAGATAGTGTGACATGAACCCAAGATCCCGGTTGAGGCCGTCTTCAGGTGTGCGGAACCTGGCTATCAGTCTCTGCTCAGCGATTCTGCGCTGTCGTGTGTTGTGAAGGCCGCCTTGGAGAATGCTTACCCGAATATCAGAGGCCGAATGCCCGTGACTGCTGAAGTGCTCAACAGGAAGAGAACAGTCTTGCCTGGTAATTGTCGAGCGGTGTTCATTCATCCGTTGTCGTAGCGTCTGCATGGTTTCCTCAATATACCATGCCTCGGGACATCCTTTCCTGCAGCGTATCAGGTAGACAATGTTGGCCGAGTTGCAAGAGTATGTACCGTGTACCTGGTGGATGGTGTTCTCACGTGAGATGGTGGCATCCGTGTCGATGATCCGGCACGTCTTGCAGCGGTTGCTGTGGCAGGGTTGTGTGGTGTCGTGGTCACTGTTCTCCTGAAGGCTGGGTAGTTTGCTGCGGACAATGGTCTGTTTGAAGACAAGATGTGGGGATGGCCTTGGCGAGATGTTCGTCTTCATCAGTGACATGTTGAAGGCTCCGGAGAAGATGTCGTAGCTTCTCCGCTCTGGGGAAGTACTGGACGACGAAGGGTACTCTGTCCACCGTGTCCCGTGTTTGTCTTCTGAGGAGGTCAGTGCGGTTTTTCGCTGTGGCGCGTCGGAACTGTTGATCGATGAGTCGAGCGCCATATCCTGTTCTTATGAGGGCATCTTTCAGCGTCTGGAGGTGTCTGTTGTGATCCTCCTCATCCGAGCAGATCCTGTGTACGGAGGGCTTGTCTGTAGGGGATGGCTTCTTTAACGTGTCTAGGGTGGAAGCTGGAGAAGTGGAGCATCGTGAGGTTATCCGTGTGCTTGCGGTACAGTGAGGTGCTGAGGTGACCGTCCTTAATGGAGATGCGTGTGTCCAAGAATGCAACCGATTCCAGAGAGTAGTCCATGGTGAGTCTGATGGTGGGATGGAACTTGTTGATGCCATCATATGGTTGTTTCAGTGTTTGTTCGCCATGAGTCCAAAGGAAGAAAATGTCATCGATGTATCTAGTGTATAGCATCGGTTGAAGGTCTTGTACGATAAAGAAGTCTTGTTCGAACCTGTGCGTGAAGATGTTGGCATATTGAGGTGCAAATTTGGTCCCCATGGCTGTTCCGTGTGTCTGGATGAAGAACTGGTTGTTGAAGGTGAAGATATTGTGGTCCAGGATGAAGCGGATGAGTTGTAAAATTGCATCTGGAAACTGGCAGTTGTCGGCGTTGAGTACTGAGGCAGTTGCAGAAATGCCATCATCATGGGGGATGCTGGTGTAGAGTGCCGAGACATCCATTGTGACGAGGAGTGCTCCTGATTCAACTGCTCCATGTGTGCTGAGTTTCTGTAGGAAGTCCGTAGTATCGTGACAAAAGCTGGGGGTTCTTTGTACAATGGGTTTCAGGATGCCCTCGACATAGCCGGAGAGGTTCTCGCACAGGGTCCCTTTGCCCAATACATTGGGACGGCCAGGTGTGTTTGCCTTGCGTATCTTCAGGAGTATCTTTGGTATCTTTTGAAATTTTCCCATTCCCCATGATAATTTCTCCTGTCTCTGTCCTTAAGGGGCCAACATTTACTTTAGCTACTCTCTTTTTTGTATTCTTGGAGCCCTTTAAAATCTTTTTTTTTTTAATTTCTGGCTAGTTTAATCTCTCATTCCTAATAACTCCCGTTTTAGTAGTTTTTTAGTGGACTTTGCTTGTTTGTAAAACATACCCAATCCTCGGGTTTATTACTGTTCTTTGTAATATTATAAACCATGTCTTTTAACCTAATACTGTTCTTAACTTCCTTAGTCATGCCATGGATGTACTGTTTTTGTTAATGATTTTTTTTGTTGAACATTTTGAATTGCTTCTTTAAGTATTTTCCATGTTTACTTGCCACCAAACCTTTTCGGTTCCTTTATCTAAGTAACCTTAGCCATCTCTATCTTCATATCTATTTGATTGACTTTGTTTAAGTTTAATATTCTTGTTTGGGACTGGAGTATGTCACTTTCAAGCTTAATATTTCATTCAATTGTGTTTTGATAACTTTTTCTTGGCAGATCTTTTACTCTGAATTTACAAAATTACCCTGTCTCATTGCAAAATACTAGATCGAAAATATCTTTATTCTTAATTCCTTTCACAACATATTGTTCCACGACACTGTCATGAAAGCATTCTACAAACTCACCTTCCAGGTCACCTTTGTCAATTTGATTGTTCCAGTCTACATGAAGATTACATAATTTTACAAATTTAACATCACAATTATTACTTGGCCAGAATTCTCTGACTTTCCAGGTCGGCGGGATCTATTGGTCCCACTGATGGCATACCCAGAGGAGTGGGTGCAGGTTTCCCAGAGGAGTGGGTGCAGTCACTGGGAAATCCTATTGACAGTGAGGGGACCAGAAGATTCCCCCCCACACCCCCCCCGCCCCGCCTTTGTTACAAACTCCGATTTATTTTTGCTTTATGCTCCATTGAACTGTGAGGGGACCTGTAAACTACTCCAGCCACCATTTTCTGACCATTGTAATTCTTAACCTCCACCCAGACTGTTTCTACTTCCTGAGCTACTGAGCCAAGTACCTTTTTCACTGCTGTCCATCTATCATCCTATACTATCATGGCTACTCCTCGTTCTTTTCCACTCTGCATGTCTTTTTGAAATGTTGTGTACCTGGAAATTTTCCAATTCCATCATGGGTCAGGAATTGGAAATGGGAGTTAGCTCCAGATCCTATCCAGCATGGCATACTTTATTTTTTTCCATGCAATCTTCAGTGTTCCAGCCACTCAAAGGCTGGGGGTGGGACCCACCATCCAGTCAGGGATGGCCCAATGCTGGAGGGCCAATGGAAGCTCACTGGTGCTCAGCAATCAGCATCCCCATAGGCTGAGGTGGGAACTACCAAGCTGAGCATGGATGCTGCAAGGGAGAAACTAAAATAATTTGATTTTTACTTCTTAAAAAGTCAAAGCTGCCTGGCTTTGATCCTGGAGGGCATCTCCTTCAGGGGATAGCCAGCAGCTACAGCTGTGGTCTGGTGATCGTTATGGGTCCCTCATTGAAAATGGCTCTGGAACCAGCACAGAGGCCGGTGTCACCAATTTGCATGCTTGTCTTCCCACCAAATCCATCTCTCTGTAATGGTGATTAGATCTAAAACATCTATCACTCTTTGTGCCACTTATTCACCTATCTTACTGCAAATGCTTATTTGCTTGGCTTTCATTCACTGATTACTGTTGAACTTCTGCTCTTACTTGTCCCACTCTGCTTTATCCAAATCATTATACCATCCCATTGTATCCATCATTTTCTTTAGGTTTCTAAATCTCCCTTCACCCCTTTTATTTTAACCACAGTCCTAGTTATACGATTTATCAGGACACTGATCACAGCCCGGAGTCTCTCCCAAATGGAACAGGTTCCTCTGTCCCCAGTAGTGGTGCTGGTGCCCCATGAATTGAAACTCTTTCTCCCCACACTGCTCTTTGAGCCACGAGCTTAATTCTCTGATTTTGTTTTACCCTATGCCACTTGGCATGTGGCTCCTGTGATAATGCAGTGATTATTACCTTTGAGATTCTGCATTTTTATTTGGACCTTTTGAACATGGAGGTTTGATAGAGGTATTTAAAATTAAGAAGAATTTAGATGGGGTAAACAAAGAGAAACTGTTTCTAATGGCTGAAGGGTTGAAGTGCAGATGTAAGCTGACTGGCAAAAGAAGCAAAAGCAACATGGGAAAAATGACTTTTGCTTAACAAGTGGTTAGCATGTGAAATGCACTGCCTTGATAAGGTAGTGGATAAAATAATACATTTCAGAAGGAAATTGAATAACTACTTGAAGGAGAAGATATGGAGAAAGAGCAGGCACTTGGGACTGAAAGGATTGCTCTTCAGAAGAGCTGGTACAGACTTGGTGGATCGAATGGCCTCGTGTGCTGCATCTTTTTATGATTCTATGATCTATTTACAGTAGTCATTAATGCAGATGTTAGTGAGTTGATTATTTCATTGGAGAAAATTCACAGAAGTACTTGTAGAGCTTTTACTTTTTCTAAAAACTTCACAGAAGTACTTGTAGAGCTTTTACTTTTTCTAAAAATGGAAAAGAATATTTTGGAATTTTCTACTTAAGGACTGCTTTGAATTGGGTCTTAGAAACAAAACATTTCAAGCTTTACAAACATTAAAAGCACTAAATGCATAAGATAAAACAAAGTAAATGAATGAGTTGTCTAGCCAACATTCTTCTCTCTCCTTCACTACCAAAAAAGGTGTAGACAGTTATTTGTCTTATGGCCATTTGTTGAATTTTGCTGCATACACAATTGGTGCCACATTCACCAACATGAAAGCAGTATTTTAAAATAACTAATTGTATTTGTAGCCTTTGGAATATTTCTGAGAAACAAAATAAATGGAAGTTCATTTTGCTTTAAACTTGATGTGTGCACTGGAAGTCATTTTGACATTGCAAATTAAGTCCTATTGTACATGAAACAAATACTAATGTTTAGTTTTGGATTTGGATTGATGGTCATCAGTTCACATGGAACGCTTCCTCTTTATCCATTTTTTTTAAACATGCGAATCAGAAGGTTTAACAGGATATGCAAATTTGTGGTAAACTGTATAACAGACCTTTTTGATCTGCAACAGATGAATTGGGAATAAGTTGCATTTACTCTCATGCTTCTTACTGTGTCTGTTCCTGTTAGAACGTACTGCTGTGTTTCCGTTATAATGTATTTCAGAACCCACTGTCTAAGCTATCTGGAGGATATCTCTTGAATGAATTGAACAAAGAAGGAACTTCTTGTCTCACAGTACAATTAAATAACTTGCATTTAAAATATTTGTCTGTACTAACTGAAGTAGTCAATATGTCAAGTAGGAACTGGAAACAACATGCAAGATAATTGTCTGAGGAGAGGATTTGGAATAGACTGATTTGCTTTGAAGTTTGTTGGAGGAAGTAAATGGATATATCCACTTAAACTATTTGTGTAAGCTAATACAATAACTTTCATAGTGTAATCACTTCTTTATTCCCTGCAGGTCATCTGGCCATTTTAGTGAAGTGTAAAGGGCTTTGCATCCTCCTCAGACACTGGTGTTTCATTCATGTTGGAAATATGAAACTATGAAAATAAGACAAATAAATCATATGTTTGAACAGCTGCTACACTGTAACTTGACTTAGATGACAGTGAACATGATGAGAACATTTGCCAAATAATACAGGATGCATATACGAGAAGAGCAACATATTAAACTAAATATAAACATGCATTTATTTTATCTGTATATACATTACATCTGTTAAAATGACTTTATCTATGGGTGGGAAACCCTGGCTTGTTCCATGTGATTTGAAAATGTTAGAAAATATATCCATCATTTTAAACTTAAGTGATGAACTGCTAAAGAATTTCTGTGTACTGATTGGACTGTAAACAAAGCCATGCTTGCCCCACTGCCAAAAAATCCTGCCTGAGGTCAACGGATCTTTGCGTGGCCCATGTCCTGCCCGTACGATTCCTGTGGCAGGCGCGATGGGAAAATTCCGCCCATTCTCTTGTTTTGATTTTTTTTTTATTAAGCAACTACAGAAATGTAATTCTGTAGACTATTACAAAGATAACAGGTTAGAATTCAATACTTATTTATATTTTTCTTCCAATTTCAATATAAATTTAGTTTAGAATCATAGAAATCATAGAAACCCTACAGTGCAGAAGGAGGCCATTCGGCCCATCGAGTCTGCACCGACCACAATCCCACCCAGGCCCTACCCCCACATATTTTACCTGCTAATCCCTCTAACCTACGCATCTCAGGACTCTAAGGGGCAATTTTTAACCTGGCCAATCAACCTAACCCGCAAATCTTTGGACTGTGGGAGGAAACCGGAGCACCCGGAGGAAACCCACACAGACACGAGGAGAATGTGCAAACTCCACACAGACAGTGACCCGAGCTGGGAATTGAACCCGGGACCCTGGAGCTGTGAAGCAGCAGTGCTAACCACTGTGCTACCGTGCCGCCCTTTTGAATATAATTTGAATATAGTTTGAATATAATTTATAAATATGTATTCGATGGCACATGCAATATACTGTTTTAATGGGTTGAAAAGGGTTGCATTTTAATAATTATTTCCCCATCTACAATTATGAAAATTCTTGTTCAAGCATTTGCCTCCTCCAGCTCTAAAAATTCTATTAGCAACATCAATCCTTCCATAATTAAATTCAATTGGCCATCTTTTGCAGGTAAATTCAGGCTGGGAATGGATGTCATCATTGGCCATCCCTCAATTCAAGGATGATGCCTACTCAAGGTTGTGGGTTTCTGCCAGAATCTTCATGTGAGTGAACAGGCCAATTCTCGACCCGTAGATTTTTGGATGCATGGGGCAGGACGTCAAATGTGGTAGTGGGATCTGAAGTACAGGATTTGCTTTCTTTTATTTCCTCCTCTTCTACCACCCTGCCTCATCATTAAGGCATCTGGACTCAAAGCATTTGATGGACAAGTTGTCGACATTTTGAACGATTGAGAGCAAGCTCCTCACATAATGCTACTGTGCTTCAGAGTATCTTCGAAACATTTTCTTTGCTCTCCCCTGAAATGTTGGCCATTTGAGAGTTAAGAAAACAGGACCTGGTGAGAGAATAGTAGGAGACCAACCACATAATCAAGCAGGAGCCCCAGCTGAACCTAGCCTAGTCTAAGGGCATTGACTTCACCTGTCTTTTACTGTCATTTTGAACTCATTCTAGCATTTGAAGTTTCTAGTAAGCTGAATGATTCCTGAAATATAATGATAAACAGAAGTTGCATCCACAAGTTAATTCTGAATGATGATTAACTCAGAACTGAAATAAGGTTAAATTAATTTAATACTTGGACCAAAGAAAATATTAGCCAGATTTTTCTGTGGGAGGTCTTTGCTACGAGTTAGACATGCCACAGTACCTTTCAGCTGAAACAAAAAAAATTGCACACCAAGGCCACGATTCTCCCATCCCGACCGCATCTTTTCAAGGGCGGCACGGTGGCACAGTGGTTAGCACTGCTGCTTCACAGCTCCAGGGTCCCGGGTTCGATTCCCGGCTCGGGTCACTGTCTGTGTGGAGTTTGCACATTCTCCTCGTGTCTGCTTGGGTTTCCTCCGGGTGCTCCGGTTTCCTCCCACAGTCCAAAGATGTGCGGGTTAGGTTGATTGGCCAGGTTAAAAAATTGCCCCTTAGAGTCCTGGGATGTGTAGGTTAGAGGGATTAGCGGATAAAATATGTGGGGATAGGGCCTGGGTGGGATTGTGGTCGGTGCAGACTCGATGGGCCGAATGGCCTCCTTCTGCACTGTAGGGTTTCTATGATTTCTATGATTCTATGATTTTTCTGGCGGGTCAGGGTGGGAGATGTGTTCTGGGATTTGTGCATCTCCCAGAGCCAGTGAACAGCCACTGGTCAGACCACCCTGGAAACCGGCGAGAAGGCAGATAAGTAATTTGAATCTGTTTTGAATGTATTTTAAATATGTTTTCAATGTATATCAGGAACTTACCGGTCGTGATTGAATCTCCCACCCTGCCAGGAGTACTTCATTCCGGCCGGGTTTAGAGTAGCTCCCCATGTTCGGGGAACTAGCGGAGACCCCACCGGAATGAAGGGAGGGGCAATCGGGGCCCTCAAGGGGTTGGCCAGTGGTGGGGGAGGGGGGATGTCCCCAGGCATGGGCACTCAGTGCCAGTCTGTGCCCCCTGGCACTGCCCAAGGGGCAAAGTGCCCATGCTCAGGGAGCATCTTGGCACTTCCCACTGAGCAGCGCCGAGGGGGCGGGGCCATCAGTGGGGGTGGGGGGTCCCGCTGCCACTCTGCAGAAAGGATTGGTCTGGGATGGAGGGAGGGCAGCGATTGTGGAGGGCCTGCCTCCAGTGGGGCGGGGGGGGGGGGTCAGCGGGTGGGGGGGGCTGCCAGGGTGAGGGGGTAGGGGGATCGCCACTGCTGGGGGATTTGGGCAGGACATTGGGGTGCTCTGGGGCTGGGGTGGGGGGGGGGGGGGGGGTGTTCAGCGCTGGCCCGGGAATTGTTGACCGTGATCGGGTGTGGCGGGGGGGGCTGAAGGGGCAGCACTGCAAGGATCCTGGGCTGACCAGTGATCGAGCTGGCCAGCAAATGGGGAAACTGACAGTTCGGGGCCACTGCGCATGCGCAGAGTTCCAGAACTGTCGGACTCTGGTGTGAATAGGCCCCGCCCTCCTGGGTTTTTAATGAGATTCATGATTGGGACCTTTGCAGTGCACAGAGTGTGGAGATTTGGGTGAGAAGCTGAACTGATAAAACAGTCGGGATCTAAATCCATGTCCCCCCCCCCCCCCCCCCCCCCCGCCAATTCAGCGCTTTTGGGAGAATCGTGGCCCAGCTTTCTGAATGTGCGACTTGGTACCTAAATTCAATTTGACATAATGGGGGTGTAGAAAGCATTTCCAATCAATGTTTATAGGATGCTTGCTTTGAGAAGCTTGTAAAGATTTTGCAAAAAACACTTTCAAAGTGATCTTCACAGCGAGGGAATAAGGCATCTAGGGCCAGAGTGAACAGGAAAACCTACAGGGTATTTCCTCAACCAATAAGATTTAAGGATTGGAAATTAAGCACAGGAAGAAATACGAAGGGAGTGTGAATGAGAGTGGTTAAATTCAATGACAAATCAAGTACAGAAAGAGAAATAAGAAAGAAAGACTGGAGTGTTTGTGAGAGAGAAAATGAGACAAAAAGGTAAAGTAGGAAAAACAAATGCAAAATATAAGATTTGACATTCTTAAAATCTCCTTTAAAAATTCAAAACCTGAAGGAATGAGATTGTATAATTGTAATAATTTTCTATGCTAGAGAGTTTGGTTGGCACTAATTAACAATTATTACATTGGTAGAAGTGTACTTACACTATTACTATTCCTAAATATCTGCATCGGTTTAGTTTACCCTCTTACACTGTTGTGTTGCCCCGCAAATACAGCAACTTCATGACATTCAAAGCATGTCAGTCGTGAGGCAGACAACAAAACACCGCTTTTGTGAAACTAATGGCGAAGTGATGCAGCTTGAGCAGTAACTTGTGGATATTAGCATTTAACCACATTATTTGTTTCTCACCTGAAGTATCATTTATGCATAAATAAGAGCAAGTGCCATTAGCATGCTGTTACGCTAACTACAAAACCAGGGCCCTTAAAATTGTTTTCACCTTAAATCTTCTCATACTTTTTAAATTCCAAGTGACACAGTAAGATTGGCAGTACTGTTGATATTTTTATTTTATAACCGGTTCCACTTTGGAAAGTGCATACATTCATTTATCAGCTAAAATGCTGCATATCGCAGTACATTGTGTTATAGGTTGCTGCCAGTTATGATTTAAAACTCATCGCATGTTGCACTATTCAAAATACTCTACTAACAGGAATGAGGAATTTGGTCCATGCTGTGGTATAGGCTGCAAAATAGAGGTCAAGCAAAGTTGCAAAGCAACCGAAGATTTTGTAAACTGAAGTAATTAATTAAAGAAAATTATATATTTTTGCTCCTCAGATACAAGAATTCATGAAAGGTTTTGATTGGCAAGATATAAAGTCAACAGAATTACTGAATAAAGTTTATAAGCTTGCAATAAACTTTAAGGACCTTGAAAGCGCGAAAGATAAGAAGTTAAGCACAGTAGTGAACATTACAGAAATCACACTGCAGTAAGTTGGTGTACTTCATTACACCAGATTCCCAATCGTTTTTAACCTCAGGACAGTCAGATACTTTTGCTGTTCAGTTTATTTTTTTCCAAAAAAATCATCTCATGTGAGTTTGTCAATATTGTTCATAATATTTTTATTTCTTGGGCTTGCTAATAGTTTGTGTACTTGTGATAGCATGTGGAAAATTTCTCTCATATTTGCACAACTCCACTTAAATTACGTACGTAATGCTGTACTTCACTGACATACCCAGTATTTTCAATTATGTGTAATCCACATTAATTAGAACAATGTCATAGTCCCCGCTGATGGATTACCATTATCCAGATCTACTCAGTGGAATTTTGGAGCAATTATAATTTCAAAAGAGCACAGTCATGAAGCTCAATAAAACATCAAATATAAAAGAAAGGGAAAGCAGAAGCAGCAGGCAACAAAGTTACGTCACCCAAAGATCAGTTTTCATGTTGTTGCTCAGTGGTGAATAGGTTCTTCAACCATCAATGGATCCTCCATTGTTGAAGATACAGGGGACAATCTTACCAAAAAAATTTGAAGTCCTGAGTGAGCGTGAAAAAAGGAGAGTTTCGGATTTGTTTTTTGGGTGAGGCCACAAGTCCAATCTTTTTGGACAGTCTGTCCAAAAAATCTTGCTAAATCTGTTTCCCACCAGCGGGGGGGGCGGGGCTTAAGCTCACCCAAAAGCCGGCAGCTGACCGAGGGCATTATCGCACATGCGCAGATACTGGACTAGTCCAGAACCAACCACCTCTGGTTCTGTTCTAGAATGATTTTATTCACAACTTATTTAAATAATCTCTCAGGCCTTCGATTGGTATTGCCGGGTCAACATTAAATTCTTGACTGGCTAAAGTGGCTGCCAATCCACTGTAGGCTGTGGAGGATTTGTTTACGAATGTGTCATCCTAAAACTGAACAAAATTCATTTTATAAGGTTGCATAGAGCAAAGTGACATTTGAACACAGATGTAGGTGAAATCTCACCATTTTTAATTTTTAAAATTGTAGCGCATATTGTTGCAATTGTGGTTCAAACTATTGCAACATTTAAATAAACACACAATAATGTGTAATTATTCTATATTTTTCACTTTGTCGTTGTTGCACAAGATTGTTGCATCGCTATCTTTAATATAAAATATATATGGTAACATATATGGTTGCTAAATCTGTTGTGACACCAAGGTAGGTTGGTGTGCAAGTTGTGAAGAGGTCATAAGGGGCCGGATTCTCCAACCTCACCTGGAGGAGGAATTCTCCAGTCCTGCTGCAGTGAATGGAGATTTTGCTGAGCGCTACATTGTCTGTTCTTGCTGGCAGCAGCGGCAGGACACCAACGGCCGGTGAAATCAGGCCAAGGAGTCTGAAAAGAGATATAGATAGTGAGTGGGCAATGAATTGGCAGATGGTATATAATGTAGGTGGGATTGTTGTCAGTGCAGGGTTGATGAGCTGAATCGCCTCCTTCGCACTATTATGATTCTATGATTCTTCTATGCTTTAATATTTTTGAAGTGCAGTTAGAATAATTCTTAATTGACATCACATAAAGCAGTTTTGAGATTACCATCCTTGAGATTTTGTTTTTCAGTCCAGTACCTAGCTCCTTAAACTCCATTGATATCTGTGTCATTGGTTCCAATGTGGGCCGCAACTTTGACTACTCTTTCCTTTCTTCCAACTGTTGCACTAGTTTTTTTAAATATTCTTCATCCCAGCTCTTGATTATTATCTGCCAAAAAGGTTACCTGTACCATTAGTTATGAAATGTGCTAAAATTACATTTGATCAGTGGGATAAATATGTTGGGTTATGGGGAGAGGGTGGGATGTTCTCAGAGAGTCAGTATAGACTCGATGGGCCAAATGGCTCTAACTACACTGTAGGGATTCTATCATTCTATGAGATAACATAAATGGAGAATGCAGTTGAGCATACATTTCCGGTCAATGATCTTTCATCAGAACTTCTTTATATTTTAGCTATGTTACGATTAGCTTTTTTAATGTTCATAATTAGGAATGTTGATCATCTGGAAGACATGAGTTGTACTGTGAGTGGGAGCGAGGGATGGCGAAGAAGAATTAAGATTATGCAAACCTTGCATATTTTGTCACATCTCTCCCCCCCCTCATCCCCCAAAAGTTCTATGACTGAACTTTGTTTCTGTTAAAGTGCAATTAAACTTGTACTGAAATTGATACCTCGATAAAGCATATACTTAGGGTGGAATTTAGAGGACCTGTTTGCCGCGAGTGCAAATCCCATTTTGGCTGCAAAATCCCATGGGAGGGCCAGAATGGGATTTGCGCAGGCGATCTTTCAGAATGTGATCTTCTACATCCCCTCCCCCACCGGTGACGTGATCAGGTCCAGAAAGGACATGAATCTGATTTGCATGAGTTTAAATGCATTTTGCTGTCATTAAACCCCATCCCCTCAAACACACCCCTCCCCTCACCCCCGGACCCAGAGGCAAGATGTCATGCCAATGCGAATCACTACTGGTTTTCAAAAACCAGTCATTATGAGCACACTGGGGGCACAAAGGTGATTTTAGTCTGAGGATGGTGAGGGCCCAGGTCGGTACTGCCAAGGGCGGGCCCTCTGGGAAGCCTCATTGGGGTGGGGGGGTGGTGGGGGGGGGGGGGGGGGGGTTCCCCTTTTGTGGGGTGGGTTGTGCTTGCATTGTGGAGGGGGGAACTGGAGACTGTGAAGGTGGGGGTTGGAGACTGTAAAAGGGGGTGCACTGATGCCAGTGGGGTGTGGTCACCCTTATGCTTGCGTGACGTTGGGGGAGGGGGGGGAGGAGTGTAGAAGACAATCTTTGAATGGGTGAGAGGTTTCCCGAAACTTTGCATGGTGGGGTGCTGTCCTTCTGCGTGCAAGCGTGTTCCCCTTCTCCGCCAGGTGTCCTGATGTCTGTTAGGGGTGGGGGGGCGATGTCCGTGGTGGGAGAGGATCCATGTCTGGGAGGGGTGTCCCGATGCCCCTCCCCCCACCCCAGCTGTCTGTATAATCCTCGCTTGCACTCTGAAATTGCACAGAGCGGTGTTTACTCAGGTGAGAAAAAGCATCTGTGAAGCCAGTGAGTTTCACACAGCTTTTCTCATTTGATCCAGCACTCTGTGCAATTTTGGGAAAATTTCATTCTTGAAGTATAATCAATATAAATATATATTAGAGCGAACACTAATGTCATATTAATCATTTTGACTATCAGCTGATTGCTAACTTAGGAAAATAATTCATGAGCATTTTTAAAAATACAATTGATAAATTTATCAGCTTACTATAGTTGACACATTTAATGAGAACTATTTACCTCAATGACACAGGAATATGGTTAATTAGATTCATATATATTAGATATAATTAATATATCAAATAATATTGAAATGGTTTTCCATTAATGAAATGTTAAATTGATTTTAAATACTTAAATTGTATGGGAATATCATTAATACAAATAAAATAACAAACACATTATAATTTCAGCAAAGATTGTTATACCCTGTATTAAAAAGTTAGAGAATAATTCCACATAATGATGATACTATTTATAAAAGATAAAATGATAGACAGTAAGAATTTTTGGATTATTAAATCATACACAAATAATACAAAGTAGAGGAATATTTAAAATTGCATACCCTAGATGTATTTTTTTAGAATTGGAGATGGGTATATCTAATAGAAATCTGACACTGAGTTAAATATTATGATAATTGGGGCACAACTTAAGTTTGATATATTTATATATAACTGGTCATACAGGGAGTCAAGAGACCAAATGCAGTCTTCAGGTCAAGTAAGATTAGAGTGGAGGGGGAATAACTGGACCCAAAATGGGGGAGTGACGGGAGGTTGAGTGAGGCATATAGAAGAAGGATAGAGAAAAGAGCAAAAAGAGAAGGAAAGACAAGCAGCAGTATGGAAGAATAGAGGGGAGAGGTGGGGCACAATAACATTATAAAGCAAAGAGGGAGGGTGGTCGGAAGCATTGATTTGGGAGAGTGGAAGATAGGAAAACAAAGAAGGTGCATGAGGGATGGAGAGGATAAATGAGAAAGGATTGAAGAGGGGGTAGACAGTGATTAAAATAAGTGGTAGTGGGTGGAACTATTTCCCAGGGCCTTTGTTAACACTTTGTGGAGGAGGTCGGGCATGGAGGTAAGTTTGGGGGGTGGGGGAGGCGAATGCCAGGCAAGTATTTTGCATTGAGGATTGGGATAAACTGAGGACTATTTCTTTCACATTGAGGGGCATGCTACTGATCACTAGAGGAGGGTCAATTGTGAGGAGGAGTGAGAAACCTTTATGTTGGAAGAGGATAGAGGAGCTTCAGTATTTCTGTGTTGTGGAAAGGATGAAGATTATCTCATTACCCCGGTGTTGCCCTCTGGAGGTGGGGTGGGGATGAGTTAATGTGATGCTGACAACCAAACCACTAAGAGCTATTTGGAAATATTTTAATTTGCCTGCTAGTCAGGCAGATTACAGAAAAAGAGTAGGAGGTAGAACAGCTGAAAGGTTGGTCCATTAAGTTAGTGTCAGAGGGAGTAGGTTGGGGGAAAGAATCGGGGTGATGCATTGTTGGCCAGGTGTGCAAGTGAAGATGGTCAAATTGATGGATTTGAGTAGTTCATTATCATTTCCTACTTTGTAGAAAGTGGGCCATGAAGAAAAGTTGTATGCAGCCTGCCTCTACCCCTACTGAAGCCACAGAAATCGCTCTATGTAGGAAGGGTAGGCAAAAGAAAAGTAAGGCTTTGTAGTAGCACAAGGGCACATGAAAAAATTAACTTTTCAGTTTCTGTTGTTTAGTTGAAGTGAATAAATATTTTCTTGTGCACCGGTTGCCTGTCTTGTCCATTCTTAGTTGCTGGATGACAAGTTAACAATTCTCTATCCAAGCTAATATACTACATCCAACATCATGGGCTCTTATCTTGTGACTTAACCTTTTGTGAGGTACCTTGTTGAATGCCTTCTGAAAATCCAAATACAACACATCTACTGGTTCCCCTCTATCCACTTCAATGTGCCATTGCTCATTCATGGACGGGAGGGATATGGGATAATTTTCCCCTTTTCCAACCTCTTGGCCAACTGAAACAAGATGTGTTTTAAAGTGTTTCAATCCTCTGAATGCTGTGACTTCCAAGAACAGGCATCAGACAGGCTTTCTCATAGATTTAAATTGAAAGAATAAATGTTTATTTCTTAACACCTGAAATGTAATCACAACACCTACTCGTTATTCACACAAGACACACACAAACACACATATGTATATATATGCACACACATGATGATTACAAAAAAGTAGCATGCACTGATACCTTGTTAAGAGTCTGAGAAATCACTTTTACTTTAGTTCCTGTTAGGATGCAAAATCAGAAAGCCCAAGATATATTATGAACCCATACTAGACCCCAACAATTTTTCTATTTTGGCATAAATGTGAGGAAAGGATGCTTCACTCCAGGATTAATTCCATTGACAAATCAGGATTTTTTTAAAAATCAAAACAAACTTAATTCATAACAGTTTAAATAATCTCTAACAACATGAATCAATTTTACCTCTTAACCATTGAACAATCTTTAAACATGAAGCGAAACAAACTTTTAACTTCTAACTTATTACTATTCAGTTCCAATTGAGCAATATTTCTCTAATACGGCTCTTCGGTGGGGGGGGGGGGGGGGGTTTAAACTAATTTGTCAGGGGGATGGGAAAACGAGCTGTAGTCCAGAAGCCAGTGTTGAGTGTAGTGAGGTACTGAGGAGGGAATCAAGGTCGCAGGAGTGTATCGGCAGACAGGAAGGTGGGTTGAAGTGTGTCTAATTCAATGCAAGGAGCATCCAGAATAAGGTAGGTGAACTTGGAGCGTGGATTGGTACTTGGGATTACGATGTTGTGGCCATTACGGAGACATGGTTAGAACAGGGACAGGAATGGTTGTTGGAAGTCCCGGGGTATAGATGTTTCAGTAAGAGTAGGGAAGGTGGTAAAAGAGGTGGAGGAGTAGCATTGTTAATCAAGGATAGTTTAACGGCTGCAGAAAGGCAGTTCGAAGGGGATCTGCCTACTGAGGTAATATGGGCTGAAGTTAGAAATAGGAAAGGAGCGGTCACGTTGTTAGGAGTTTTCTATAGGCCCCCAAATAGTAATAGAGATGTGGAGGAAGAAATTGCAAAGCAGATTATGGATAGGTGTGGAGGTCACAGGGTAGTTGTCATGGGTGACTTTAACTTTCCAAATATTGATTGGAACCTTTGTAGGTCGAATAGTTCGGATGGGGCAGTTTTTGTACAGTGTGTGCAGAAGGGTTTCCTGACTCAATATGTGGATAGGCTGACAAGAGGTGGGGCTACTTTAGATTTGGTGTTGGGTAATGAACCGGGTCAAGTGTTAGATTTGTTTGTGGGAGAGCACTTTGGAGATAGTGGCCACAATTCGGTGTCTTTCACTATTGCAATGGAGAGGGATAGGGCCATACGGCAGGGCAAGGTTTATAATTGGGGGAGGAGTAATTATGATGCGATTAGGTGGGAATTAGGGAGCATAAGAACATAAGAACATAACATAAGAAAAGGAGCAGGAGTAGGCCATCCAGCCCCTCGAGCCTGCCCCGCCATTCAATAAGATCATGGCTGATCTGATAGTGGTTTAGTTCCACTTACCCGCCCGCTCCCCATAACCCTTAATTCCCTTATTGATCAGAAATCTATCTACCTGTGTCTTAAACATATTTAACGAGGTAGCCTCCACTGCTTCAATGGGCAGAGAATTCCAGAGATTCACTACCCTCTGAGAGAAGAGGTTCCTCCTCAACTCTGTTCTAAACTGACTCCCCCTTATTTTGAGGCTGTGTCCTCTAGTTCTTGTTTCCTTTCTAAGTGGAAAGAATCTCTCTGCCTCTACCCTGTCTAGCCCCTTCATTATCTTATATGTCTCTATAAGATCTCCCCTCAGCCTTCTAAACTCCAACGAGTACAGGCCCAATCTACTCAATCTCTCCTCATAAGCTAACCCCCTCATCTCCGGTATCAACCTGGTGAACCTTCTCTGTACTCCCTCCAAGGCCAATATATCCTTTCGCAAACAAGGGGACCAAAATTGCACACAGTACTCTAGTTGCGGCCTCACCAGTACCTTGTACAATTGAAGCAAGACCTCCCCGCTTTTATACTCCATCCCCTTTGCGATAAAGGCCAACATTCCATTTGCCTTCTTGATCACCTGCTGCACCTGCAAACTGAGCTTTTGCGATTCATGCACAAGGACCCCAGGTCCCTCTGCACAGTAGCATGTTGTAATTTTTCACTATTTAAATAATAGTCCATTTTACTATTATTCCTTCCAAAGTGGATAACCTCACACTTGTCAACGTTATACTCCATCTGCCAGATCCTCGCCCACTCACTCAGCCTATCCAAATCTCTCTGCAGACTTTCCGCATCCTCCACGCAATTCACTTTCCCACTCATCTTTGTGTCATCCGCAAACTTTGTTACCCTACATTCGGTCCCCTCCTCCAGTTCGTCTATGTATATGGTAAACAGTTGAGGCCCCAGCACCGATCCTTGCGGCACGCCACTAGTCACCAACTGCCAACCAGAAAAGCACCCATTTATTCCAACTCTCTGCTTCCTGTTAGATAGCCAATCCTCAATCCACGCTAACACTTTACCCCCAACTCCGTGTACCCTAATCTTCTGCAGCAACCTTTTGTGAGGCACCTTATCGAACGCCTTCTGGAAATCCAAAAACACCACATCCACCGGTTCCCCTCTGTCAACCGCACTCGTTACATCTTCATAAAAATCCAGTAAATTCGTCAAACGCTACTTTCCCTTCATGAATCCATGCTGCGTCTGCTTGATCGAACCATTTTTTTCCAGGTGTCCTGCTATTTCTTCTTTAATGATGGATTCCAGCAATTTCCCAACTACGGACATTAAGCTAACCGGCCTGTAGTTACCCGCCTTTTGTCTACCTCCTTTTTTAAACAGTGGCGTCACATTAGCTGTTTTCCGATCAGCCGGCACTTCCTGGAGTCCAGCGAATTTTGATAAATTACAACCAACACATCTGCTATTACTTCTGCCATTTCTTTCAGTACCCTGGGATGCATTCCATCCGGGCCCGGGGACTTGTCTACCTTTAGTCCCATTAGCCTACCAAGCACTACCTCTTGAGTAATAGTAATCGTTTTAAGGACCTTACTCCTTACAGTCCCACGACCGTCAATTTTCGGTAAGCTATTTGTGTCCTCTACCATGAAGACCGACACAAAAAACTTGTTTAAGGCCTCGGCCATTTCCTCGTTTCCCATTATTAAATCCCCCTTCTCGCCTTCTAAGGGTCCAACATTTACTTTAGCTACTCTTTTCCTTTTTATATATTTGTAAAAACTTTTACTATCAGTTTTTATATTTTGTGCTAGTTTAGTTTCATAATCTATCTTTCCTTTCTTTATCGCTTTCTTAGTAGTTCTTTGTTATTTTTTAAAGCTTTCCCAATCTTCTAATTCCCCACTAGTTTTGGCCACTCTGTACGCATTGATTTTTAATTTAATACTCTCCTTTATTTCCTTAGTTATCCACGGCTGGTTATCCCTTTTCTTACATTCCTCCTTTATTACAGGAATATATTTTTGCTGAGTACTGAGAAAAATCTCCTTAAAGATAAGCCACTGTTGCTCAGCTGTCCTACCAACTAGTCTGCGCTCCAAGTCTACATTAGCCAATTCTGCCCTCATCCTATTGTAATCCTCCTTGTTCAAGCAGAGGACACTGGTTTGGGACCCTACTTTCTCACCCTCCATTTGTATTAGAAATTCAACCATATTGTGATCACTCATTCCAAGAGGATCCCTCACAAGAAGATCATTAATTTTACCTGTCTCATTACACAGGACCAGATCCAAGATAACTCGCTCCCTCGTAGGTTCTGTAACATACTGTTCGAGGAAATTATCCCGACAGCATTCTAAGAACTCTTCCTCAAGTCCACCGCGTCCGACTTGAGTCAACCAATCAATATGCAGGTTAAAATCCCCCATGATTATTGCTGTTCCGGTTTTGCACGCATCCATTATTTGCTTGTATATAGCCCGACCCACCTCAAAGTTATTATTTGGGGGCCTACAGACCACGCCTACCAGTGACTTTCTCCCCTTACTATTCCTTATCTCCACCCACAACGATTCCACATTATGCTCCTTAGAGCCTATATCGTCTCTCACTACCGCCCTGATATCTTTAATTAACAGAGCTACCCCACTTCCTTTTCCTTCCTGTCTATCCTTCCGAAATGTCTGATACCCCTGGATATTCAGTTCCCAGTCCCGGTCACCCTGCAACCACGTTTCTGTAATGACCACTAGATCATACCCATTTGTACTGATTTGTGCCATCAACTCATTCACTTTGTTTCGAATGCTACGTGCATTCAGGTAAAGTGTCTTTATGCTAGCCTTTATATGGACCGATTTGTTTGTGCATTCTATTGATTGCATGCTCTGTCCCTACCTGTCGCAAACTGGTTATCTTTCCCCAGAACATCTCCTTGCTCTGCATTGACCACCTTCCTTCTTGTGTTTGTCACCTTTTTCACTCTGCCTGAGCCCTTGACTCCTTTAACTAGATGAATGTCCTCATCATAAACCTGCACTCGTACCCTCCTTTACCTTTGATTTTGTAATTCCCCATACCGCTGAACCCCCACTATTTAGTTTAAAGCCCTATTTACAGCCATGGTTATACGATTCGCCAGGACTCTGGTCCCAGCACGATTCAGACGAAGACCATCCCATCTGAATAGGTCCCATCTTCCCCAATACTGGTGCCAATGTCCCATGAATTCAAACCCATTCCTCCCACACCAATCTTTGAGCCACGCATTTACCTCCTTAATCTTATTGACCCTGCGCCAATTCGCTTGTGGCTCAGGTAATAATCCAGATATTACCACCTTGTTGATTCTGCTTTTTAATTTGGCTCCTAGCTTTTCATACTCCCTCTGCAGAACCTTTGTTCCTGTTCTGCCTATGTTGTTCGCACCTACGTGGACCACTACAACTGGATCCTTACCCTCCCACTCCAAGTTCCTCTGCAGCCCAGATGCGATATCCTGGACCCAAGCACCAGGCAGGCAACACATCCTTCGGGATTCTCGATCCTGGTCACAAAGAACAGTGTCAATGCCCCAAACTACACTATCCCCAATTACCACTACATTTCTTTTGTCTTCCTCCACCTGAACGGTTCCCTGTAGCATGGTGCCGTGGGCAGTTTGCTCGTCCTCCTTGCAGTCCCCGTTCCCGTCCACACTGGGAGCAAGAATCTCAAACCTGTTGTACAGGTTCAGGGACTGAGGCTCTTGCAACTCTACCTTGTGGATCCCACTTCCTGCCACCTTCTTCCCACTTCCTGCCTCACTCGCAGCCACACCCTCTTGTCCCTGACCCCCGGCTGAATTAGTTAGTCTAAGGGGAGTGACTGTCTCCTGAAACGGTATCCAGGTAACTCTCCCCCTCCCTGATATGTCGCAGTGTCCGAAGCTCAGGCTCCAGCTCATCCACCCTGAGCCGGAGTTCCTCAAGCAACCAACACTTACTGCAGACATGCTCACTGGGAACCACAGTGGGGTCCACCAGCTCCCACATCATGCAGAAACAACACATCACATGACCCTCCATCCCAATTACAGTTTAAGCTATTACAAACTAAGAATTAATCCTACCTTGCCTCGCCCCTTTCCGCCAAAGCCCTTTAGCTCTCACTCTGCTACCTGCTCACACTGCTGCCTGCTAATGACGCTGCCCGCTGGATAGTGCGGCCTGCCTTTTAAACTTTACACGCTAAAAAAACCCTTCCCAGCTCACCCCGCGACCCACTTCCGCTTGGGAAGATGGGAACTGAAACTGTCAGGGAAAGGCACAAATGAAAAGTGGAGCTTGTTCAAAGAACAAATACTGCGATTCCTTGATAGGTATGTCCCTGTCAGGCAGGGAGGGAATGGACGAATGAGGGAACCATGGTTCACAAAAGAGGTTGAATGTCTTGAAGAGAGGAAAAGGGAAGCGTATGTAAGGATGAGAAAACAAGGTTCAATTGGGTCGCTTGAGGGTTACAAGGTAGCAAGGAATGAGCTAAAAAAAAGGGCTTAGGAAAGCTAGGAGGGGGCATGAGAAGTCCTTGACGGGTCGGATCAAGAAAAACCCCAAGGCTTTTTACTCTTATGTGAGAATTAAAGAACAAAGAACAGTACAGCACAGGAAACAGACCCTTCGGCCCTCCAAGCCTGTGCTGCTCCTTGGTCCAACTAGACCAATCGTTTGTATCCCTCCATTCCCAGGCTGCTCATGTGACTATCCAGGTAAGTCTTAAACGATGTCAGCATGTCTGCCTCCACCACCCTACTTGGCAGCGCATTCCAGGCCCCCACCACCATCTGTGTAAAAAACATCCCTCTAATATCTGAGTTATACTTCGCCCCTCTCACTTTGAGCCCGTGACCCCTCGTGATCGTCACTTCTGATCTGGGAAAAAGCTTCCCACCGTTCACCCTATCTATCCTCTTCATAATCTTGTACACCTCTAATAGATCTCCCCTCATTCTCCGTCTTTCCAGGGAGAACAACCCCAGTTTACCCAATCTCTCCTTATAGTTAAGACCCTCCATACCAGGCAACATCCTGGTAAACCTTCTCTGCACTCTCTCTAATGCCTCCACGTCATTCTGGTAGTGCGGCGACCAGAACTGGACGCAGTACTCCAAATGTGGCCTAACCAGCGTTCTATACAACTGCATCATCAGACTCCAGCTTTTATACTCTATACCCCGTCCTATAAAGGCAAGCATACCATATGCCTTCTTCACCACCTTCTCCACCTGTGTTGCCACCTTCAAGGATTTGTGGACTTGCACACCTAGGTCCCTCTGTGTTTCTATACGCTTGATGGCTCTGCCATTTATTGTATAACTCCTCCCTACATTATTTCTTCCAAAATGCATCACTTCGCATTTATCTGGATTAAATTCCATCTGCCACCTCTCCGCCCAATTTTCTAGCCTATCTATATGCTGCTGTATTGCCCGACAATGCTCATCGCTATCCGCAAGTCCAGCCATCTTCGTGTCATCCGCAAACTTGCTGATAACACCAGTTACACCTTCTTCCAAATCATTTATATATATCACAAATAGCAGAGGTCCCAGTACAGAGCCCTGCGGAACACCACTGGTCATGATGTGGAGATGCCGGCGTTGGACTGGGGTGAACACAGTAAGAAGTCTCACAACACCAGGTTAAAGTCCAACAGGTTTATTTGGTAGCAAATAGCATAAGCTTTCGGAGCGCTGCTCCTTCCACTCCATCTGACGAAGGCACAGTGCTGCGAAAGCTTATGGTAACACCACTGGTCACAGATCTCCAGCCGGAAAAAGACCCTTCGACCGCTACCCTCTGTCTCCTATGGCCAAGCCAGTTCTCCACCCATCTAGCCACTTCTCCACCCATCTAGCCACTTCTCCTTGTATCCCATGAGCCTTAACCTTCTTAACCAACCTGCCATGTGGGACTTTGTCAAATGCCTTACTGAAATCCATATAGACGACATCCATGGCCCTTCCTTTGTCAACCGTTTTTGTCACTTCCTCAAAAAAACTCCACCAAATTTGTAAGGCACGACCTCCCTCTTACAAAACCATGCTGTCTGTCACTAATGAGATTGTTCTGTTCTAAATGCACATACATCCTGTCTCTAAGAATCCTCTCCAACAACTTTCCTACCACGGACGTCAAGCTCACCGGCCTATAATTTCCTGGGTTATCCCTGCTACCCTTCTTAAACAACGGGACCACATTCGCTATCCTCCAATCCTCAGGGACCTCACCTGTGTCCAAAGAAGCGACAAAGATTTCCATCAGAGGCCCAGCAATTTCATCTCTCGTCTCCCTGAGCCGTCTAGGATAGATGCCATCAGGCCCTGGGGCTTTGTCAATTTTAATGTTCCCTAAAAAACCTAACACTTCCTCTCTTGTAATGGAGATTTTCTCTAACGGGTCAACACCTCCCTCCGAGACACTCCCGGTTAACACATCCCTCTCCTTCGTGAATACCGATGCAAAGTATTCATTTAGGATCTCCCCTATTCCCTTGGGTTCGAAGCATAATTCCCCTCCTTTGTCCCTGAGAGGTCCGATTTTCTCCCTGACAACTCTTTTGTTCCTAACGTATGAATAGAATGCCTTGGGATTCTCCTTAATCCTGCCTGCCAAGAACATCTCGTGACCAGGGTGAGGTTAGGGCCGGTCAAGGACAGTAGTGGGAACTTGTGCATGGAGTCAGCAGAGATAGGAGAGGCGATGAATGAATACTTTTCTTCAGTGCTCGCCATGGAGAGGGGCCATGTTTTTAAGGATGACACTGTGATACAGACTGATAGGCTGGAGGAGGTAGATGTTCTGAGGGAGGATGTATTAGCAATTTTGAAAAATCTAAGGGTCGATAAGTCCCCTGGGCCAGATGGGATATATCCTAGGATTCTTTGGGAGGCAAGGGATGAGTTTGCAGAGCCTTTGGCTTTGATCTTTGGGTCCTCACTGTCCATGGGGATAGCACCAGAGGACTGGAGAGTGGCGAATGTTGTTCCTCTGTTCAAGAAAGGAAATAGGAATGACCCTGGTAATTATAGGCCAGTTAGTCTTTCTTCGGTGGTTGGTAAGTTAATGGAAAAAGCCCTGAGGGATAGGATTTATGACCATTTGGAAAGAAGCAGCTTAATCCGGGATAGTCAACATGGATTCGTGAAATCTCGCCTCACAAATTTGATTGAATTTTTTGCCGAGATAACTAAGTATGTAGATGAAGATAGAGCAATTGATGTCATATACATGGATTTTAGTAAGGCGTTTGATAAGATTCCCCATGGTCGGCTCATGAAGAAAGTAAGGAGGTGTGGGATAGAGGGAGATTTGGCTGATTGGATAAGTAACTGGCTATCTCATAGAAGACAGAGGGTGGTGGTGGATGGAAAATTTTCAGACTGGAGACCAGTTACCAGCGGTGTACCACAGGGATCAGTGTCGGGTCCTCTGCTATTTGTGATTTTTATCAATGACTTGGAGGAGGGGGCTGAAGGGTAGGTCAGTAAATTTGCTGATGACACCAAGATTGGTGGAGTAGTGGATGAGGTGGAGGGCTGTTGTAGGCTGCAAAGAGACAATGATAGGATGCAGAGCTGGGCCGAAAAATGGCAGATGGAGTTTAACCCTGATAAGTACAAGGTGATTCATTTTGGTAGGACAAATTTGAATGAGGATTACAGGGTCAACGGCAGGGTTCTGAGGAATGTGGAGGAACAGAGAGATCTTGGGCTTCATATCCACAGAGCTCTGAAGGTTGCCACTCGAGTGGATAGAGCCTTGAAGAGGGCCTATAGTGTGTTAGCATTTATTAACAGGGGGTTTGAGTTTAAGAGCCGTGGGGTTATGCTGCAACTGTACAGGACCTTGGTGAGACCACATTTGGAATATTGTGTGCAGTTCTGGTCACCTCACTATAAGAAGGATGTAGAAGCATTGGAAAGAGTGCAAAGGAGATTTACCAGGATGCTGCCTGGTTTGGAGGGTAGGTCTTTTGAGGGAGCTAGGGCTTTTCTCTTTAGAGCGGAGGAGGTTGAGAGGCGACTTAATAGAGGTTTATAAGATGATGAGGGGGATAGATAGAGTGGATGTTCAGAGACTCTTTCCTCGGGTGGATGTAGCTGTTATTAGGGGGCATAACTATAAGGTTCATGGAGGGAGATATAGGAGGGATGTCCAAGGTAGGTTCTTTACTCAGAGAGTGGTTGAGGTGTGGAATGGACTGCCTGCTGTGATAGTGGAGTCGGACACTTTAGGAACTTTCAAGCGGTTATTGGATAGGCACATGGAGCACACCAGAATGATAGGGAGTGGGATAGCTTGATCTTGGTTTCGGACAAAGCTCGGCACAACATCGAGGGCTGAAGGGCCTGTACTGTGTTGTACTGTTCTATGTTCTAACAGCAATTTAAAATTAGTTATCAAACCCTGGCATATTTGTTTTAACCTTTGTCAACAGCTTTGAGCTTCCAGAGAGATTTTGTAGAGCGAGAGAGGGGGAGCTCTTGTAGGCTGCGATCTTTAAACAGCCCTTTCCAGCAACTGAATTCAGAAAGCTGTTTTGCTCAGATACAAACCAAGCTTCTCCCATTTCTCGTATCACATGACTATATGATCCAATATACCATCTCATTATTACTTTAATCAAGAAAATACCCCAAGGGTTCTATTCTTTGGTAAACAAAAGCACATTAAACCTTCTGCTAGATAAACATTTACCTTGCTAAAATGAATAATTATCCTGCTTTCCAGCATCTGCTGAATTTCCCCCAGACAAACTGACTGTTTGTAACAAAACACTGAAACTTAAAGCAGTCCCCCACTTAAACATAAAATATATTAATAGCACAATGTCATCACATTCTTCAAGATGATAGTTGGAAGTGTTGCAGGCCTGAGAATTCTCTTTTGGTTCATTGAAGAAAAATTGGATGTTGGAAGTTTCTGGTGATGAACTCACAATAGTTTACTCAACGCAACAGCAAGTTTCTGGCTTTTCCAATCAAAGTTGTATTTGAGCCCCTGTAGTGAAAAATATTAATCTTGTGGTTGAAACAAATTAGCCCCACTTCTCTTATCAGGGTTCTTCCTGCTGTTTGGCAAGGTGGCTTTGTATCCTAGATTGACTGCACTGGGCTGTCTTGTGAGTTAATGTGGTGTTTCATATCACAAGGCAGTTTGTGTCACATGACCACAGCAACCATGATCCCATTGTCTAGCCAATGGGGAATGTTTGCTATCCTATTCAAGTTATAAAAAGCTTCCAAAATTCTTTATTTGCATTTCCATCCCCATGAGACTGGCAAGTCTATCACTGTCTGTTTCAGTTAATGTGACTCATTCAGCAGCACCTGAGTAAGGTCATTTGCATCTTAATGACTTCCTGGAGACACACCCGGATATGAAGCAGTCCATGTCTGTACAGAAAACACAAACGAATGACACCTAACTCTCAGAGACCATTTTGTCTCCTGCCCTCTGAAATATTCTAGCAATCCCTTGGTTGTATTAAGTTTTCCATATTCCATAGTACTTTTAAAAGTAAAATGTCTGTCTGTCTTCATAAGTGGTCAAATTGCATTCAGAGTTGGTTGTAATTGGATGACTTTCTTGCAGATATTATCCTCCAAGTCTGAAGTGTGTATCTCTTCTCTCATAGCAGCATTTTGGATGGAGGGGAGTGGGAACATGTGTCCTTACAGTCCAAAGATGATCAGAGTGTTATAGGATGGAAACATCATGGTAGATCCCTGCAAATCTTGCGCATACCTATAGGAAAACCTTCTTGTGGTTGCAAGTTGAAGTTGGAGCCTTTTGTAGTTCATACATACTCCTAGTTGATCTAGGGTGTGTAGGTTGCTATATCTATGTATTTAGTGACACCCTCATCTGTGGGAAACCAAACAGTGACACAAACTTGAATACCTGCTCATTTTGATTGCATCGTCACAGGCAAAGTTCACATCATTGCCAGTCATGGAATACAACCCAACAGTCACCTGTTTTGTCGGCCATCGACTGGGGGAACCATGGAAGAACAGTGGAAAGATCTAGTGGCAAAAATATTGAGGGTGGTGGTGACTTTGACAATTACAGGCAATGTGTGACCACCAGTTCCAGCAGGAAGCGGATTTTCTAGGAGGTTGTAGACGTTTGCCACCAGCTGACCTGAGTTTTTAAATTACTGATGTAGTGACATGCAAAGGAAGCTCACCCATTTCTTGATACCATGTGGACTGAATCAAATTGGCTCCTGTGATGGGGGTACCTCGGGAAGAGTTTGAGATGAATCATCCAATTTGCTTTACAACCTTGTCTTTTCCACTCACATGCTGGGCCCCATTATCATTGAGGATGAAGATGATCATGGAGTCTCCTCCTCCCATTACTCTAATTGCCCACCTGTATTCATTACAGGACTGCAGATCTTTGGTCTGCTTTTTTTGATTGCAGAATTAGTTATCTGTATAACCTGCTGCTTCCAATGTCTAGCATGAAGTAATCTTGTGTTGCAGCTTCTCCGGGTTTGCACCTCATTTTTAGATACACTGGTGTTACACCTGACATGCTGTTCTATACTCATCACTGAACCAGGGTGGGCACCTTAACTTGATGATGATAGAGTGAAGGATATACTGGGCCATGTTGTTTGTGATTGTGGTGGAGTACAATCCTGCTGCTATTGATGCAGTTCGTGGATGCCCAGTTTTGAGCTCTGAGAGCTGTTCAGAATCTATCACATTTAGCACAGTGACGTACAACATTATGGAGGATGTCCTCAGTGTCAAAACAGATCTTTGCCTCTATAAGGACTATACAGTGGTCACTCCTACCAATATTACCATGGGTTGATGTATCTCTGATAGATTAATGGGGAAGAGGTTCAGATTTTTTTCTCTTTTGTTTGTTCTCTCACCACCTGCCATGGTCCCCATCTGGCAATTATACCCTCTGGAGAGACGTGGCCAGCCCAGGCAGCAGAGTTGCCACTGAGCTACTCTTGGTGATGGATGCTGAAATCCCCCACTCAGAATACGTTCTGTACTCTCACTACCTTCAGTTCAGCTTCTTCCAGGTAGTGTTCAACATGGAGGAGTACTGATTCATCAGCTGCGTTAGGGTGATAGGCAATAATCAGCAAGGAGTTGCCTTGCTCATGTTTGACCTGATACCAGGTCATGAGACTCAGAAGATGAAGCTGGGTGCTCAAGTGCTCGAAGACAAGTGGGTTCAAGAAGGGGTTCAAGAAAGGAGGTTTTCATGGACAAGACCAGTTTAGTGACAGTGGAGATGAACTGGCAACTTTCAGATTTAAAGTATGATGTGAGTTATACGCAGGACTTTAGATACAATAGCTAGAATTTACCGAAGATGGGACATATTAAAGGGAAAATGCAGTGAGCCAAATTCCCAGTGGGGAGTCATACTGCAAAGAAGAATGGTTTGATAATCAGTGCTGCAATATTGTAATGCTTTTCTCTGGCTTTGGTTCTTTTGAATGCAGTTTCTCACTGGTCATAAGAACTAGGAGCAGGAGTAGACCATTTGGCCTCTCGAGCCTTCTCTGCCATTCAATAAGATCATGGCTGATCTTTTCGTGGAACCCGCTCCACTTAGCCGCCTGCTCTCCATAACTCTTAATTCCTTTACTGTTCAAAAATCTATCTATCGCTCAATTTGCTCTCAAATATAATGAATCATGGAACCATTCACTGTAATCTTTTTAGAAACAAATAGAATATTATTTAAAATATGCAACACACACCTCTAACCAGCTGTAAGGCAATGCTGAAAAAAATTAAACTATGATAGCTGCAGCATCACTAAACTGAAAAAAATTGCAATTTTTACAAGGACATTTTTTAAAATTCCAAAGGCTTTTGCTTTTCCCCTGCATATTGACTGAGGTGTTGTTTTAATGCAGTGCTTTATTTATCTGCCTTAGTGATTGATATGTGCTGGCAACCATAGTGCACCATAAATATAGTGTCTATCATAAGCAAACCTACTTTATTCAATTTACAGTTTAGCCAACCTAAATGCAGTGGGACATTTTATACTGAAATCTTGTTTGGCATGACATAATGTCAGTTTGTCAGGACTTCCACTGTATCAAGAGTCACTCTATTAAGTGGTACTAGCTGAGAGTCTGATGAAATGAACTCTGCAACATCAGGTTCAGTTACAGTAAACAATCACATCAATGTGAAATTGCCAGAATCTCCACATTCAATCAAAGCAGGATTGAAACACTAATCTTAAGACTGCATTATAATGCTGTGACTTTTTTCTCATAATGAACTTTGCTTAAAATGGGCCACATTCAAAACTGTGACTGGAGTATGGGCTTTCTGTATCTAATCTTAGATACGTGCGCCTATGTTGCAAATAACCCCTCACTTTCCTGATTAGTAGTAATTTCTATAGATACTGTGCTGAACGTGGCACAGTTGACGCAACCTAGATTTAAATTCCGATTTTAACACCATGCGAATGGAGCAGGTATGCAGTTAAAATAGGGGTCGAGTTGTTTGTGCCGCAATCCTGGTATGTTCCTGCTAAGTACTATTTTTGCTTAGTGTGAAACTTGTTCAAGAGAGCAGTCTGTCTTAGGCTGACAGAATCCTATTATATAGTCAAAAGTCAGTCCAATGTAATATTATTTGAACTGACAAAAATGCATTGCACACCAGTTTGAAGCACATCAGTGAAGCCTGGTGGGTATGGTGTCACTGCGTAAATTCAGTGGGCCATTGGATCTTCATGGTCTGGCTAACCAGGAGACTCTAACTTCCAGATCACTTTAATATTCTTTGCCTAACAATACCTCAGAAACTTTCTCTCACCATCCATAGGCTCCATAATTGTTAGTTTTTTTACTGGATGAGAAACTATTGGAGGAAATGGAACAAGAGCCTGAGGGAGCTGTGTCTCTCAGAAGACACCGGGTTAGGGCAGTGGGTTGGAGTTGTGGGGGGTAATGGGGGTTTATGGGAGGTGGGAGGAGTGATCGTAGCAGACCATACCCAGAACTATGGGTCCACAGGTCCACCATAACTTTCTTGAACCCAACTGAAGAACAGTCCCACAGGAAGCTTCACTTCATCAGGCTGACTGTCATGGACAGATGCAACTTCCTACAATGATAGCTGCTGTCTGTTCTACCATGGGTACCATGTTTGGCCAGAGGCTTTTCACCACCACGTTCCTCGACATCTTTGCCACATTTTTACTGTGGAGCGGCACGGTAGCACAGTGGTTAGCACTGCTGCTTCACAGCGCCAGAGACCCGGGTTCGATTCCTGGCTTGGGTCACTTTCTGTGTGGAGTTTGCACGTTCTCTCTGTGTCTGCGTGGGTTTCCTCCAGGTGTTCCAATTTCCTCCCACAATGTGAAAGATGTGCTGGTTAGGTGCATTGACCTGAACGGGCGCTAGATTGTGGTGACTCGGGGAATTTCACAATGATTTCATTGCAGTGTTAATGTAAGCCTTACTTATGACTAATAAATAAACTTTATTTTATTTTTGCTGTCTCTTTCCAACATACTGAAGGAGCAATTATCTGAATCTTCCAGTCTACAGAACGTAGCTACATTAAGCAGGTCACCAATATCCTTTGTGCTTGGGCTAGCCACTACAGCACTTTTCCCATTGACCTGAAGAGTCAGTAGGGGAGATCTTAACATTTTGTTGTAATAGCCATCTTCCTCTTCATACAGGACACCCTTCACTACCAACATGTCACCATCAGGGCAATAAATAACCAATTGAGAAGGGTACCACTGTCCATCAATGTGCAACTAATGGTTGCTTACAGAAATTGGATCATGCCGGTTACTGCAAAGTACCCAAACAGTCATCATAAGACCATCCTAACAGTATTTGATCCTCATTATAGGATGGCTGCTGGAGAACAATGAATATCCTCTTCTGACTTGGTTCATAACATCCCTCCACAGTCTCAGCACTCTGGAATAACAGCTAGGATCACTAGGATCATACTATAGGAATGCATGATAGGAGTGTCCATGAAGAGTCTACTATATGGTTGTTGAATGCTGCATACTTCACAATTTGCCTTGCAGAGGGCCCTGCCTTTTGAGGACCCAGAGTTGAAGTAAAAAACTCAGTTGGATGGATGAGGAGGAAACAACAGCAAAAGAGCCACAGTAACATCTTTCAGCAAAAGGTGAGAGATCAGCTTGCTGCTCAACAATTCTAATGACTTTTCAGGCAACTCCTATATTAATGATATATGGAGAGTGTGAATTCAGAAACTAATGAAATCACACTGAAAATCAAATGCCAAATTCATTCAGGGTGTGAAACTTACAACCAAGAATACTAATTGTTTTGTTTTTGTTTCTCACTAAAGTGCTCAACACAACAGTTTTACTATCGTCCCTCTGTCGTACACCCCTGGTGGAAGTTGGCAATTCGTCATCTTGGGACCTTTCACATGTGCATGACCGGTGATTTCTGTGTTCCCAAACCTCTGAAGTCCTGGCTGCAGACTGCTGCACTTTGGTTACTGTCAAGGCAATCTCAATGGTGGTGAACACATTTTTGAACCACTGCAAACCATTGGTGTAAGTACATTCACAGTGCTATTAGCTGGATGTTTAAGATTTTGGTGTATTTCCAAGTCAGAATGGTATGATTAAAAGGGGATGTGATGGTGTTTCCAAACACCTGTTTATTTATTTTAGTAGGCAATAGAGATCACAGGTCTGGAAGGCACAGTCAAAGAAACTTTGATAAGTTGTTGCAGTGAATTTTTAAATGTTGCATGGTGTTGATAGTGGATGGAATTAATGTTTAAGATAGTAGATAGGGGTGCTAATCGTAGATGCGTCCAACATCTTGAGTGTTGTTGGAGCTGCACTCATCCAGGCAAATGGAGACTATTCCGTCACACTCCTGACTTGTGCCTTGTGATGAGGGACAGGTTTTGAGAATGAAGTAACCATAGTGCTTATGTGCCTGGTCTAGTTCATTTCTGGTCAATGATTATTGTCCAGCTTGTCTTTTTTTTAGCAAATCTTCACACACACTTTTTTCCCTTTGGAGAATAGTGGGGAAATGGTGGAAGGATTCCTGAACTGAGTATCATCCCATTGAACTGCATTATTGGACACCTGTGGCCAACAATCCTTGTGTTGGACCTGCACCCAGAACTTCTGGCCCAGAAGTAGGTACGCTACCACTGTGACGCAAAGCCTCTTATCTCCAGCTTGTTATGGTATGGGATTCAGCAGTGGTAATGTCAAGGCTAGGATGTTGGAGTGGTTTGTACCTGGTACTTGTGCAGCATGAATGTTACTTGCCACTTATTAGCTCAAGCTTGAAAGTTGACCAGATCATGCTGCATATGGACATGGACTGCTTCGTAATTTGAGGAATTGTATATGGAACTGACCATAGCACAAATCATCAGCAAACACCCCACCTCTGACCTTATGATGGAGGAAAGGCCGTTGATTAAGTAGCTGAAGATGATTGCACCTTTGATAGTACTTTGAGAAACTATTATGCAATGTCCTTTGGTTGAGATTAAAAGGGCTCCCACAATCACAACCATCTTCCTTTGTGCTAGGTATGACTCTAACTAATGAAGAACTTTCCCCTGATTTCCATTGATTTCAATTTTAGTATGGATTCTTAATGCCATGCTCAGTCAAATGCTGCTTTGATGTCGAGGGCGATCATTCTCACCTAACCTTGATAGCGGTGAAAACCAATGGCTACCTACCAATAACTTGTACGGATGTTACTTAAGAAATTTTACTTTAATGGTTGGATTCTTGCAGTCACTATGTGTGACATCTTGAGCCAAGCTGGGAATGTACCTCACTTTCTAGTGAATTGTTTTCTATGCTACTCCTGCCACTTGTACCTGTTGCTTCTTGCAGCTGCTCTGTTACTCATCATGTGCAGACCCCTCAAAGCCACTATCTAATTGAAACTGAATTCCAATGTCAGAGCTGAATCCTGGGAGGGATAGAGAACTTGATGGTACATCCTTGGGAGCTTTGTCCTCCCACGTGGTAGCTTCTTGCAAAGAAAGCTCCAGTTACTGTGAAAGACCTACAAGAAAGAGAAAAGGGGTCACTACTGTGTGAAATTGGATATTTTCAGGTGATAGTCTTCAGAATATAGTTTGAAATTGTGGTGCACCTTTTCTGAGGTGCTGGAAAGGTCAGAAATGCTCTTGTGTGCCATGAACCTTCCCTTCCTTAGATGTTAGCTCTGCCTGACTCACTGGCCCCAAGAGCATCCTATTTTCCTTCGATGAGGGCAATGATGTTCAGGACTCCTATCCAGGTCTAGACACTCACTTGAATATTAGGGTGGCACGGTAGGTCTGTGTGGAGTTCGTACGTTCTCCCCATGCCTGCGTGGGTTTCTTCTGGGTGCTCCGGTTTCCTTCCACAGTCCAAAGATGTGCAGGTTAGTTTGATTAGCCAAGGTAAATTGTCCTTTAGTGCCCCAAGATGTATAGGTTAAGAGAATTAGCGGGGTAAAAATGTGGCGTTACGGGGATAGGGCCTGGGTAAGATGCTCCTTCGGAGAGCTGGCACTGACTCGATGGGCTGAATGGCCTTCTTCAGCCCTGTAGGGATTCTATGAATATTCTGCATGATTTTTAATTGCAGAAGAGGAGCTATTGAAAAGGTAAATGGTCATGTTTGGGGCTTGCACACGTAGCAGATGTATTGAGAAGTGAAGAAGACACTAACTTAAATGAAAATCATAAAATTGCTACAGTGCAGAAGGAAGCCATTTGGCCCATCGAGCCTGCACCAACAACAATCCCACCCAGGGGCCATCCTCATAACCCCACGTGTCTACTAAGGAGCAATTTAGCATGGCCAATCAACCTAACCTGCATATCTTTGGACGACGGGAGCACCTGGAGGAAACCCATGCAGACACAGGAAGAATATGCAACTCCACACAGACAGTCACCCAAGGCTGGAATTGAATCTGAGTCCCTGGAACTGTAAGGCAACAGTGTTAACAGTTGTAGGAGGAGATGAATGCATGATTTGAAAAAGAAGTGGTGAGAGCAGCTGGTGATTGTGTAATGGTGATATGTGAGAAGAGAATGGTGTCACTATGTGAGGTGAAGAGAGAAAGAAAGATTTGCATTTATACAGCTCTTATCACAACCTCAGGATATCCTAAAATATTTTACAATATTCTACAAGTAAGTACCTTTAAAGTGTAATCATTGTTGTGATGTGGGAAAGGAAGAAGTGAATGTGCTTGTAAATGAGAAGTATTGACTAAGGGGTGGCAATTGTTGAAAATGTTGGGGAGTTGTTGAAGAGTATTGTGATGCACTGTCGTGGGGTGGGCAAACTAAGAGGTACACACATTCTTCTTGGTCTCAGGAGATTATGGAATCTTCCTATGCTGAACCCAGATCATGGATGCATTCTCAGTTAAAATTGGGGCTTTAATGTCCACTTACTTCATTCCAAGGATAAAGATTGTGGGTTGGGGAATTTCTTGAAAATTGATTGGTGCTTCTTCAATGCTGGCTCGTTAGGTTGCAATAAAATGCAATGTGTAAGGCATTCTCGGCAATAACAGAATTATTTAATAAAGCATTGAATCCTTGGACAATTGATGTTTGAAATGGTCTCTTTGGAAACTTCAAACCCAACATAGCTTGATTGTTCATTATTCACAAAATATATAAATTAAACCGGGTACTAGAAAACAGCCTGATGTGTAATTATTTGACTTGGTTTATACATATCCTTGCTAGTGAAATCGTTGATTTTAATTGAAAATGTTATTTGTTCTTTTTTTGAGAAAGCTAATGGTTAAGTTACCTCATTTGATTCCCTGCTTTCCAAGACTATGCTTTTTGGCGTATTTTATAAAGCTGTATTTTAGGTAAACAGCTTTTGCTGAAAATAATGTTCCTCATCGAAGGAAAACATTTGGTGAGTGACATTGGCGGTTAACACAGAAACATGGAAGTTGGTGTTCTGAGATGTGCCACTTCTCTGCAAGCTGTGTGTAAATAGCGTCTTGCCACCTAATTCTCCATACAAATGTATTGAATGATATGATGTTCCTGCACTGACATTGTGGAAACATTCTAAACTCACCGCAAAATGTTAGGGCTTATCCTTTCCAATCTAAGTATCCTTTTTACAGCCTGATGAGTCTTAATTACTACAAAAAACCTCTCTGGCACTGAAAGTTAACTTTAGCAAGTGTCAAGTCTTATTCCTTTAGCTTTCAATTGTTGTTGGTGATTCAAAGCAGAATGTAACTCATTTTTTCTTACTTTCTAATCTGTTATCTCTCTATCCTGTCTTTCTTTCCCCCTTTTTATTTCACCTTCTGTACCTGTTTTGACTCTGAATTCACTACGATAACTGACACTTCCTGGCTCAGTCTCTGCTGCTTCCTGAAGATTTTTCAATCTGATTTGTTAAGGAAATACTCAGTTGCTTGCCTTGTTCACATAGCTCCCAGATGCCCTGTCGATAGTACGTACCATGGATGTCCCGCTGACAGCAACTTCATGTGTATAAACCCTGTAGAAAGTATATGGACAACCACGAGTCTCACCAAAACAGCAAAATGTGATCCATTGAGTATTGTCGGTATCACATCACATAGAATACCAGCTATTGTATCGGTTTGAAAGAATTTCACTCAACATATCCATGCTACTTGAGTTCAATAAGAGGATTTCTGTGTCCGATAATAAGTACAAACATTAGTCAAACAAAATAAGAACAGCAAGATTAAAGCATTTTTGAAACATTAAGATTTGAAAAAAAAACTTGGAATAATTAACTTTGCAGTCCCAAATAGTTCAATTAGTGGGCAACAAGGTTGAATTGAAATTGAACTGGGTAAATAGAAATTATGTGGGGAAATACAATGCTTTAGAAATGAATACAATATGTATTATTTATTTCCAGATCTTATCTAAATGTTCTACTCCATTGCTTTACAATATGGAGCTACTTTGGTGGACATTGCACTTTTATAGCTTTTTTAAAAATCCATTTAAAACTCTCTTGTGTGGGATATAGAAAAAACTATCTTACAATTAATTTGCCTTCAAAATACTAGCTTAGAATTTGAACAATAATGATCAACGAAGAATACCATCTCTCAATTTGTTTAGGTTTTATGTATTGTCATTGATTGTAAAGATAACTAATATATTTTGACATATAACAGTATATTTTTGTGAAATATGAAGACTTTGAGCTTTAAAAACAAAATTTAGTACCAATATACTATGCAGTTTCCATAACAATTAACCTTAGTTAATATATGCAAAATGTGGCTAAGTAGCACTAATTATGATTTTCACTTTAACATGCATGTACAATGTCTAATTTTTATAAAATTTGACTGGTGGGGAAATTTATTTGCCACATTGACCCTGTGGCATAAGGTAATAACCCATTTTAATTGACATGTGCATATTAATTAGAATTTATACAAAGATTTTTTTCCAGCTTTATCATTCTCTGGAAATGTTCAGTGCTGTTAAGGTGATGAATCACTTTAGCTTTAATGGTTCATTGTCTGTATTTTTAACCAACCACTGTTATAATTACTGTACTGATACTGTAAGTTAATACAACTCATTAGCACAAAATGTTTGAGTTGATAATCCATTACTGATTCTGAAGATATTAAACTGTATGTCCTGTTAAAAGTAGCAAGATGAATGCATTGCTATATTTGGACCCTATAACTATTGTCCAATACTATGTGATATTATTAAAGTTTTCAGTATTAGTGTCACTGTAAGGTACATCGGTTAAAGATCTTGTTAAATGATAAGTACTCAAGATCAGAGGCTACAAAACTAAGATTTTGTTGTCTATTGCAAATTCCAGTGGCATGTTTTGTTAATCTCATCACAATCTGGTGGGAATGTTTTCAGGGATTAGTGGTTTGGGAAGTGAAGGCTCTTGTGCAAGTTGCTGTCTTTATTTTTTTAGTTCATTTTAAAACTTTAATTTTTTCCCCTGTTGTGTTCCTTTAATTCACAAAACCTGACCTCGACACATGGTCCTAAAATGCTCCCCACAACACGGAGTGAAGGGGGATGTGTTACTGATCTCACTGTGGATTGACCATATCCATGTTTCAAGATGGCGCTGGAGTGTCGCGACTCTTTGGGCAATGTATGGTATGATTTGTATGGATAGCACGCACTGTATCTCGGTACATGTGACAATAATAAATCAAATCAAATCTTGATTTCAGATTTAAATTCAGGGATTTGCTGTTGATTATCACAATCATTTTCAGAATTGGAGAGTTTTCCTCCGTTTGTATTTTTGGTTGATATAAAAATGGATGCACTTATTTTATGACCTATATAGATCATATTATGCAAATGTCACAAATATTGCATCAAACATGATGCTAACCTTTTAAAAATAAGGAACTTTGTTAACACAATATGATGAGAAGATATACCCATTAATATCTGCTAAACAGTGGCAACTTAAGCTTGAAGATGAAAAGTAGAATTTTGGAAGATATGAAATCAAGAAGCCAGAGGAAATATGTATGGGTAGCAAATCCTACAATCCCATTGTTCCTGGTCCCATGATAGAGTAGACAGGAAGAAGCTTTTCCCCTTGGTGGATGGATCAGTGATCAGGGAGCATAGATTTAAGGTGAGGAGCAGGAGATTTAGAGGGCATGTAAGGAAAAATGTTTTCACCCAGGCAGAAGTCTGGAACTCACTGTCTGAAAGGTTGATGGAGACAGAGACCTTCATAACATTTAAGAAGCATTTAGGTGTTCACTTGTGATACCAGATGCTGGAAAATGACATTAAAATAGGTGGTCAGGTGCAGACACAATGGGCCGAAGAGCCTTTTCTCTGATGTAGACCACTATGACTCTAAGAGCAGCAACTGGGAGTGCTGAGAAGAGGACTTAGCAAAGGTGTATCCAAGAAGCCTTATACTAGCGGTGGGCAACTTGCGGCCCGGGGACCACAGGCAGCTCATCAGGGCTCCGTGTGCAGTCCGCAAGACATTTTGTTTACAATTGTCCATGCACAGAGTTGCCACATTCCGCTGCTTTCCATCCGCGTAGCTTTTTTCCTACCAGTATAACTGAAGTGACATGTACGTAAAGCAAGGGCATTTGAAGTGTGTTGATTGCACACAACATTGATTGTGAGAGCCATGCGCTCCCTTTGTATTCAATCAAGTGTTAATATTTTGTTTTTACCACTTGAGGTTGACGACAGTTCTACTAATATATGAAAGATGAAACATTTTCTATAACTTGTTGTGAAATATTCAGTGCATATTAAATGTATTCAATCTTATTCAAGGGTCATAGTTAGTGAACATGCCCAATTTCAATCTAGCAATCCACTGAGATGAAGGAGGGCTATTCATGTGCCCCATTCACCAGCCTGGATTGCCTATCACTGTCTTATATCATACAAATGTGCAGGAACAGAACATCTTGACTCCAGTTATCTGAGGAGCAGTGTGTTTGGAGGCTACACTTCATCAGAGAGGCTGAAATGGAACTATGTCACATAGGAACAACTGCAGCCCATCACCAGATCCTGCACTTCATTGCTTGTAGCTCTGAAGGTTACTATGGCCTTGAATTTCTACACCTCAGGGTTCTTCCAGACTGCAACAGATTACATTTGCAACATAGTCAATTTGCATTACATTGCTGCATCAAGCAAGTAACAGATGTACTTCTCGCAAAGCACCATTGAATCATCACTTTTGAGGCAGCAGGCAATACCACCGACCTCTGAGGATTCACCAGGCTAGCAGATTTCCCACAAAGTATTGTGCACTCCATACCAACAATTTGGAAGTATACATAAACAAGAATAACTTCACACTGTTTCTCTGATAGTGTGTGAAGCAGCATATCATGCAGACCTATGCCTGTTTTCTCTGTAGTTTCCATGATTCTTTTACTCTCCGTCCTCTATCCTTCATCTCTTCCACCCAGATCATCGGGTGTGAGGCTGACTTCTTAAGGGAAAGTGTATAACATAGGTCAGGAATTCAAATGCAGATGTAAAGAAATACTGTATCAGATCTCAGTGGTTGAGAAAACGTTTGACTTATTAAAAGTAGAGGTTCTGCTGCATGGGTAGGTTTTGAGGCATCCTGCAATATAGCCTTCAATGTTTTAGCAATGTAAGAACATGAATAGGCCATTTATCTCCTCAAATTTGTTCTGCCATTCTGTGAGATCATTTCTGATCTGTGACCTATCTCCGTATACCTATCTTTGCCCCATATCTATCCCCAGATTCATTATTGCATTCTACATGTTTTGTAACTTTGTCCTCCAAGGGAGGTAGCCCTTAGAGCTGTCTGGGAAGAAAGAAGTCAAGTTGCAGGAGCAAAAAGATCAGCACAATGTCCATAAAAAGCAAGTGGCACCTATCCTGCCAGCTGTCAGAGCTTTATGGCAGAAAACCCAAAGCTACAGTAGCATCAGTCTAAGCTTCTATCACAGGTGTGAGAGCTGTCACCAAAGGCTCCATTACAGATGATCCCACTGGAGTAGAGGTAATCACAAGCCCAATATGAGTGCATTATTTCCCAGTCTTTCTTGCTGATCCCACATAGGTTAAAGATGGACGCTTCTGTAGTGTCTGGCATTGTGCACAGGCTTTGCTGGCAAACAGTCCAGTACACTGAGAAATTGATGATGTATGGGATCAGTCTTTTGTAGGTAGGGACTTTAAAATCAACATGTCTGTGCTTTACAGAAAATCTAGGAGGTGGACATGCCTGGGCAATCAAAACAGAAAATACTGGAAATACTCAACAGGTCTAGAAGCATCAGTGGAGCGAGAAATAAAGTTAAACAAAGACCTTTTGATGACCTGAGAGATTAACTTTTTCTCACTCCACAGGTGCTGCCAGACCTGTTGCCTATTTCCAGTGTTTTCTGTTATCTCAGAATTTGACATTCATAGTTTGCCCTCTAGCAAACTGTTTCCTGCATCTTTCTGTCCTGGCTTCCTTGTGCTCTCTTGTGCACAGTGAATCTCCGGTGTAAACTCTATTACACTGGTATGTATGAGAGTAAAACTAAAATAATGGCTATGTCTTCATCTGGTTGTATCTGAGGTCATTACTTGGGATTGACTTGGCAAAAAGGAAGAGAGTATTGAGCGTTAGCGGTTAATGGAAAAGATTAGCTGAGGCAGATGAATGACAACTCTAAGAACATCATGTTGGCATGCAATGTGTGTGAGGAAGAAAGTTCAGTGAGAAGAAATGGCGCATGAGATGACCAAAAACCCTGTAGAGCAAATCTTCCGGCATCATCAGTTGTGATGTGCATGCCACACTCCCTGCTCATGAGTTCCAGTAAAGCTGCTTCTTCCAGTGGACACAGGACCTGTATTGATGGTGGCCCTCTTTTATTCTTGTCTGCTCTCTGCTTATCTTTCACAAGAGAAGGGTGAATATTAATCTGTGGCTTTCTGAAATGTTGTAAGCAAATGTTCTCTCAAAACTGCACGGCTGCATGACAATCTGGAATGTGCCGCACAGTTGCACAAGCACCATTCCCTTTAAGATATACATATGTGTGGTTGCATGTCAGTCTTAAAGGGATTGTGCACTGCAGCAAGCCAGCCGCGCACAACAAACAGAAGTTAGAGCTAACATTGGTTGGAAGATGTATGTGCGAGGGTAGAATAGTGTGCATGATGCGTGAAAGATGCCTTGGTCTGGGGAAGTGTGGAAAGTAATTGCGAGGACAGTAGCAGGTGCACAGCCTGCAGTGGAAGCTGAAGGAGGTTCAGTGAAGTGTGATGCTGTGGTTGTGCCTGGTTTTAGCACAAACAGAATTTCTCCCCTAATATTTGTCTCTTCCTTCTGCCTTTCCTTACTTCTCCTTTCTTTCATCCGGCATATCTAGAACCTTACAATACAGACATTCAGCCATCAAGGTATAAAGACAGTAGCCAATGAATGGAACTAAAACTGCATTTTATATTTTGCAAATACTTTTGATATATCGATGGCAAATGAGTTGCAACATATTTAATTATAGTACAGTGTTTGTTTTTGCTCACAACCCACATATAGTTTCACAAGACAGACCTTGAGGCAGTTCATAAAAAAACCGGTTATATTATTCCCTGATCCCTATTTTGCATTTAGTTTTATGATGTTTTTCTGTTTAATTTATGAAATAAAATAATTTGAATATGAAGACAATTTATATGCAGATGTTTAAAACACCTGTTCAGGAAAGATGTATGTGGTGAATTTTAGGTTTCTGCAGGCAGTTGCATTGTGAATTTTTCAGACTGAATATATTCCAGCTGCATAAAGTATATTTAATAACATGAATGCTTTTCTAAAATGGTGAAACCCAGTGATCAGTGAAGTCTGTCACACACTGAATACAGAAAAAAATTATTTTGCATCAAAATCAGATATGGTTGTCTGACTGATGGACATTTTCCCCATGACCTCAGTCTATCTGCATGTGACCTGCACTGTCAAAAGGAGCAGGCTTTTTATTGGTGCATTAATTTTATATTTCCCAGTTTTATTCGCTGTTAGAAAAGAATATGATTTCAACTGCATGAATTTCTAATGCATGTCTCTAAACATTGCTCAAATAGCAGTACAAAATGTACAGTATTGTCACTAGTAATGGACTTATAGTACCCTGCTAGTATTTAGTTAGGTTTTATGTAAAAATTTACCATGTTCAAAGCATTTTTTTGTTTTTTTTATTGGGAATTTATTTTGATCCATGCCTATTATAACTGGAAACATTCATTTCAATGAAAAATAGCAAATCTACTCTAGCTTGCGGTATTACTTTCCTTATATCCAGTTTAGTCCTCTCTGTTTTATATCCCTCATGAAAACTATGTTATCCTTAATATTCATGCTGAAGTCACTTTCCTTCCTAGATGTTTCTGGGGCTTGTGTTGTTTACCACTACCCTGCCATACAAACATTCATTACTAAAATTTGACAACAGCTTCTGCAGATATGGTAATTTTTGAGATAACATGTGCAGCAACTATGAATTGTTTATATCCTATGCAAATATATTTACGCTGAAAGCCATGATGAAAAAGGTACTCCAACATCAAATCTTCATTGGTGGATGCACCACGCAGCACATTGTACACAATGTTTCCCCTAATTTCTCTTCGCTGTGCATAAATTGTTGTTTCACTGCTCAGTTCCTTTAAGATTTTAGTGAGGCCACGCACCTTAAAGGGAACATTTGTTGGGTGCAGCAAGTTTGTTCCCCACGTAGTATTTTCTGAAATGCTGTGCACCCTTTCAGTTTAGAGGGAAATTTGGTACAGTGTTGTGAATTGAGAAAACACAATCGTTTAACAAATATCTTGTAGATCTTAGATGTGCAAGAGTGGTCACTATTAATTTTACTGGAGACTTAAATTGTAAAAGTTAATACATCTTACAACTGAAATTCTACACTGATTATTGGTTACATAAAAAGGACTGACAATACTTACTTTTTATGCAGCATTAAATTTCTGTACGGCAGTCTTTAGTGATGGGTGTCTCAATGTGCAATGTTCATGCTTACTGATGTGTTGTACAAATTTTGAATGCATTTAGATTCCCTTACACCCCAAGTTTATGCTTTAATTCAAAAGAAATTGACTTCTACGGTTATAGGTTATTGAATGTCATTGATATTAAGCCAAATCAAACTAAATTGTTCATCATGCAACAAGATTACAAATCACAAGTTCCATGTCCATTATAATAACAAATTAAATTAACAGTAGCGGCATGCATAATACAAATATTTTGCAAGTTTTCTGCACGCAACTACTTTATATTTCAATGTCTCTAATTCTGTATTATGCACTGTTGGTGTTAATCATGTTTTTTATGGAGTCTCCATTTTTAAATGACTCACCTCATAACTTGTTTACGTTCCTGATTTGCCAGAATTGAATAGTCAGCAATGATATGTAGTTTCTGTGACAATGAAGTAATTTTGTAGATAGATAATTCCTCAGTACACACAACCGAACAATAGTTTTAATGGAAAGACATTCAAAGGACAGTTCATTATATTTATGATTAGGAACTGTGTTTTAGTAATCAACCGTGATGTTGCTATAGAATGTTTAAAAGAAAATCTGGGAATGAAGTAACTTCCTGCATAAGTAAGCACTGCAAGGAAAGTGGAAAGAAGTCGTAGTAGTTCAACATGACAGTTAATGCTAAAAATTGGATCATCAACTGCAAGAAACAGCACACAATCACTGGACAGGGACAAAGCACAGTCAATTTGGCCCAGCTGGTTGAATGCGCGGATGTCTTAATAGGGCAGTAGTTATTCAGTGGAACCCTTCCTTGTACAGATATAGCCAGACTGGTCTGTAAAGAACACATTCATTCCTCCTCCTTTCCTCCCTTTGGTGGCACTTGCACAAAATAACATCATCTGTTTAAAAGCAGTGTGAACAGCTTTTTCATCATGGCTCAAAGTTAATTTGCAACTTGTCGTCTTGTGATTGTGTTAGTGATAAGAATTACTTCTTAAATATTCCTTTGTTGTCATTGTACAGAACATAAACACTCCTATTTCACTTGTTTTTCAGTGCATGAGTGCACTCATTATTCAAAGTCAGGAAAGTAACTGATCCACTTAGGCATATGGCACTTTGCATTTTCCTATAGTATTAACATTTTGCTTATTTGATAGAAAGGCAATGCTGAAACTGCTCTTGAAGGTAATACATAATGAACCAAATGGTGCAGCACCACCAACAATAAATGTTTTGATTATACCTGATTTATTGTACAATGTTATTCAAATTATTATAGAAGTGCAGATTGTACCACTGCTAGCTCCTTGCCGCTTATTAGAAATTTCTGTTGAAATACAATGAAATCTTGATAAGTCAAATTTAAGTGACACAAAATTCCACTTGTGTCAAAGTCATCAGCCATTCCCAACAGCAGAATAGCAAAAGCTATAGAACAATGCCTGTGATTAGTCGAAATTCTGCAGTGGTTGATTAATTAAACTGGACATCTGTTTGGTGCCGACAAGAAAAATAATGCCAAAATTCTTCACAAAAGAGGTGCCTCATCAGCGCAAACAAGTCAACTCTTACACCGAGTTGGGTTATTCATGTGACTTCACTGACCAATTATAGTGGATAATTAGACCAAAGCACATTCAAATATGAAATATTGGATAAGCCAGCATTTCATATTGGGACTTCCCTGTGAAGTAACTTGCAAAGCGTGCATATATGATGAGACCCATGCGAAAGTTAAATGTCCACCAGCTCGCTCGCATGTTTCACAGGCCAACACCACAAAGGCCCTAAAAATACACTGGGACTTCGCACTGCAGTGCAAAAACACCAGAAACATATGTGACTGCATTGACAATGTGGCGGATTGTATCACGCACATTTGAAAGCAGCACGCTAAGCAGAAAATGATTATGGGCTTCTTCCAGTGCTAAATCCTGGCCCTTTTCAAGGCCAGAACAAAGTACCATGTAAGATTCGTGGCTAACATGAAACTCTGCTTAACCTGAATTTCAAGGTGATTCCCATGGGATTTGACTCATCAAATGTATTAGTCAAATAGGAGACAAAGATTTTATAGAGAATTTGTCCCAAGAATAAAAAGATGTTGTTGGAATCGACCAACTTCATCCAGCACGAGTATACTAAACATTATGGGTATTCTCTGTGCATTTGGTGTAACAAAACCATTTTGGTGGTGAACTTCTATGGAGTTGTCACATTTGTCCACTGTAACTTTGACAGAATAACCAAAAAAATCACGTAAAAAAGAAAATAAGCACAGTTTATATTGTACTTTGTAAATTCCATGGCCTTTCCGTTAAGATTAGAGTAGATGTACCAGGAAACCTCTCAGGAATTCATCCCTTTAATTTACGTGTTATGATAGCTACATCTAGCTCGCAGAGAGAATATTATCCCCTATCCCTATAAGTGGATCATAAATTTGAAATCAGCCATATTTGTATTGAATTGCAAGTAAATAAACATGAATTTTGGCAGCTGTTTGGTTTGTTGAGATTAAAATAGTAAAATACTGCTAATTATTGCACAAAAATTAGGAAATCATAGAAATGTCAGTAGTTTTACAATCTAGTCTGGTACCATTCTTTTTAAATTCTTAGGGTCACATTGTTTGAGTCTATGGGTGTAAAGGTTGTGTCTCCAATGATACCTTTCCCTCCAACTGTTTTATATTGTTACAATTTATAGAAACCAGACCAAAGAGGAGCACCCGACATTAAGGATGGAATCTTTTGCATTTTTAAAAAATAACAAGGCTCAGGACCATTTCCAGGCCGCAACATTGAACAAGCTGTTAGAAGCTCTCACGCTGGAAATTTTCCCAGAGGTGGCCAATTAAGTGGTCCCCTCTATGTCTACTGTCCAATTAAAGATGGTGGATGGGTTCCTGCAGCCTCATCAAGAGGCCTGTAGCTTTGGAATGATGGCAGCCCCACCGCTGGAGGGGGGGACCTTCTGGATGACGAGATATTCAATGTAATAATACCTCTGAAGAGGTATTTCATGTAATAAAATAAATGGTGGCCACAGCTGCCAGGCTATCTCTGTGGAAGGGCTCCTTTGAAAAGTAAACCCCTCCACAGGATGGCCAGTTGCAGCAGCTGTGGTCACTATAGGTCCATGAGCCACAAGCAAGCTGTCTCCAGGCACTACTGGATTTGGCCATCAGTGGAGGATCTGTCTGCCACCAGAAAGATCCCATCTGTGTCCCTAATCAGCCTACAGATGGGCAGAACCTGGCAGACAGTCTGTTGGTGATGACTAGCATCCAGAAACATTACCGAGAAGCGACCATTACCGAGAAGCGACTCCTCCAGTTCCAACCATTATTTTGTAAATTGAGTTTGTGTCTTTATATGCCCTGTTTGTGAACTGAAATCCCACTCACCTGATGAAGGGGCAGGGCTCCGAAAGCTAGTGGCTTGTGCTACCAAATAAACCTGTTGGACTTTAACCTGGCGTGGTGAGACTTCTTACTGTGAATACTCAGAACAGGTCTGCTAGAGGAAGCAATGGGTTCAGTGGGAAGCAGGCGGCACAAACTCATTTCTAGCTTTCCTCGCAAAACATCTTAAATAAGGAATTAACTAAGACTAACCTTAGGGCATGGAACTTGGTATCAAAAATTGAGTTTCCTACGTAAATGTTTACAGCATGTGTATCTTCTTCTTACTGATGCGCGATTGATCCACACGGGAGACAAGGTCGTACCCGGGAATAAAGGCTTTTATTCACAACAAGAATAGAGCACACTGCTTAACAATACTATCCCAGACTAAGGGCTACTAGGAAGTAGCAGTGACCTTTATACTCCTGTAAGAAGGCGGAGCCAAACGGAGTGTACCACAGAACAATGCTAACAGGTGGAACACCCTAACCCCAACAGCAACAAGAGTAACATATGTACAAGTACCCATAGTGGTAACCATCTATGGTTCACCACATTCGCCCCTCCTTTAAAAACAAAGGCCGGTGGGGTAAGGAGACAATACGAACAGTCCCTATGTTCACAAGTTCAGCCATATCGGAGGCCCGCACCGTCTCTGCGACCTCCGCAGTACTGGCTCCAGTGACCGTGGTGACGACCCTCTCTCCGAGGTGATGTCCAGTGACTCCTCCAGTTCCTCACACACCTGTGGACCCCGAGGTGGCGACAATCTCCGGGACTCAGGAAAGCTGTACACGGGAGTAAGAGGATTAAGTTGAGGTCCCGATGCTGCCCGCACCGAGTCAGGAGGGGAGAGAATGGGCAAAGGAATCCTAACCAGGGGTGCGGGAGTGACGGGGGTTTCCAGGTCCCCTGCAGGCGCCAGATCTCTGATAGAGACCGTGTCCTCTCGCCCGTCAGGATATGCCACATAGGCATATTGAGGGTTGGCGTGGAGGAGGTGGACCTGTTCAACCAAAGGGTCGGACTTGCGGGCCCTAACATGCCGCCGCAGGAGGACAGGTCCTGAGTACGTCAACCAAGACGGCAGTGAGGTCCCAGAGGAAGACTTCCTAGGGAAGGTAAACATCCGCTCATGTGGGGTAGCGTTGGTTGCCGTACACAGGAGGGACCGGATTGAATGGAGCGCATCAGAAAGTACCTCTTGCCAACGGGAGACTGGAAGACCCCTAGACCTCAACGCCAGTAAAACAGCCTTCCAGACAGTAGCGTTTTCTCTCTCGACCTGTCCGTTACCCCTGGGGTTGTAACTCGTAGTCCTACTCGAGGTAATTCCCTTAGAGAGCAGGTATTGCCGCAAGTCGTCGCTCATAAACGACGAACCCCTATCACTGTGGATATAACTGGGGTAACCGAACAGGGTAAAGAGACCCCGCAAGGCTTTGATGACCGTGGAAGAGGACATGTCAGAACAGGGAATGGCAAAAGGGAATCGGGAGTATTCGTCAACCACGTTGAGGAAATACACGTTCCGATCTGTCGCAGGAAGGGGCCCCTTGAAGTCGACACTCAGTCGTTCAAAAGGGCGAATGGCCTTAATGAGGTGTGCCCTGTCAGGCCGGTAGAAGTGCGGCTTGCACTCTGCACAAACCTGGCAGCTTCGAGTTATCGACCTGACATCCTCTATGGAATAGGGCAGATTCCGAGCCTTTACAAAATGGAAAAACCGAGTGATCCCCGGATGGCAGAGATCATTGTGGAGGGCCTGTAACTGGTCCTCCTGCACACTGGCACATGTTCCACGCGACAGGGCGTCTGAGGGCTCATTGAGCTTCCCCGGACGGTACATGATATCATAGTTGTAGGTGGAGAGTTCGATTCTCCACCTCAAGATTTTATCATTCTTAATTTTTCCCTTTAACGTGTTGTTGAACATAAAGGCCACGGACCTCTGGTCCGTGAGCAGGGTAAACCGTTTACCAGCCAAATAATGGCGCCAATGCCGTACGGTCTCCACAATGGCCTGAGCCTCTTTTTCCACAGAGGAGTGCCGAATTTCAGGGCCTTGGAGGGTGCGGGAGAAAAAGGCGACGGGCCTGCCCGCCTGGTTAAGTGTGGCGGCCAGGGCGAAATCAGATGCATCACTCTCCACCTGAAAGGGGATGGACTCATCGACAGCGTGCATCGTGGCTTTCGTGATGTCGGCTTTTATCCCTTCAAAGACTAAGCGAGCCTCTGTTGTCAGGGGAAAAGAGGTAGATTTTATGAGCTGACGGGCTTTGTCCGCGTAATTGGGGTCCCACTGTGCATAGTACGAGAAGAAGCCTAAGCATCTTCTCAGTGCATTGATGCTAGTGGGTAGGGGAAGTTCAAGGAGGGGGCGCATACGGTCTGGATCGGGGCCGATGACCCCGTTTTCCACCACGTATCCGAGGATTGCTAGACGGTGCTTGCTGAATACGCACTTCTCCTTGTTATAGGTCAGGTTCAGGAGAGTCGCTGTGCGTAAAAACTTCTGGAGGTTGGCGTCGTGGTCCTGCTGGTCATGGGCGCAGATAGTGACATTGTCCAGGTATGGGAAGGTAGCCCGTAGCCCTTTCTGGTCCACCATTCTGTCCATCTCACACTGGAAGACCAAAACCCCATTGGTGACGCTGAAAGGGACTCTCAAAAAGTGGTAGAGACGGCCATCCGCCTCAAAGGCCGTGTATTTGCGGTCCTCTGGGCGAATGGAGAGCTGGTGGTAGGCTGACTTCACGTCGATGGTGGAGAACACCCGGTACTGTGCAATCTGGTTGACCATGTCAGATAAGCGTGGGAGAGGGTACGCGTCCAGCTGCGTGTACCTATTAATGGTCTGACTATAGTCTATGACCATCCGGGACTTGTCTCCAGTCTTGACCACCACGACTTGTGCTCTCCATGGGCTAGTGCTAGGTTGAATGACCCCTTCCCTGAGGAGCCGCTGAACCTCAGATCGAATAAAGATCCGATCCTCAGCGCTGTAACGCCTGCTCTTAGTCGCGATGGGCTTGCAGCCTGGCACGAGATTTTCGAATAGGGAAGGCGGGGTAATTTTGAGTGTCGAGAGACTGCATGTGGAGCGCGTTGGACAATTTGGAGGCTGCTGTGCTCCCACTGAAAGTGGAGGGAGTGGCCCATCGTACCGCAGGGTCACACACTTCAGGTGGACCACAAAGTCGAGTCCCAGGAGTACCGGAGCGCAAAAGTGCGGTAACACGAGGAGCCTGAAGTTCTCATAAACTGTGCCCTGCACCGTTAAGGTTACCACACAGCTCCCAAGAACGACTACAGATCGGGACCTCGCGCCATGGAGATTGTCTGCCTGACAGTTTGCACACGGAGAGCGCACCGTTTCACTGTATCCGGATGGATAAAGCTCTCCGTGCTCCCGCTGTCAAACAGGCAATGTGCCAGACGCCCGTTTACCTCAATGTCCATCATGGACTTGTCGAGTCTATGAGGCTTGGCCTGGTCCAGGATGATTGACGCCACTGTTGGATCCCGAGTGTAACTGCAGGCAGCTGAGATAGCCGACGACGAGGACCCCTGCTGGTCTTCTGCGGCCGGTGTTGACCAAAATGGCTGCGCCCACGAATCGCACGTGGTCGATGATGTTGAAAACGGCGGCACGCGCAGGTCGCACGTGGCTTGCGTCGTCATCATAGGAAATGGCGGCGCCCGTGGATCGCACGTGGCTGAAGACATCGACGAAGCTGAAGACGAGGAGACGGATCCTGGGGAGTCACACGCAGCACTGCTTGGCTTCGAAGGGGGCTTTGCTCGGCACACTTTTGCATAGTGCCCTTTCTTTCCACAGGCGGAGCAAAACACCGTCCTGGCCGGACATCTCTGACGAGGGTGCTTCGCCAATCCGCAGAAATAGCACCGTGGACCTCCAGGAGCTGCCGCAGCCGTCAGGTCTGAAGTTGAGAGCATTATCGCGCAGTTCTGAGGAGCCGCCGAGTACAGTTGAGGCGGTGGCTGTGCTTGCCACGCTGTTCCCACGTGGTCGGTGGGGTAGGTTTCGAGACTTCTGGAGGCCGTTTCCATTGCATCGGCCAATTCTACCGTTTTAGCCAGGTCCAAGTTACCCTGCTCTAGCAGCCGCAGGCGAATATAGGATGAGCCGATTCCCGCCACGAACGTGTCTCGGATAAGATCATTGGCGTATTGAGTAGCCGACACCTCCTTGCAGTTATAGGCTCTGGCTAGCTGTTGAGGTTCGCGCAGGTACTGTCCCGTAGTTTCGCCGGGCGGCCGCCGTCGAGTGGCTAATAGGTGACGAGCATGAATTTCGTTCGGCTGTTTATGGTACAGCTTCTTGAGTAATTCGATGGCCTCTTTGTAATTTTGGGAATCACGGATTGTTGCATACACAGTGTCGCTCACCCTGGCGTGGAGGACCCGCAATCTGTCGGCGTCGGACTGGACTGCTGTCGAGGGCTAAACTTTCCCTGGATAAAGTGGTTGAATCAACCAGCTGAACACTGAAGAAAGCACTTCTGAACTGCAAGGCGTTCAGGGTGAGGTGAACAAAATTTTATCGGGAAAGGGCAGTCGCTTGGAATATCAGTAGTGAGGGCCCGGCAGAGCCTGAGAGAAGGAAGAGAAATTGTCAGCCAAAATCATTTGACAAGTGTTATCATTGTGAGGGAGACCAGCCCCAAGTCAGATGCAGGTGTAAAGAGTTCATTTATTTCAGATGCAATTGGAAGTTTCCAGAAAAAAACAAGGTCTCCAGTGAACAAGATTGAGGAAGATTTGGAAGAGAAGTCCAAAGTTTATAAGCTCAACATGGTAAAGTTTAATAAGACCCCCCCCCCCCCCCCCCCCCACCTCGCCCCCCCCCCCACCCAAGTCAAAATTTATCTTATGGTTAACTGGCATCCATTAACTATGGAAGTCTATACAGGCACTTTGGCCATGGTAATAGGTGAACAAATCTATAAGCATTTGCAGGGAGGTCTGCAACCTCTGAGGATCAGCAATACCTCGGCAAAGTTGGCAATCTATATGGGGGAGGCACTGAATATATCCAGCACTGGTGTCTTACCAGCACCAATCTGCTCAGCTACTCCTGAAGGTAGTGAAAGGACAAAAGCCTCGCCTTATGGGATGAGAATTAAATTGACTGGAAATATTTAACTCTACAGATGGAGTTTTTCCAAGAGCTGTTCTGTACATATCAAGAAGCTTTTCAGAGAGAGCTGGAGTGTATACAAGGAGTAAAGGCTAAAATTTATGTGAACCCTGGATCAACACCAAAATGTTTTAGAGCCCGGTCTGTTCCTTATGCTCGACACCAAAATGTTGAGGTGGAGTTGAAGAGATTGGAAGACCTATGTTTATTTAAAACGGTACAGTTCTCAGAGTGGGTTGCGCCAGTAAACCCATGTTAAAACCAGACCGAATAGTGAGGATTTGTGGCGATTACAAGCTAACTGTAAATGGAGTCATTCAAAATGATAGATATCCTGTCCCTAAGATAGAAGACCTTTATGCTAAACTGGCAGGAGGCCTTAAGTATACAAAATTGGACTTAGATCATGCTTACCAACAACTTGAGCTGGAAAAGTAAGGAAATGTTGCTGAAACTATACGAGGCATTGGTGAGACTGCACCTGGAATACTGTGTACAGTTTTGGCCCCCTTATTTGTGGAAGGATGTAGTGGCATTAGAGGCAGTTCAGAGGAGGTTTATTAGATTGATTTTCGAGGTGAGGGGTTTGTCTTATGAAGCGAGATTGAGCAGTTTAGGCATATACTTGCTAGTGTTTAGAAGAATGAGAGGTAATTGAGGTATAAAAGATGCTAAAAGGTATTGACAAAGTGGACAGAGAGCAGATGCTTCCTCTCATGGGGCAATCTCAAACAAGAAGTCATAGTTTTAGGATAAAGGGGTGGCAGATTTAAAACAGAGATGAGGAGAAAGTACTTCTCCCAATCTGTGGAATTCATTACCCAGTGTGCTGTGGATGCCGGAACATTGAGTAAATTTAAGAAGATAGACAGATTGTTAATTAGCAATGGGCTAAAGGGTTATGGAGAATGGGAGGCATAGTGGAGTTGAGGGCGAGATGTGATCAGCCACGATCATATTGAATGGCAGAGCAGGCTCGAGAGGCTAAATTGCCTCCTCCTGCTGCTAGCTATTATGTTCTTATGTGAGAAAACTCAAGGAAATATTTCACCATGAATACACACACGTGCTTATTCCAATATACGAAGTTACCCTTTGGTATTTCACCTGCATGTGCTATCAGAGTATCATGGAAAGTCTTCTGCAAGGGATCCTGAGTGGTCATTTATCTAGACGATGTCTTAATAACGGGGCATCACCTGAGGAGCATAGGGCCAATTTGGAGGCATTCCTCAAAAGATTTGCAGAATCTGGTATCCACTTGAAAAGAGAAATACGTACTTTTCAGGCCAATGAGGTCACGTATTTAGGATTCAGACTTGATGCAAAAGGCTTGCATTCACTAGAAGGAAAGGTAAAGGAATAAAAGAGGTGCCTGCACCGAAGAATGTAACAGAGTTGAAGTCCTCCTTAGCAATGGTCATTATTATGGCCGTTTTTTACCCAGCTTTTCTACCATTTTGGCACCCTGACATCAACTTCTAAAAAAACAACAGTGATGGCAATGGGAAGATTCTCAGAGGAAAGCCTTTGACCAAGTAAAACAGGCCCTACAATCATCAACCTTGTCCATTTCGACCAGGCAAGTAGATCACAGTGATATGTGATGCATAACCTTAAGTTAAGAATCAACCACATTGCTGTGGGTCTAGAGTCACATGTAGGCCAGACCAGGTAAGGGCAGCAGATTTCCTTCCCTAAAGGACATTAGTGAATTAGCTGAGTTTTTACAATAATCGACAATGGTTTCATGGTCATCATTACTGAAACTAGCGTTTCCATTCCAGATTTTATTAATTAAATTTAAATTCCACCAGCTACCATGATGGGATTTGAACCTGTGTCCCCAGAACATTAGCCTGGGCCTCTAGATTACTATTCCAGTGATGTTACCACTATGCTGTATTGAATGGGCAGGAATCCCCTATTTGAATGGGCAGGAACATGACAGATGGAATATAATTTGGAAAAATGTGAAGTTATTCACTTTGGTAGGAAAAACAGAAATGAAGAGCATTTCTTAAAAGCTGAGAGATTGGAAGTGTTGATGTCCAAAGGGTGACCGTGTTTATAAATTACTTAAAGTTAACATGCCAGTGCACCAAGAAATTCGGAAGACAAATGATGTGTTGGCCTTTATTTCAAAAGGATTTAAGTACGGGAGAAAAGAAGTCTTGCTTCCTCGGTTTTGGTCTCCTTATCCAAGGAAGAATATATTGGTCACAGAGGGAATGCAATGAAGGTTCACCAGATTGATCCCTGGGATGGCTTGAATGTCCTATGTGGTGAGATTAAGGAAGCTGAGCCTGTATTCTTTAGAATTCAGGAGAATGAGAGGTGATCTCATTGAAGAATACAAAGTTCTTACAGGTTACATATAGGAAGGATGTTTCCCTGTCTAGAACCAGGGGACACAGTCTTAGAATAGTAGATATGCCGTGTGAGACTGAGATATGTGTACGGAGGCTCAGTCATTTAGTCTATTCAAGACCGAGATCAAGAGATTTCTAGGTATTAAAGATATCAAGGGATATGGGGAATTGTGGGAAAATAGATGTAGGAGATCACCCATGAACCTGTTGAATGCTGGAACAAACCTGAAGGACTGAATGGCCTACTCCTGTTCCTATTTCCTATGTTCCTATAAATGACGTAGTACCATACATTCAAAGAGACTCCAAGACAGGACCAGTCCAGGAAGCAGCTAACCTAAAATCCTTCCAGCATATTTTGGTGATTGTCGAGCGGCATATTTTTGGCTCGTGAGACCAAACAAACTGTTCCTTTTGCTCTACGTCACTGTTAGAAGGGTGCCCAGACCCAGCTTCCTGAAACTTGCTGCTAGCTCTTTTGATTTGCTCCTACTTTGTCGCCTCGATTAGCTGCTTCCTCCACTGACATTTCCTCTTCAAGAAGTCTCACAACACTAGGTTAAAGTCCAACAGGTTTATTTGGTAGCACAAGCCACAATGGTCGATTATTTGGTCGCACAATGGCTTGTGCTACCAAATAAACCTGTTGGACTTTAACCTGGTGTTGTGAGACTTCTTACTGTGTTTACCCCAGTCCAACGCCGGCATCTCCACATCATTTCCTCTTTAGGCAGGTTCACATCTCACTGCTGCACCATGTCCCTGTTTCTTCCACAGCTTTTTTCCTGCCCTCCATCCCCCATTCCTCTTCCCCTCCACTTCCAATTTTGCACCCTGCAACAATATTCCTTCCCCATCACCCCAACCCTCAACCCTCCCCTTCTTTCTATCTATTGTCTATATAGATACGAACTTGCTACCTGTACTGCTTTTTTTCTGCCACACACTTCAAAATGTGTATTTACAGAACCTAATTGGTTGACTGATCCTGTAATTCTTTGCACTAGTTCTCATTTTGTAATGGTTTTTAAACATGGGTTTAGGTGCCATTCCTCATTCAATGGACTGGTATATAAAGCACAAACTTAAATGTGTATCTTTTTGGTAGATTTTTCTGCTGATCATTTTGTGCTGAGAAAGGGACCCTGTCCCAATTTGTACATGTTGCATAAAACACGTTTCAGGTCAAATACAGAATAAAACTCGCTTGACTCTATGTACCTAAGTTTATCTTTGATAGCATATCTTCTATTGCAAAGGCATGAACTTATTTTCCAAATCATTACCTTATTGGTGGATGATTGTCAATTTAAGAAGGAAAATTTGCATGTTTAGATAAATATGCCAAATGAAGGATGAGAAGAAACCATCAACCCTAACAAAACTATCCTAACCAGACATTGTGCAATCAGGTACATCATTCATTCACATCCTAACCATGCAATCTGCTAGAAGAGATCGAAGAGAGAGAGAGAAAGAAAGAGAGTGCTATTCAGGGAAACTCACTGTCACTTTAAATGACTAGTGAATAGATAACCTATTAAATAGGGTAATAATTCTATCTGAAATTATTGTTTTTTATGTATATAGCTAACTTTGTATATATTTTATGTTCATAATTCCTAGTCCTACCATCCCTTTGTATCTCAAACAACCTTCTAATCTGATTAATTGAAATTTACAGCTTGGAAGTAAACCATTTGGCCCATTATGTCTATGCCAGTTGACATTAATCCCACTCTCCAGCTCTTGCTCTGTAGCCTTCGAGGTTACTGCACATCTGGTGCATATAACACTTTAAAAGGTCTTGGATAAGAGTTTCTGCCTCTACAATTCAAACAGTGAGTTCCAGATGCCCACTACCCTCTGGATGAAAATAATTCCTCTCAAATGTCTTCTAAGCCTCTTCCTCTTACTGTAAATCTATGTCCCGTGGTAATGGGCCCCTCAAGCACAGGGACCCACAGTAGCACCTACTTAAACAACATTGTGATTTTATAATTTCAGAACAGTGAGATTAAATAAATTCAGCAGCACTAAACTCCTGAGTCCAGACCATTAGGTTCGGGTTTTCGTCACCAGGACTGGTTCAGTGAAAACTGCTGAAATATGTGACCTTCTGGAACAGCTCTTGTTTGAACCTTGTCATCTGATCTTTAATTTCACCTGAACCATGTGAATAACCAGGACCCCCAGTCTGAGTAAAATCTAAACAAAACTACAAGAAGTGAAAGGAGAAAGTTTGAACTCATTCGATCAGTTAGTCCCAAACTTTAGTATTTGTAGAAGACTGTGGCAAATAAGATCAAATAAAGCCAACTTTCAAACTCAGAATAACATTACAGAGATCCCAAGGCATCATTCATCTTTTAAGATAATAGCTGCTATTATTACAGGAATTTCAATTCCTTCAGTGGATTTGGTATCATTTAGATTGTGATCTTGTTAAGAACATTACTCAATTTTCCTGACTTGCTCTTTATTTCCTACGTGAAAGAGTGCTCTTTTCTTCTCCCAGCTCCAGTGACTGTACAAGAGAAAGAGGGATTGTCAATATTGATTTGATATATTTTTCAAGATAAAGATCTTTAAACTGTACCAGAAAACATATTCAGCATTTGGGGTAATGGTAAATGTACTCTTATTGATGCTCATTTGTCATTAGGTAAACAAATTATGATCCATGAACTGTTGTGCCAAGTAAAGTCTGCACTGTAGTGTGAAGGTGCAAACTGCAAGCATCCTACATTGATTAAGGTCATGCAACAAAAGTATTTGGTGGATGCTACACACATAATATTCCAAATTCTTGAAAGTAATAAAACATAATGTTTTATTTAAGGAAATTTAATGCTGTAAAACATTTAATAGTAGGCTTGATTTCCTATAGTAGAGAGCTTGGGTGATTGACAGTTTATTGAAAAGGCTCAAGTAGCATGTTCAGTTACAGTAAATGCTGAGCCAACTTGAGATTGTTGAGATTCCATTTCTAATCTAATGAAGATACTGTCTTCTTTGATTCTTAAGTTTGTGAACCAACCTGAAACTGCATATTTCACCAAAAATGATCCAGAGACTGATTGTTTTAGTCACCGAAATAGAATGAACACTTTTGAAAGTGTATTAGTGTAAAAGGTTCAGTCAATGTAGTGAGATTAAGTGAATTTTCATTGATTTGTGAGGTGCATTTCACTGCTCTTTATTGGTTAGATAATAAATCAACTCTCAGATTTTCTCTAAGAGGAGCAAAAATTTCAATACAACTGTAATATTATTCGGTTCAGTTTAGTAACTGATTCCTCACGATTAACTATTCAAGTCTAAGGCACTTGAGTTTACGACTAAAATTGAGTTTCCTATTAATGCAGGAGTTGTGTTTTTAACAATGTCTAATGAGCTGTTGCATTACTATTGTCAGTATACTATTTCCAACTGTTCCAGCAATTTCTCTTTGATTGAGGGGTACTGCTGAATATATTTTGTTCAGGGTGCCTGCTGGTGGCTGACACAGTGCTACTGATAAATTTAATTGGTTAAATCCAGATAACCTCAATTTGGCAAACTTATCAGTGTCTGTTTCAAATTTTGGACAGTTTTTTTTATATCATCGGTTGAAACACTTACTCAAATAATGTTAATTGATTCCATGTTAAGGTTGTTGCGGTTTTGATTGAAAATGGAATGCGAGCATGATGTCATCAGCAAGAAAAACTTCACAATGGTCATTTCTGTCTTGCTCCTTGTTACATCTGGGTGCACGATATTGTGGTTTAGGCTGTATCTGCTGCATGGTTTATGATGAAGCTAAAAATAACATTTTCTTCAAAAAGATTCTATGGATAGGCAGGAAATACTTTGATTGCACTGGAGTTTATGAGAATGTGGAGTCCAGGTGGTGTTTTCTCCTAGTTTTTATGCAAGGAAAAAAACAACCACATTTTCATCCCATGTGTTCACTCTGTTAATTAATAATTCAAAAAATGATAGCGCTTGCTCTCATTCACTTTGTGTTATAAATTCATTGAAAAACTTGCACCTAAATAGGCATGTGATATTTTAGTGGAGCATTATAGATTTGCCATCTTCTAAAAGTATATTTTAAATGGCGTGGAAAGGATAATGGATGGTTGTAAAAAGGAGTGGTGAGGTCACCAGAGGCCTCAGCCAACTGAAAGCAGGGGTCAAACTTGAAAGTGGGCCAGCTTCCATTTCAGGCTTTTAAGGCATAGTTGAAATTACTATGGTATGCAATGCAAATCACATTCCAACAAGCTAATTATGAGAAGAATGCATTCACTTGACTAGGTAGCATGGATGTCAGCACATTGAGGGGCTATCATAACCATTTGCTGTCCTAGGTGCAATTAAAAGAATGGAATTGTTTGCTGCTAAAGGATATTAGCACATCATTAAAGTAATTGGCTTATTTTCTTTCAACTGTGAATAGCAATATTATAGAAGAAGCTATAACAGGCACGAGAGTATCGCCAATTTAATCCTTTAAATTTATAAATGTGTTATCTCAAATTCCCATACACTGTATTAGTTAATAGCACTTGTATTACAATGCACATTCCATGAAATAGATCACACTTCCACTGCTTTTTTTGTATCTAAGTAAAATCCAGATAATAAATTAACCACTTTAAAAATGATTTAATTTTACTGCATAAAAGGAGACCATTTTGCACAGTTCCAGTTACAACACCCTGCTCTTTTCTAATATCTATGCGTACATACGTTGCCCATTAAAAACCGATTATGGATTCTGTATCTACCACTTCTGGACAGAAGCACTTGGGAGTTCAGAATCATAATCCTTAGAAGTGGATAATATAATAACCCAAATTTTGAAATAGAAATAATGGTGGGGTTATCACCTTGTATTACAGAGTAAGTTGAACAGCAGCTTCTGGTGTCCGCACAGTATGCAGTTAAATGTAGAAGTCTGGAAATTGCTCTCCAGTTTGCCCTGCTTCTTGACAAACTTCGCTGCACCAATACCTCAGAGAGATTTGACATTAAAATACATGAAAGGTGTGACATTGTGGTATGTATCAACTAGTTGCTCACCAAACACAGCAGAAAACAGTGTCTGTGAATTTGGGTGTAATTGAGTTTTTAACAGCATGGTAAGACTTGCTGCAAACAATCTTTTTGGTTGTCATGCGAAATGTGGCTCAGTTGGTAGCAATTTCGATCCGAGTCTCAAGAGCTCACCTCTGTAGCATTCTCTAGCATGGCATTCGTCGACTGTCAAACGTCACTGTTACATACCTTCCTTTCTCTGCAGCCACCTCCTCAAACCTCCATTTCTGCAGGCACTGAGTCTTACTGTCATCCTATTGTCCTCTTGCCCCATTCGTCACCGTCATCCCTATTCCTTGCAGTCACCCTTCTCAAATGTGTTCATCTCACCATCAGCGCTCACCCTCTCAGATCTTTGCTTTTTTCTCATTGCAGAAGAAAACCCAGAACTCCAGGGAGAGGCAGAGAACTGGGGATGGAGCTGCAGCTATAGCCATCCTGACCACAACAAAGAAGAATGCACTTGAGATCGATAGGGTTGCAAAAATACTGGCTGTTGATAATGGAGAGGAGGGACTGGCCCAGAGACCTGGTGACTACATTAAATGACACACTATCACTTGGCATTTAACTGTCAATTACGTTGACATACATACATGAGCTATTGTGATCTGCACTATATTAAGCTTGTACAGTATCTTATTTCACTTACTTTCAGCCCTAACTCATCCCTTTCATCTCCTACAGGGTCCTTGGTAGGTCTCAATGGACGGGATGAGGAAACCGGCCAAGGAGCCCTCAGAAGCAGATAAGCACTCTGGGGATGTATAGATACATGACTCCTGTGCACTATCAACCAATGCAGACACAGACAACTTGGTGGGGCCTGCATTACAGATAGAGTGAGTTCCACATTGCATGTAAGCAGAAGAAGGTGCTGGAGTCGAAAACAACAGTTGAGAGTCCCCATTGGACTGTGCAAGGTGCTCCAAGTTCTGCTCAGCTGGGCTTTGATCCTGAGCGTCGGGCCTTACACCTGAAAAAGGAACTGATGGGGGAGCAATGGCAAATCTGTATGCTTCGGTCGGCATTTCAATAATACGCACTCTTGCAGAAAGAATGGAGGAGGCCATCTCAAGTATGAGTATGAGTGCCATGATGTCTCAGGCATTGACACTTAAGATCTACTCCATAGAAAGAGTGAATATCATCTTGGAGAATCAGAAAAGGCAGCTCATAGCGTGGATGTTGGCCCAGACCAATGGCCTGCACACATTGGCTGACAGTTTACAGAGGATCAAACAAAGCCACCTATTGGTGGCTTAATGCCACACCGCTATGCTGCCAAGTGCCCTCATGCTCTTTGCCAGCAGGGAAGTGCAAGTGATCCCTGAGAGGGAAGATGAAGAAATGGCAAATGACACCTCTCAGCCCTTCGCACCCCCCACCCCAATATACATCCCAACAGCGATAGAGCTGCACAAGTTATCTTCTGTCCAATGACTGAGTCTGCCTCCTGCACAAATGTAAGTGGGGTAGTCTTTAGCAAGAACCTCATGGGCTCCAAACCCAGACGACATAGACCATCAGACCAGGAAATTAGCAGCCCTACCCCAGCTCAGCTGAAGCCACAGTGGTAACGTCATGTAAAGGTAATAAAAATATATGAGTGGAAAACGTCTTTGTTGCAGAAAGAGATTTACTTGGGTGCTTGTAACAATGTTAAAGTTTCAATATTGCTCTTTCAATGAAAGCATGAGATGATGTGAACTTTCCATTCTTATAACCTCTACTTCCACCCCCCACCCCCGTTCTCCTCAGTCAATTTTATACCTGTGAATTGAATGATCAGTTTTTGAGGAAGAAAGTGTGTGATTCTGATGCTTGACTTGTTTCCTGTAGGGTCAGATTACACATGGGGGGGGTGGATTGATCCCAGCGCAGCAGGTCGGGAAACTCAAGCGGAAACCGTTTAGCGAGATCCCCGCTGGACGCCACAGCCTCCGTGAGTCTCCGGCAGCCAGATTTTTGGTGCCATCAGCTCCGCACCGAGCTGCATAATTTTTCAAATTGTCATTTAAATATATTTTACAGTTAATTAGCAGGCCTGGGACTGAAGTCTCCAGGCCCTCTAGCCTCCCCCCCCCCGCCCCCCCCCCCTCAATCCCTGGCCAGGAGTTTTCACACCAGCGGGGTTTACAACAGCTTCCCACTTGCGGGGAGCTGGCGGCCTGACCCCACTGGAGTGAAGGGGGACCATCAAGGCCCCCTAGAGGGTAAGGGGGTGCCCCTTGGGAATTGCCAGCTTGGCAGTGCCAACCTGGCCCCCGGCACTGCCCATGGGACAAAGTAGCAATGCCCAGGGGGCACCTTGGCACTGGGCATAAGACAGTGTCAAAGGGGTGGGGCCTAATGGGTGTGAGGCCTAATGGGGGCAGAGCCTCTGGGGGGAAATCGGTGCAGAGGGGGAGGTTCCACTGCCACTCCGCAGAGGGATCATGAACAGTGGGAGGGAGGCCAGTGTTCAGGGCTGGCCATTGGGGTGGGGGGGGCAGGAAGGGGCACGAGTCGGCCTGCTGGGTGAGTCGGGACTGTGTGGGGGGGGGGGGCATCCGGAGATTGGGACTGCGGAGTGGGGGAGGGATCGGGAGATCGGAGGAGCGGGATCGGGAATTTGCGATGGGCTGGGGGTGGATTAGGATGGTCAAGGCTAGCCAGCGATCGGGCCTTGGGGGGGGGGGTCGGAGGGGCCAGAACTGTGGGGTCACGGGGTTGGCCAGCGATCTGGAGGCTGGCAGTGCAGGGCCATTGCACATGTGCCGATCTCAATGCTGACAGAGCGGCACCTGCTCAGTGCTATGCCGCCGGCCTCTCCAACGGCAATAGGCCCCGCCCAAAGATTTTTATTGTGATTCACACTGAGGCACTCTGCAGTGCACAGAGTATGAGAGATTCATTTTGAATATCCCACTGAAAAAGCCAGCGGGATTTACTCCAGTTTTTACGCAAATTTGACACTTAGAATTTTTTGGGAGAACTGTCCCCATGGTTTTTAATGCAATGCTTGGATTGCTGCAGGCACAATTTTCAAGTGAATTGTGTCTGGATGAGTCTGTTGCAGGATTTGCTGCAGGCACCAATAATATATCTGGCTTCCTGGAGGAGGATGCTGGGCACTCTCCACCTTCCTCACACCAGTTCCCCTGCAGTGCCATGTTATGAAAGGTTCGGCAGACCACACAATTCTGGAGACTCTTGGTAGGACATATTAAAAGGTGCCTCCAGATCTGTCAAGGCCCTGGAATCTCACCTTGAGCAAGCTAATGGGTTTCTCTATTGCTGCCTTGGTGATGTGATGACTCCTGTTATAGCTCTCCTTTGCCTCTGTACTGGAGTTCCTCACTGGAGTCAGCAGCCAGTTCTTCAGTTGGTAGATTTTGTCTTCCAGGAGCGAATAATTGAGGCTCTTTGTTGGTGAGACCATCTGCGATATACGAGAATGCTGAAGGATGAAAAAGTCATGGCAGCTCCCTGGATGCTTAGTGCAGGCATACCTGATGATCTGGTGGTAGATCAGCAGCACATAGAGGGAGTCAAAGCTCTTCCAATCAATGAAGATACCTCGCTGACCTGATTGCACCTTGACTGCCACATGAGCACAATCAATCAACTCCTGGACTTGTGGAAATCCAGATGCAAAGACAACAGCCATCTGAGTTTGAGATGTCTTATCCATGACAAGGTGGATATAGTTTGTGGCCTTGTCTGGTGACCTGCATGATGCAGTTGTGGGTAGTAAGTGTGCAAACCTATAGATGTCACCAGCAGATCCCTGGAAGGAGCTGAATGCAAAGAGATTGAGAGCTGTGGTGACCTTGATGGCCACTGGCCTGGTCAACTGGTTCTCTTGGGTAAGTCTGCAAATGTCTGACATGAGATTCTGAGAACCCTGTGTCTCTGTTGTTCCATATGTGGAGGCTGACCCTTGGACAATAGATTCTGTGCTGGGTGTTTCACCTTCTATGAGGTGTAGCTCTGAGTTCATTCCTTCTGTCTTGAGGAATTGCATGAGACTATGGAGAAGGTAGGTACTGCTGCTGAAATTTCTGTTCCTGTTACTGCACTTGCCCTTTTTGATCTAGATAATTCTACTGATTTCAGCAAAGCGTTTGATAAGGTTCCCCATGGTAAGCTATTGCAGAAAATACGGACACATGGGATTGAGGGTGATTTAGTGGTTTGGATCAGGAATTGGCTAGCTGTAAGAAAACAAAGGATGGTAGTTGATTGGGAAATATTCACCCTGGAGTTCAGTTGCTAGTGGTGTACCGCAAGGATCTGTTTTGGGGCCACTGCTGTTTGTCATTTTTATAAATGACCTGGATGAGGGCGTAGAAGGATGGGTTAGTAAATTTGCGGATGACACTAAAGTCGGTGGAGTTGTAGACAGTGCGGAGGGACGTGGCAGGTTACAGAGGGGCATAGATAAGCTGCAGAGCTGGGCTAAAAGGTGGCAAATGGAGTTTAATGCGGAAAAGTGTGAGATGATTCACTTTGGAAGGAGTAACAGGAATACAGAGTACTGGGCTAATGGTAAGATACTTGGTAGTGTGGATGAACAGAGGGATCTGGGTGTCCATGTGCATAGATCCCTGAAAGTTGGCACCCAGGTTGATAGGGTTGTTAAGAAGGCATACGGTGTGTTAGCTTTTATTGGTAGAGGGATTGAGTTTCGGAGCCAAGAGGTCATGCTGCAACTGTACAAAACTCTGATGCGGCCGCACTTGGAGTATTGCGTACAGTTCTGGTCGCCGCATTATAGGACAGATGTGGAAGCGTTGGAAAGGGTGCAGAGGAGATTTACCAGGATGTTGCCTGGTATGGTGGGAAGATAGTGTGAGGAAAGGCTGAGGGACTTGAAGTTGTTTTCGTTGGAGAGAAGAAGGTTAAGAGGTGACTTAATAGAGGCATACAAGATGATCAGAGGATTAGATAGGGTGGATAGTGAGAGCCTTTTTCCTCGGATGGTGATGGCTAACACGAGGGGCCATAGCTTTAAATTGAGGGGTGAGAGATATACGACAGATGTTAGAGGTAGGTTCTTTACTCAGAGAGTAGTAAGGGCGTGGAATGCCCTGCCTGCAGCAGTAGCGGACTCGTCAACATTAAGAGCATTCAAATGGTTATTGGATAAACATATGGATGATATTGGAATAGTGTAGATTAGAGAGGCTTTAGATTGGTTTCACTGGTTGGCGCAACATCAAGGGCCGAAGGGCCTGTACTGCGCTGTAGTGTTCTATGTTCTCTTCAGAGGTCCAAGTATTGTAAGCATAGCTAACTCCCATGTTGCAAGAAATTTCAAAGACAAAAAGTTGAGATTCAGCTACTCCGTGGCAGTAGAAAGTTGGTGAAAAATGTTGCAATTCCTAAATAAATTATTAATTCAGGCTGAAGAAACTACTCCTGCAAGTGTAAGCCTGTATGTAGCTTGTCGATTTCAGCCTTTGTACTGTCGCTAACAGGTCAGTGATATTCCACAGTGACTTCCTGCTGTGCACTCACTTTCACCAACCTGGTGAGATATAGAGATGGTGTTTGTGTGCTGGCATTTAAAGCCATACTGCAGGGCGAATACAGACTTAATTGCATATTTGCATTTGTTAATGAATTTCCTGACAATTGGACAGGGTTTCCCAGCTTGCCTCAGAAACCACCTTGGTGAAAGCCGGAAGAGGCTGCGATTATACTGGGATCTTGATCTGACCTTACCTTTTGGAGGATATTTAGCTCCCTGCTTGAACCTAAACCCACCTCCCTTGTGTAGGAAAATTCTCCACTGTGTGTTAATCTGACTGGTTGAAAAGACATGGGCCACGATTTTCCCATCCCGCTGCACTAGTTTTTTAGCACAGCTGGCCGGGAGAATCTCACGGTGGGAGATGCACGGGATTTGTGCAGGCGTTCCCGCCCCGATAGTGTCTTCCAGTGCTGGAAATCAGCAGGGAGGTGTTTTACTTATTTAAATATTTTACTTATTTAAATATATTTTAAATGTGATTTACGGGCCTGGGACTGAAGTCTCTGAGCCCATTAGCCTCTCCTCTCCCCCCCCCCCCCCCCCCCCCCCCCCCCCCCACCGCCAGACTGGTTCACTCCAGTGGGGTTTAGAGTAGCTCCCCACTAAGAGGAACTAGTGGCCTGACCCCACTGGAGTGAAGGGGGGGCAATCAGGGCCCCCCAGAGGGTTGGGCGGTTGGGGGGGGGGTGCCCCCTGGACATTGGCACCTGGCAGTGCCTGCCTATGCCCCCTGGCACTGCCCATAGACTAAGTTCCAATGCCCATTGGGCACGGGTAGTGCCAAGGGGGTGCAACATATGGGGGTGTGGCCTGGGGGGGCCTGATGAGACGGGGTCTGGGGACAATTGGTGGCAGGTTCCACCGCCACTCTGCATTTGAATTGGGGGGGAAGGAGGGAGACCAGCGATCGGGATGAGCTGGGAGGGGTCGGGCCCGGGGGTGGGGGGAGGGGGGGTTGCTGGAGATTGTAGCAGGCAAGGATAGAATGGGGGATCGGTGTTGGGTCTGGGAATTGTCGGGAGGCCAGCGATTGGGCCGTGGGTGGGGGGGGGGGGTTGCGGAGAACCGGCGTTGTGGGGGTCGCAGAGCTGGCCAACAATCGTAAGGTTGTCAGTGTGGGGCATGCTCCAATCTCGGCACTGACAGATCGGTGCATGTGCAGTGGCCCGCTCAGCACACTGATCTCAGCCTCTTCAGCAGAAATAGGCCCCGCCCCCTGAAATTTAATGATATTTAGGCTGGTGGCCTCTCTAGTGCACAGAGTGTGGGAGATTCTTCTCTGAACTCCCACTGAGAAAAACAGCGTGATCTACTCCAGTTTTCATGTGAATTCAGCACTTAGAATTTTTTTGGGAGAATTCCGGCCATACTGTTTCATGTCCTGCTCAGATTCGTCACAGATCCTTGGTAGAAGGTGAATGCTGAAAAAGAATCTCTCAATACAATAGGCTGAATCTTCTGCAGAGTGAGGTGGGGAGTAGTTTTTGGGTTGGGGGATCGTTGTAGGGTCAGGTGGGTAGTCATAGTGATGTTGAGGGTTCAGGAGGTTATTTGGGGGTGTGAAGGGTAGTGGTAGGTGGGGAGTGGTTGAGTGGTTGGAGGGAGTTTGGGTGGTTGGAGGGTTAGTCATGGGGTCAGAGGGCTAGTTGGGCTGTTGGTAGTCGGGAGATCGTCGGGTGCAGTTGGGTGGTTGTAGGGTGCGGAGGTTATTTGGGGGCCGGTGGTCGGGGGGGTGTTGGTACTTGTGGGGTTAGGGGGAAGTCGGGGTGTCAGGCCATGGTTGTCGAAATAGAGGGTTGAGAGGAATGTTGGAGGATAATCGGAGGGTGCGGAGGGTTGGGTGATCAAAGGGGGTCAGATGACCTTGCTCCCTCAGCCATTTGCCTCCTCTGTCCTGAGAGCATTTAAACTTCTCAGTTTATGGCAGATAACTTCATATCCCCTTGCCACCCTGCCTTGCACTGAAGGCCTCCAGAAGCAGCTGTGCTCCACATGTGTAAGGAGGCCTGGTTCAGAAGTTTGGGCAAGGAATGTGGAGCTCCAGATTAAAGTCAGGGAGTGTTTGGTCATGTGGTGATGGAAGTCAGGGGTGGGATTATAGTAAATGGGGAGGGGGGGTGGCGTGGGTGGTTGGGAGGGCAGTGGGCAGTCAGGTGGTCAGCAGTAGGGATTCGTCATGGGGGAGGTCAGGGGAAATATTCAGGGAGGTGCAGTAGAGGGGGTCATTAGTTATCGAGGAGTTAGAATTGGTCTGAATCCTTCTAACTTTTCCTGGGTAGCTATTCTGCTAAGTAAGTCAGAATCATCCGAAGTCTTCTATGGTTCCAGACTTGGCAATTGTCCACTGGAAGTTGAAAAGGTCCCTTGTTATTTTATTGGAAGTAGATACTTTCTGTCAAATGCTTTCAACTTTGACTCCTCTTGATTTAAGATTTTATATCAAGTCTTACTGTTGCTTTGGTCCCCTTATTTGCGGAAGGATATATTGGCCTTGGAGGGAGTGCAGAGAAGGTTCACCAGGTTGATACCAGAGATGAGGGGTGTTGATTATGAGGAGAGACTGAGCAGATTGGGTTTGTACTCGTTGGAATTTAGAAGGCTGAGGGGGGATCTTATAGAGACCTATAAGATAATGAAGGGGCTGGATAGGGTAGAGGTGGAGAGATTCTTTCCACTTAGAAAGGAAGCTAGAACTAGAGGGCACAGCCTCAAAATAAAGGGGGGTCAGTTTAGGACAGAGTTGAGGAGGAACTTCTTCTCTCAGAGGGTGATGAATCTCTGGAATTCTCTGCCCACTGAAGTGGTGGAGGCTACCTCATTGAATATGTTTAAATCACGGATAGATGGATTCCTGATCGGTAAGGGAATTAGGGGTTATGCGGATCAGGCGGGTAAGTGGAACTGATCCACTTCAGATCAGCCGTGATCTTATTGAATGGCGGGGCAGGCACGAGGGGCTAGATGGCCTACTCCTGCTCCTATTTCTTATGTTCTTATGATACTGTTTCTTATATCCTTACCCTGAAATATAAATTCACCCCTTTTAATTTCTATTTTAGTCTCCGTACTTCCTTGTTGGACTGAAAACATACTGATGGGCATGCCATATAAACCCCTCCTATTATGCAACACTTAGAATACTTCTACGTCACCTCAGTCTATTTTTGGATATATAAAGTTACCCAATATTATGATCCTGTTACTTCTGCATTATACCTCTATGCTGGCAGCATATCTGTTTCTCAAACTCCATTCCAATGTTGAGCAGTTGAAAATAATCCCCTAGTACAGTAAGACTTCACTTTATATTCCTTAATGCTAACCAACTGGATTTAGTTTTTGCACCCGGATATCATCCTCCTCTTGAAATGGATCTCTTGAAATTTGATGGCACCAAACAACTGGTCTGCAGAGGTTCCAGTAATATTTGTGCAGGTGACCCTATTGCCCTGGATAGGAGGAAGGAGATCCTCTTCTCCACCAAAAAAAGGGTCGAAACCCCTCTGTGCAACAACTCCGCAATCAGCGAGTAGATGCATTCAGTTGCATAAGGGAACTTCCCACGACCACTATTTAAAAACATCATAATGGGAGTTAGGTGTGAAGTGCTTTTTCCTTTCTTTTGTTGTCGTAGTGCAGATACTGTTTTGTTGGAGGAACTCTCACAAGTTCACCAACTTGGCAGCGATGCTGGATCTGTGCAAGGAGTGGACTGGATTTTAAAGGCCTTTGAGCCAAAATCTTGTTCTGTTATGGGGGTGATTATTGCCCTTTTGAGGGCTTCTTAACCCTCTTGAGTTGTAGCATGAATGGAGTTGGAGCAAAGAAGGAGGGCTGTCAACAGAAGGCTGTATCCAGTTACGGTCTTCAGAAAATACTTCTCCTACCTCAGCCAGTAGCAGTGTCTGCAGAAGATGCTGTACACTAAGGAAACAGTTATTGAATGTGCCACTTCCTCTAACCAGACCTGCACCTGCATGGTGAGGATGGCGCTGTCAGTGGCCTTCACTGTCGCCCTCAATTTCGACACCTCAGGATTCTTCAGTCTGGAGCTAACATTTCTCAGTTTGCCATACATCATTACATCAGCTGGGTAACCAAGCCCTGTATGCAAGAAAAAGGGACACCATTGCCTTCTGACTAAGTGGCGAATAGCAGGAAGAGCAACATATAGCTTTGCCAGGGTAGTCACTTTGCAATGGCACAGGGAGCCACTCAACTCCGAATGCTCTGCAGATGCCACGTATCAATGGGGAGATCCATTGGAACCATAAGACCAAAAGACATTGGGGGCAGAATTAGGCCACGCAGCCCATCGAGTCTGCTCCGCCATTCAATCATGGCTGATATTTTTCTCATACCCATTCTTTTTCCCCATGACCCCTGATCCCCTTATTAATCAAGAACCTATTTATCTTTGTCTTAAAGACAGTCAATGACCCGGCCTCCACAGCCTTCTGCGGCAAAGAGTTCCACAGATTCACCACTCTCTGGCTGAAGAAATTCCTCCTCATCTCTGTTCGAAAGGATTGTCCCTTTAGCCTGAAGTTGTGCCCTCTGGTTCTAGTTTTTCATACTAGTGGAAACATCCTCTCCACGTCCACTCTATCCAGGCCTAGCAGTATCCTGTAAGTTTCAATAAGATCCCCCCTCATCCTTCTAAACTCCAACAACAAACTCCAAGTACAGACCCAGAGTCCTCAACCGTTTCACATACGACAAGCTCTTCATTCCAGGGATCATTCTTGTGAACCTCCTCTGGACCCTTTCCAAGGCCAGCACATCCTTAAATATGGGGCCCAAAAGTGCTCACAATACTCCAAATGGACCAGAGCCTTATACGGCCTCAGAAGTACATCCCTGCTCTTGTATTCTAGCCCTCTCAACATTGTATTTGCCTTCTTAATTGCCGACTGAACCAGCACGTTAACCTTAAGAGAATCTTGAACAATGACTCCCAAGTCACTTTGTGTTTTTGATTTCCTAAACATTTTCCCATTTCGAAAATAGTTTATGTCTCCATTCCTCTTTCCAAAGTGCAAAACCTCACACTTTTCCACATTGTGTTCAATCTCCCACTTCTTTGCCCATTCTCCTAATCTGTCCAAGTCCTTCTGCAGCCCCCCTGCTTCCTCAATACTGCCTGTCCCTCTACATATTTTTGTGTCATCTGCAAACTTAGCAATAGTGCCTCCAGTTCCTTCCTCCAAATTGTTAATGTATATTGTGAAAAGTTGTGGTCCCAGCACTGACCCCTGAGGTACACCACTACTCACCGGCTGCCATCCTGAAAAAGACCCCTTTATCCCCACTCTCTGCCTTCTGCCAGTCAGCCAATTCTTTATCTATGCCAGGATCTTACCCTTAACCCCCATGGACACTTAACTTATTTAACAGTCCCTTATGCGACACCTTGTCAAAGGCCTTCTTGAAATCTAAGAACCATTCTGGAACCGTAGAGAATTTCATTCTCTTAACGTGCCGTTGCTCTGTGGTCATGCACAGAGCATCATGTTAATCATTGCCAGCAATCCTGGCAGCAGCCGCAATGTTATTCCTCTGTGCTAATCAGCCATTTGAACAACTATGATGAATCTGAGCATGGCTGCTTGAAGACGAGGGCTATTGGCCCCACCTATTGCTCATGACTTTTTTGCATCACTCAATCACACATAAGCAATGCTCATACAATGAGAGTCATGTTGAGACCAGAAACCTTAGGGGGCAAAAAATTGGAGTTCTCAAACAACAGCTCGGTTGCCTCGAGTACTTGGAGAGCTCCACAACACTTGGAGGAGCACGTCTTTGTATGCTACACAACATAGCTATCATGAGGGCATGAGCTATCAGGCCTTCAGTGAGCACCTTGGGAGCAGGAAGTAAGAAGGCATCCCTTTGTTCTGGTCAGACTGTCCATGAACAGATGATCAGATTTTAGTTCGCCGGAAAATATCACTTTGCTCCATAGTTCCCCATCTTTCCAGACCTCTACTATAGACCCGTAGGACATTGTCACTACAACAGGCTTGTCCAACCTGGGGGCCATATTGTAGCCCGCGAAGTCCCTCTATGTGGCCTCCTATGCCATTGTTGAAAATGCTGTTAAGACGTCTCAGTGAGGTTTAAGATTTTTGCAAGGGGTTGCTCCTCGAATCACAGTGAATGATAGTGAGCATTCCAGTAGCAAACATAAACATAGTGTACCATCTCTGAACTGTCTGGCTGGGAGGCAACAGCAAAGGTACTGGAGGAATTGCAGAAGGGAGGGTCTGAGCGCTGCCACCCTGAGGATATGCAGCAACATCTGGACATTCGGACTTGGGCTGATAGATGGTATAGTGACAATTCACCTCTTTATTTCCCAAAGCCTGTCTATATCGACAAGGTATAACCTTTTAAAAAATTCATGTATGGAATTTGGACATCGCTGACTAGGCCAACATTTATTACCCATCCTTAACTGCCCTTGAGAAGGTGGTGATGAGCCACATTCTTCAACCACTGCAGTCATAGAGGTATACAGCATGGAAACAGGCTCTTTGGCCCAACTCGTCCATACCGACCAGGTTTCCTAAATTGAACAAGCCCCATTTTCCTGCATTTGGCCCATATCTCCCTATTCAGGTACCTGTCCAAATGTCTTTTAAATATTGTAATTGTACCTGCCTCTACCACCTCCTCTGGCAGCTCATTCCATATAACCACTATCCTCTGTGTGTAAAAATTTCCCTTCAGGTCCCTTTAAAATCTTTCCCCTCCCTCAAACCGATGCGCTCCAGTTTTGGACTCCCCTACCCTTAGGAAAAGACCTTGGCTATTCACCTTATCTATGCCCCTCATGATTTTATAAACCTCTGAGGTCACCCCTCATCCTTCTACACTCTAGGGAAAAAAGTCCCAGTCTACCAGCCTCTCCTTATAATTCAAACTTTCATTCCCAGTAACATCCTTGTGAATCTCTTTTGTACCTATTCCAGTTTAATAACATCCATTCTATAGCAGGGTGACCAGAATTGCAAGCAGTATTCCAAACGTGGCCTTACGAATGTTCAGTATAGTTGTAACATAACATCCCAACTCCTGTACTCATTGCTCTGACTGATGAAGGCAAGTGTGCCAAAAGCCACCTTCACCACCCTGTCTACCTATGATGCCACTTTCAAGGAACAATGTACCTGCACCCCTAGGTCTCTCTGTTCAACAACACTCCCTAGGGCCCTACCATTAACTGAGTAAGTCCTGCCTTGGTTTGTCTTACCAAAATGCGACATTTGGCATTTATCTGAATTAAACTCCATCTGCCATCCCTCGGCCCACTGGCCCAGTTGATCAAGATCCCATTGTAGACTTAGATAACCTTCTTCACTGTCCACAACACCACCAATTTTGGTGTCATCCGCAGACTTACTAACCATGCCTTCTATATTCTCATCCAAATTGTTTATATAAATGGCAAACAACAGTGGACCCAGCACCAATTCCTGCGGCACACCGCTGGTCACAGGCCTTCAGTCTGAAAAGCAACTCTCTACCACCACCTCTGTCTCCTACCGGCAAGCCAATTTAGTATCCGATTGGCTAGTTCTCCTTGGATCCCACGTGATCTAACCTTACTGACCAGTCTACTGTGTGGCACCTTGTCGAAGGCCTTGCTTAAAGTCCATGTAGACAACGACTACTGCTCTGCTCTCATCTACTTTCTTGGTCACCCCTTCAGTAAATTCTATCAAATTTGTAAGACACGATTTCCCATGCACAAAGCCGTGCTGACTATCCCTAATCAGTCCTTGCCTTTCCAAATGCATGTAGATCCTGTCTCTCAGAATCCGCTCCAACAACTTACCTATCACTGATGTTAGGTTCACCGGCCTGTAGTTTGGTGGCTTTTCCCTGCCGCCTTTCTTAAATAACAGCCTTTGCCTCCCTCCAGTCTTCCGGCACATCAGCCGTGGATGTTAATGATACAAAATATCTCTAAGGGTCCCACAATTTCTTCCCTAGCTTCTCATGATGTCCTAGGATACACTTAATCAGGTCCTGGGGATTTAACTACTTTTATGCGTTTTAAGACCTCCAGCACCTCCTGTTCTGTAATGTGGATGCTTTTCAAGACATCATTATTTACTTTCCCAGTTCCTTATCTTCCATGTCTTTCTCCACGATAAATACTGATGAGAATTATTCATTTAGGATCTCGCCCATCTCCTGTGATTCTACACATAGACAATCACATTGATCTTTAAGGGACCCTACTGTCTCCCTAATTACTCTTTTGCCCTTAATATATTTGTAGAATCTCTTTGGATTCTCTTTTGCCTCATCTGCCAAAGCTATCTCATGTCCCCTTTTTGCCCTCCTGATTTCCCTTTTAAGTGTACTCCTACGTCCCCTATACTCCTCGAGATTCATTTGACCCCAGCTGTCTATACATGACATATGCTTCCTTCTTTTTATTGACCAGAGCCTCACTATCTCTAGTCATCCAGTGTTCCCTACTCCTGCCAGCCTTGCCCTTCACACTAATAGGAACATGCTGGCCCTGAACTCTCGTTATCTGTCTAGGGTACATGCACAGTGCTGTTAGGGAGGGAGTTCTGGCATTTTGATGCAGTGACAGTTGAGGATCAGCAATATATTTCCAAGCCAGGATGGTGATTCTCCGACAGAGCATCTTACCCAGGGCCTATCCCCATAACCCCACATATTTACTCCACTAATCTCTAACCTACACAGTTATGGACACTAAGGGGTAATTTAGCATGACCAATCCAGCTAACCAGCACATCTTTGGACTGTGGGAGGAAACCAGAGCACCTGGAGGAAACCCATGCAGACACAGCATGAACATGCAAACTTCACACAGTCACCCAAGGCTGGAATCAAACTTGGGTTCCTGGCGCTGTGAGGCAGCAATGCTAACCACAGTACCACCATGCTGCCTCTTGGAGGAGAACCGCCAGGTGGTGGTGTTCCCAGGTGTCTACTGCCCTTGTCTATCTAGAGGATAGAGGTTGTGGGTTTGGAAGGCGCTGTCTAAGGAGCCTTGCTAAGTTCCCACAGTGCATCTTGTAAATGGCACTGCTGCCACTGTTCGTCAGTGATGGAGGGAGTGAATGTTTGTGGAATCCTTCCATCACTTTACTAATAATTGTGTGTAAACTGATGGGCAGGTTATTAGCTGAGTTGCATTTGTCCTGTTTTCTGTGTACAGGCCTTTTTCACATTGCTGGGTAGATGCCAGTGTTGTAGCTGCACTGGAACAGCTTAGCTATTGGTTGCCGCAAGTTCTGAGCACACTATTGCTAGATTATTGTCAGGGCCCATAGCCTTTGCATTATCCAGTGCCTTCAGCCGTTTCCTACCCCGTGGAGTGGATTGAATTGGCTCAAGACTGGCATCTGTGATGTTGGGGACCTCTGGCAGGCCGAGATGGATCATCCACTTGGTATTTCTGGCCGAAGATTGTTGCAGATGCTTCAGCTTTATATTTTGCACTAATGTGCTCGACTCTTCCATTATTGATGATGGAGATGTTTGTGGAGCCTCCTCCTCCAGTGAATTGTTTAATTGTCCTCTACCATTGACAACTAGATGTGGCATGACTGGTGTTGCTCCTGGCATGCCCTCCTGCACTCTTCATTGAACCAAGGTTGATCCTCTGACTTGGTAATGCTGGAGTGGGGATTGCCAGGTGCTGATGTTACAGATTGTGGTTGAGTACAATTCTGTTGCTGTTAATGGCTCATAGCACCTCATGGATGCCCAGATTTGAGTTGCCAGATCGGTTTGAAGTCTATCCCACTTAGCATGGTGGTGGTGCCACGCAACATGATGGAGGGTATCCCCAATGTAAAGACGGGACTTCATTTCCACAAGGATTGTGCAGTGGTCACTCCTATTGATACTGTCATGGGCATATGCACCTGCGGAGACAGGTTGGTGAGAGTGAGATCAAGTATGTTTCCCCCCTTGGTTCCCTCACCATCTGCTGCAGTCCCAATCTAACAGCTATGTCCTTTAGGACCTAGCCAGCTCGGTCTGAGATGGTACCACTGAGCCACTCTTGTGATGGATAATGAAAACCTCCACCCAGATTGCATTCTGCACCTTTGGCACCCTTAATGCTTCCTCCAAATGGTGTTTAACATGGAGGAGTACTGATTCATCAGCTGAGGATGGGGTGGAGGTGGGGTACTATGTGGTAATCAGCAGGCGGTTTCCTTGCCCATGTTTGACCTGGTGCCATGAACCCCCCCCCCCCCCTGCCACCCCCCCCCCCCCCCCCCCCCCCCTCCACTAATGTATACAACTGCCGCCATCTCTGCTCGGTCTGTCCTGCCAGTGAGACAGGACATGCCCAGGAACAGTGATGGTAGCATCTGGGACATAATCAGTAAGTGAGTATGACCATGTCAGGTTGTTGCTTGACTAGTCCATGAGACAGCTATCCTAATTTTGGTACATGCCTCCAAATGTTAGTAAGGAGGACTTATTGTGGATCTATTTAGAGAAGCATTTTATATTGCCCTTTTACTATTTAAATAAAATCTGTTATTTTAATAAACAAATTGTGTGTAGAAATACATTTTTAATTTAATTGTGTATGCAGACACTTCTTAAAATAGTTTTCTAGCAAAAATATTTAAGCAGTGTTATGTTACGTTAAATACTCCCACAGGAATCCATTTTTAATGGTTAATAATTCTTGATTAATATATCTGTCAGATGTCTTGTTTATTCATATCACCCTGCAGATGCGTAGCATATATACTAAGATGAGCACAAAATTAAGTGTAAATTAAAAACCATTTTGTGCAACTTATGTGCTTATGTTTTTGATAAGGCTAAATATTTTGAAGGTACTGATTTCTGTTTCCTTTTGAAACGTTTAAATGGAACATTACAGTCACCATATTTATTTGTAAAGTTTTGAAAACAACATTATTATTCATATAGAATGTGCTGAGTATCTTAACAATATTTATAAAAATTATAACTGGCTGTGACAGCAAATATTACTCCAACTGCATAAAAACCTGTGGCCTATGGCAATGCCATTTATTTGTTTGAAAGTTGGAGTAGCATGCTAACATTTTGATTTGCTGCAGGATAACTAGACAGTTTCTTGGTCATTATTTTTCAAGAAAATATATATTGACTTCTTAAATGTGTTGCACAGTCTGCTGTATACTATTTGCAGTAATATATTAGATTATCACAACTAAATATTTTGATAGCACATATTGGTCTTTGTGCAGTTAAGTATGCAGGGGTGTATCTAAACTTAAAATGAAACGTTACAGTGGTCCATGCTGAGACAGAACTATTTGGGTCTATAAACATGCCGGGACAATAATCCATTGTAATATTTCTGTCAATTCTGTCACACAACAGTTTGATTCTGTAATAAAGAATGAAGCTGCCTCATTGTGTGCTTCTGTGCAAAATGTTTGGCTGATAATATAGAAAATATTCCATGATGATCCAACTATGACGTTACATGGATATGTCATAATTTCATCACCAAGGCTTTTCATTGAATGACCGCAGTAAAATTATAGCAGTGAGAATTTGACAGAAAAGAGATGGTGACATCTTCCCCTCACCTTTAAAATGCACGTTTTTCAGATTTTGTTTTCCAAAGGATCAGTTTATTCAATTTTTAGCATGCTGCCTTGGGCTAATGAAATAAGATGTTTCAGATATTGTTCAAAAGTTTTAAGATGTACAACAGCAATTAACCAATTAATTTTTTTGGATTGGTTAATTGAAAATCAATTTTCTGAACCTGTCTTCCCAGTATTTCATGCAAAACTAATCGATAAAACTAATGACATTATTGATAATACAGAATAGATGGTTATCACACAAATGACTTTCGTGTGATTTATTTAAGAGCTATTTCAATGAAATTTTAAAAACTTGAAATTTACTGCAATAACCTTTGTAAAGGGACATAATATCATTTTTAATATCTAATCAAAGAAAAAAGAACTTGCAGATATACATGGGGGTAAATTTTCCAGTCCCACTGCCACAGGCAGGACAAAAAATTTGGCGGACCATTTATAGATCCATTAATCTCCAGTGGGAATTTCCGGTCTTGGGCTGCATGCGGCTGGAAAATCCTGCCTATAATGTCTTACAACGTTTACAGCCTAATTAAGCACTTTTAAAGTGTAATCACTCTTGTTGCAATGTAGAAAACGTGATAACAAATTTACACACAGTTTGTCCTACTAACTAAGTGATAATATTAAAGTAAAAACTGTGGATGCTGAATATCTGAAATTAAATGAGGACATTCTGACACTAGGTCGACGACTTAATACGTTTCCTCTGTTGTCTCTCCACAGATTTTGCCAGACCCGTTAAGTATTTCCAGCATTTTTTGTTCTTATTGTAGCGGAGTGGTGATGACCAGATAATCTGTTTAGTTAAGAGATAAATATTATCCAAGACATGAGGCAAAATTCTCTGCAATTCCTCATAACAGTGCCATGCAAATTTTTATATTCAGAGGGCAACGATCTAATGTCACTTCTTAATGCAGCACCATTCTCAGTTCAGCTGTCCTTCAGTACTGCACTGCAGTGTTAGCTTGGATTGTGCGTTCAGTTAAGCTGCATTTGATGCATTACCAGATTTATTCTGAGATCCAATTCTTACAGCACACTAGTATCTCACTCAAATAGACACTATACATGTGAGTGCTGGGAATTTATTAAAACATGGAGAACTTCATAGCCAAACCTAATTCTGATTTTGCTTGACGTTCATATAAATGCACTTTCAAAAGAAAATCGCTAGATAGTAATTGGGAATGGGGAGCCTCAAAGGTAGTCAGTAGGGAGAATTTGGTCGGAAGAATAGAAAATACTGAATGCTTTTTGAATGTGAGAAATAGTGTTGATTTTCAGAAGGAACTGCACAGCAATTTGGAAGGCAAATGGCATGTTGGTCTTTGTTGCAAGGGAGTTGGAGTACCAGAGTAAGGAAGTCTTACTGCAATGCAGGGTTTTGGTGAGACCATTTCTGGAATACTGTGTCGAATTTTGGTCCTCTATACCCAAGGAAGAAAACACTTGTCTGAGAGAGGGGTGCGACGAAGGTTCGCTAGATTAATTCCTGGAATGAGAATTTGAGTTGAATGCTTTTTGGAGTTTGTTCCCAAATCATGTGTAGCATTTATTGATGAAGCCATTGCAACAACTCTGACTTTCCATTCAAAGACGTATCTCATCTGAAATTATTATAAAATCACTTGGGAAAGCTTAGCACTAAATTTGATAATTAGTTAAACTGTCAAAGATCATTTTGGCAACTTTTACAGCACATGTGTTGAAATGTGCTTTTCTTTTTCATTAAAGTGGCACTGTGTTCATGAAAATAAAAATGTGTTATACCTTTTATTTGTTTATTATCATTATGTCTTAGTACAATGGCAGCATTCCTTCCT